>NC_058135.1:178235289-178353797 GCF_016433145.1 Gracilinanus agilis | reverse complement strand
ATGTCCTTCAATTGGGGAATGGCTGAACAAACTGTGGTATATGCGGGTGATGGAATACTATTGTGCTAAAAGGAATAATAAACTGGAGAAGTTCCGGGCAAACTGGAGAGACCTCCAGGAACTGATGCAGAGCGAAAGGAGCAGAGCCAGAAGAACTCTATACACAGAGACTGATATACTGTGGTAAAATTGAATGTAATGGACCTCTGTACCAGCAGCAATACAATGACTCAGGACAATTCTGAGGGATTTATGGTAAAGATGCTACCCACATTCAGAGGAAGGACTGCAGGAGAGGAAACATATAAGAAAAACAACAGCTTGAACGCATGGGTTGGGGTGGACATGATTGAGGATGTGGACTCGAAACTACCACTCCAGTGCAACTGTCAACAATTTGGAAATTGGTCTTGATCAAGGACACATGACAAAACTAGTGGAAATGTGCATCGGCCATGGATGGGGGGGGTGCGGGGGGGGGGGGGTGAAGGGGAAAGGAGGAGCACGAATCATGTAACCATGTTAAAAATGAATATTAATAAATGTTAAAAAAAAAAGTCAGAGTAAGACATTTTTTCTGCCTAAGGAAACTTAAAAGGACTACAGGAGAGGTCAATAACACTGGGGTGGAGGCCTATCCAGAGGTTATACATGAGGCAGCAGCAATAGCAGCTGTAACAGCAGCTTCAGGAGCCCTGAAATGGTAAGGGGGTCATACAAGTGGTCAGAAAGAAATTACGAGGAACCTGTTGCTGACAATGGATACAGTTGGTGTTGATTAGCAACTCTATTACCCATATACAATTCTAAATCATAGTTCCAGGGTGGAAAGGAGCACTCATCATTGCTCACAAGAGAGCAGGGGCCCAGGTGACAATTCCGGGGCCAAAAGGAATGTTAATATTTTGTGACTACAGAGGAACAGGGAGTCTTCCTGTGTAAAGACAAGAGCACAAAGCAGAAGAGCAATGACCACAATTTTCCCCAGATCACAACACCTTGGAAACACCAAAAACTTGCAGACCCCTAGAACTGGATCTGAAAACAGTGGCATGAAAAATCTTGAAGCTTGGGAAGGTGACTCTACCCACAGGTGAGAAGAGCCCAACTTTAATAGAAGGTTCAAAATCAAGAAATAGACTGGAAAAATGAGAAAAACACATTTACACACCCCAAAAAACCCAACTTGTCCATAAAAAGCTACAACAGTAGCAGGGAAGACCAAAAGCAAAAACTCAGAAGAGGGCAAGAATGTAAAAACAGCTGCAAACAGCTGCAAAGAAAAATGCTAATTAGACCCAAGATCAACAAGAATTCCTAGAAGACTTAAAGAAAGATATAAGAATGGTAGAGGGAGATGGGGGCAGCTGGGTAGCTCAGTGGAGTGAGAGTCAGGCCTAGAGACAGGAGGTCCTAGGTTCAAACCCGGCCTCAGCCACTTCCCAGCTGTGTGACCTTGGGCGAGTCACTTGACCCCCATTGCCCACCCTTGCCAATCTTCTACCTATGAGACAATACACCGAAGTACAAGGGCTTAAAAAAAAAAGAATGGTAGAGGGGGAAATAGGGAAAAGAAATTAGAATGATACAAGCAAATTATGAAAAGAGAATTAGCAACTTGATAAAAGAGGTACAAAAAATACTGAAGAAAATAACATCTTAAAAAAAGAATTGGCCTAATGGTAAAAGAGGCACGAAAATTCACTGAAGAAAAGAACTTTTTAAGAGGCAAAATAGGCCAAATGGGAAACAAAAAACAAAATCTCACTGAAGAAAATAACTTTTTAAACATTAGAACTGAGTGTGTGGATGCTAATGATTCAAGGAGACATCAAGAAACAACAACAAAAAAAGTCAAAAGAATGAAAAATAGAAGAAAATATGAAATATCTTATCAGAAAAACAACTGACATTGAAAATAGATCAAGGAGAGATAATTTAAGAATTAATGGACTACCATAAACCAAAAAATATCCTAGACATCATTTTTCAAGAAATTATCAAGGAAAACTGCCTTGATATCTTATATCCAGAGGGTAAAATAGAAATTTGAAGAATCCATTGATCACTTCCTAAAGAGAAATCCCAAAATGAAAACTCCCAGGAATATTATAGCCAAATTCCATAGCTCCTATGTCAAAGAGAAAAATACTACAAGCAGCCAGAAAAAAATAATTCAAATATTGTAGAGTAACAGTCAGGATGACTCCAGATTTAGCAGCATCCATGTTAAAGAAGCAAAGGTCTTATAATATGACATTTCAGAGGACAAAGAGTTAGGATTACAACTAAAAATAATTTACCCAGCAAAATTGAATAGGGGAAAATGGAAATTTAATGAATTCTAGGACTTATAAGCATTGCTGATGAAAAGACCAGAGCTTAATAGAAAATTTGACACTCAAATACAAGACTTAAGAGAAACATAAACAAGTAAACATTAAAGAATAATCAAAAGGGACTCAAGGTTAAATTGTTTATATTCCTATGTGGAAAGATGATTCATACAACTTCTAAGAACTCTATAATTATTAGAATAGTTAAAAAGAGCTTATGTAGACAGAGGACATGTGTGTGAGTTGATTATGTTGGAACAATCTCCAAAGAAAATGAAGAGTGGAGAAAGAAGGGTAAACTGGAAGAAGGGGGAAGGGAGAAGTAGAATGGGGGAAATTTTCTCACATAAAATGGACATGCAAAAAATTGCTTCTATAGTAAAAGGGAAGATGGGGGGCAATTCTTTAACTTCATTCTCATTGGAATTGGTTTAAGAGAGAGAAGAATATATATATATATATGGAAATATTGGAAGAGGATAAGAGAAAAGGAGGGTAGGGAGCTTAAGTGGGAGAGAGAATTAAGGGAGACAAGCAAAATGGATTTTTGAAGAGGGACAGAATTAAAAGAGAAAGAGAAGAAAAAAAACACAAGAAAATGGGATGGAATATCATAACTGTGAATGTGAATGGGACGAGTTCACCCAGAAAACAAAAGCAGATAACAGAATGGACTAGAAACCAGAATCCAACCATATTATTTTATGAGAAATATTTAAAACAGAAAACTGCACACAGAGTTAAATTAAAAGGCTATAGCAGAATTTAATATGCTTCAACTGAAGTAAAAAAGAAAGGGGTAGCAATTGTGATCTGAGACAAAGCAAAAGCAAAAATGGACCTAATTAAAAGATAATCAGGGAAACTACATTTTGCTAATGAATTAATATAAAAAATTTTACAGCAAGTTTCTCTGACAATGGCCTCATTTATCAACTATATAGAGATTGAGTTCAATTTATAAAAATAAGAATCATTCCCTAACCAATAAATGGTCAGAGGTTGTAAACAGGTAATTTTCAGAAGAAATTAAAGCTATATTATATTATATATGTGATATATAATAAAGATATAAAGCTATATTGTATTATATTATATAATTATATTTAAAATACTCTATATCTAAATCACTATTGATTAAAGAAGTGTAAATTAAAACAACTCTGAGATAACACCTCATACCTCTCAGAAAAAAACAAATGCTGGGGGTAAATAGGCACACTAATAAACTATTTGGTAGACTAGTATACTGATCTCACCATTCTGGAGAACAGTTTGGAACTGTACCCAAAGGGCTATAAAACTGTACTTACCCTTTGACCCAGCAATAGCACAACTAGGTTTATATCCCAAAGAAATCAAAGAAAAAGGAAAAAGACTTATGTACAAAAATATTTATATCACCTCTTTTGTGGTGGCAAATAATTGGAAATTGAGGAAATGCTCATCAATTGGGGAATGGCTGAACATTCTGAGTCATACAATTATATTGGAGTATTATTGTTCTAAAAGAAATGACAAGGGATGGATTCAGAAAAACATGGCAAAAACTATATGAGTTGATTCAAAGTCCAGTGAAAAGAACCAGGAGATCATTGTATACAGTAACAGCAATATTAAAATGATGATGAAAGACTTGCCTGCTCTGATCAATACAATGAACCATGACAATTCCAAAGGAATAATGATGGAAGAAATTGCTACCTACCTCCAGAGAGAGAACTAATAATGCAAATTGAAGTAGAATTTTCTCATTCCATTTTTTTTGCAATATGGCTATTATTGAAATATATTTTGACTAATTCCACATGTAAAATTGATATTATAATTCTTGCCTTCTCAATATGTAAAGTAGGGAGTGGGAAAGAATGAGAGAACTTGACCTCAATATTTAAAAAGAAAAGAATGTTTTAAATAAATAACTTTTTTTAAAGAAAGAAAGAATAGCTTTAAAAGGATTCAAATAGTGATGGGCCAACAAAGGCTCTAAAGTCCTTGATGTCCTGGGGAAAGAAAAGTCATATAGTTAATAACTGTCAGAATTGGGATTAGATCCTAGATCCTCTTAATCCAAATCCAATGGGAGGAGAGTTTAGAATAGTTGTGTTAAGAAAAAATACTGGGAAAAACTTTTGAGCAAACAGAATTTATAGCAAATACATATTTCACATAAATCTGTGGTCTACAGGCATCCCCAGTATAGCCCAAGATCCTGTGCTTTGAACTGAGACAGTATTTATACCCAAACTAGCTTACACAACTTCATTTTAAAGGAGGTCTGCCAAATGGGATCTTTCTTGGCAAGAAGATTGGTTTTTCCCTTTGAAGGCTTGGTACCCTCTTGGAAGAAAATCTGAGGTCTTAGCAAGAAAATTAGATCTTTCCTCCAAGCCTGGACATCTTCTTGACAAGAAGGTCTGAACTCTTTCTTAGCAAGAAGGTCAGATCTTGTCATATTTTGATCCCCTCCATTCCACATATGGAAATAATGAGGATAGCCAAGGTTATTCTGTAGCTTCAGAGTCAAATGAGATAATAGCCTCATAAACTCCTGGATACATTCCAAAACACGGAAAGCATGCACAAACCTCACTTATCCAAGATATCAATAGGGAATGCTATTACTAATTTTAAACATATTATAATTATTGATTTCTGATTCTCCTACAGTTACTTAATTGATCTTTGTAATTATTCCTTACTATTGATTTTAATTTATCAATAAAATACTGATTGTCTCACAGGATTACATGTAGAGAATATATAATTATACAGAGGCATAACACAATGAATATGAACTGAAATTGTTTAATAAGATTATCTTTTACACAGTGGAATGTGTACTGTCTCTCCAGGCAGATGACCTGCATTCTAATCCAGTCACCTACTGGCCAGGAGTATGACAACTCTGGACTAGATGGTTTCTAAAGTTCATTCTAGCTCCTAATCACAATTTCCCTTGGACTCTATTGCATCCCCTACTTGGGAGAGAACATTATGCCTTTGACTATATATTGCTTAAGAAAGAATTAATTTTAGCAAATAAAAGCATATGATTTGTCACTTATTTATTTGGGTATAATGTTTGGGGGTTTTGGTTTTGGTTTTATAAGATTATTCACTTATAAAAATTAATAATGTGGAAATATGATTTGTGTGATAATATATATAACATCGTCTTATTTCAGCCTCACAAAAACCCTGTTATCTCCATTTTGCACATGAGAAAACATACAAAGTATGCCTAAGAGTCTCATCCATAGTCACACAGCAAGTAGCTAAAATGAGCCCATTTCTTTCTGCCCCAAAGTCAACGATCCTGTTGTCATTCCATGCTCACTCTGGTGGAAAACATTTGGTGACATTTTGATTGACTTTTCTTCTTTTTCAAATAATTGTAGGAGAATAAAGAAAGTATTTAATTGATTTGGGAGGCCTCTCTTCTAAATCATTTTAGAGAATATTAGAGTATTAGCTGGGAAAGTTCAGAACATACCTAGAGCAGAGTTAACTGTAAAGTCTTATCTTCCTTAAAAACACTTGTAGGGTCACAAGTGCAGTGTATCCAACAGTCTTCAATGATTATAAAAGTTTAAATGTTTACAAATTTTCAACCAGAATTTGGAAAGACTTAAATCCATTCTTAAAAATTTTTTTGCTTAGGGGGCTATTGGATGGCTCAGTTAATTTAGAGTCAGGCCTAGAGGTGGAAGGTCCTGGGTTCAAATCTGGCCTCAGACACTTCCCAGTTGTGTGACCCTGGACAAGTCACTTAACCTCCATTGCCTAGCCCTCACCTCTCTTCTGCCTTAGAACATAGTATTTATTCTAAGATGGAAGGTAAGGGTTTAATATATATAATATATACATAAATAAAACAAACAGGCCTGACACCCTATATACTGTGCTACCTTGCTGATCCCTCTTTTATTTTTAAAACTGGAAAATCCCTTGACTATCAATTCAGAAATGAAGTAGAGAGATATTGCAAAATAATATTATAAAATGGTCACCAGAAATTCCTAGAGCAGATAAAGCTCTATAGATATTAAATTCTCACTTGTTCCCTTGACCTTTCTGCCCCATCCCAGTAATTATATCATTTAAATAAAGTCATTGAATGTCTTCCAGTCCTCGGATATTCTTTATAGGAAATTTTCCATGTCGAGCCCTTTTCTTTATATTCTGTGTTAAGAAATGGGGATCTGCCAAGTATCTCATGTTATTAAGCCTAAAGAGATATAAAATTCAATTATGCCAGATATTGCCTGGCATATCTTTGGGGCTTGGTGATTGTCACAGCTCAAGAATGAATAAATATCATCACATGCTGGGCAAATTCCTCCTTTATATCAATGATCTGCAGGCATTTATTAACCTTATTTGCAGTTGTAAAAGGGAGAGATAAGCAGATTTTGCATCACTATCATGAATTTGCAGCTTAAATTAGGGCTGCAATGGGAATTTCTGGTTCTCTGTTTCTTTCAAAATTCAGAGATTCCTTGTTCCCAGTTTCTCTCTGGTCTCTAGACTTCTAGAGAATAAAAGATCCTCTGGCTCTCCTCATAGTTCTTGCAATTTGAGCTTCTGACTCTTCAGCCAAATGCTCACTAGCTCAGCAGCCAACTTCTTTCTGACTTACTGTTGTCTACAGCAGGCATTATTTAAAGAGACTTTATGGGAATCAATTTAGTGAATGACTCATATTCTAGGCACTAGGATCCTCCATGAAGATAGTATCCATATTATCCAAGACAAAAATCAGAACCCATGGTCTTCAAAAGAATTTTATTCTTGTTTGTGCATTTGTATACAAGAAAAGGAAACAATACAATAAAGTAGAAAGAGGATTACCAACTCTCAAGTCAAAGAATCAGAATTCAAATCCTGCCTTTGATATTATTTGTCTGACCTTGGCAAGTCATTTGACTTTCTTGGGCATCAGTTTTCCCACTGGTTAAATGAAAAGTTAGAAATCTCTGAACTCCAAAGTCTCTGCCAATTCTATAACATCAGATCACAAATTTAAAGCTGATTATCCAAGAGATCATCTACTCTCCTTTATTTTATAAGTAAAGAAACAGGTTTAGAATAAATAAGAGACTTACTCAGAATCACACAAATAGTAATTAGTAACACCTGAGATCTGAACCTAAACCCTTTAACTTCAAATCTAGTGGTCTTCCTTCTGTACCATGCAGCCTCTTTATTGTCCATCCTCATGCCCAAATTTTATCAGATTATAAAAATTAAATCATGTTTGGTTAAATATTCAATGAATTTCCCTTATTTCGTAGAATAGCTAGTGAGATTCAATAACCATTTCAGTTTATGCAATATTTATACTGTCCTTTTTGTCAATTATTTTCTACTGAAGTTGAAGATACTTTTTGTTCCACTCACATTGGTTTCAAGAGCTCAGCTTGTTCAATAAATCTACATTCTTAATTTTTTTAATTTTCATTTATTTATGCCAAAAGAAACAATGGAATATAGTTACTAGAAAGCGAAGGAACTGGGAAGACCTTAATCCAACAAGTCAGGTACAAATATTTTTTAAGTGCTTATTATGTGCTAGGCACTGTGCTAAGCTATTATGATACAAAGAAAGGGAAATGAAAAACAGTCTATACTTTGAAAAAGCTCACAGTCTAATGGAGAGACAATGTGCAAATAGTGATATGCAAGCAAAAAATATATAGGACAAATTATAGATAATCAACAGAGTGACAAAGTAGCATTAAGCTTCTTGTAGAAGATGAGCTTTTAGCTGAGACTTAAAGGAATCCAAGGAAGCCAGGACACAAAGATGATGAGGCATGGAGGACAATTTCAACAATATAATTCCTGCCTCTGAAGTATAAATACAAAGAAATTACTGATTTGCATTGGTTTTGAAACCAGAAACCCTACACACCACAGTGATGAAATCATTAGAATCACTTCCATGTTACATAAGAAGAACAAGACAGCAGGCCAGACATTTTCTCTGATCTCTAGGAACTCTCGAATTTCTCCAAAACTAAAATTAAGCATCAAAATTAGAGCAGCTTCCCCCGTCTAGACCATGGGGTCTAGGATGCCCTGAATCAAAAAAAAAAAAAAAGATTTTTATTTATTTTATTTTTTTATTTTAATTGTAAGTATTTTCCCCTAGTTACATATTTTATGTTCTTTCCCTCTCCCTCAAATCCCCCTAGCCCACCTTAGCCAATGCACAATTCCACTGGGTTTTACATGTATCATTGATCAAGATCTAATTCCATATTATTGATAGCTGGGCTAGAGTTATTATTTAGTATCTACATCCCCAATAATATCCCCATCAGCCCATGTGTTCAAGCAGTTGTTTTTCTTCTGTGTTTCTCCTCCCACAGTTCTTCCTCTGAATGTGGCTAGTTTTCTTTCTCATAAGTCCCTCAGCCTTGCTCTGGATCCTTGCATAGCTGCTAGTAGAGAAGTCCATTATGTTCGATCGTATCAGTGTATCCGTCTCTGTGTATAATGTTCTCCTGGTTCTGTTCCTTTCACTCTGCATCAATTCCTGGAGGTCTTTGCTTTTCACATGGAATTCTTCCAGTTTATTATTCCTTTGAGCACAATAGTATTCCATCACCAACTGATACTACAATTTGTTCAGCCAATTTCTTATCGAAGGATATTCTCTCATTTTCCAATTTTTTGCCACCACAAAGAGCACAGCTATAAATATTTTTGTACAAGTCTTTTTCCTTATTATCTCTTTGGGGTATAATCCAATCAGTGCTGTGGCTGGATCAAAAGGCAGGTAGTCTTTTAAAGCCCTTTGAGCATAGTTCCAAATTGCCATCCAGAATGATGGATCAGTTCACAACTCCACCAGCAATGCATTAATGTCCCAATTTTGCCACATCCCCTCCAACATTCATTACTCTCCCCTTCTATCATTTTAGTCAGTCTGCTAGGTGTGAGGTGATACCTCAGAGTTGTTTTGATTTGCATTTCTCTAATTATTAGAAATTCAGAACACTTTCTCATGTGCTTATTGATAATTTTTATTTCTTTATCTGAAAATTGCCTATTTATGTCCCTTGCCCATTTATCGATTGGGAGATGGCTTGATTTTTTTTGTACAATTGATTTAGCTCCTTGTATATTTGAGTAATTAGATCTTTATCTGAGTTTTTTGTTATAAAGATTTTTTCACAATTTGTTGTTTCCCTTCTAATTTTGGTAGCACTGGTTTTGTCTGTACAAAAACTTTTTAGTTTAATGTAGTCAAAATTATTTATATTTTGTGATTTTTTTCTAACTCTTGCTTGGTTTTAAAATCTTTTCCTTCCCATAGATCTGACAAGTATACTATTATGTGCTCACCCAATTTACCTATAGTTTCCTTCTTTATATTCAAGTCATTCACCCATTCTGAATTTATCTTGGTATAGGTTGTGAGATGTTGATCTAGGTCCAATCTCTCCGATGTTGTTTTCCAAGTCACCCAGCAGTTTTTTTTTTTTCAAACAGTGGGTTTTTGTCCCAAAAGCTGCGTTTCAAAAGAAGGTTTTTAAATAAGTCATGAACTGATATACACTGACGCTGACTTCACTCTGCAACTCTCCCCTTCCTCTTATGCTATCTGTAGCAAAGCTACACTAGTAGTTCTAAGGACATGATGTAGGCTTACAAAACCCACCCTCACACCCTGGTTATCCTCCTGTCTTTCTAGTGCAATGGAAATACCAGCTCTAGACTATAGAAATGTGCCCAGGACAGCCAAGTAATTAGAGTCCCCAAGGAGCAAAAATCTGCTATTGACCATAACCCCATAGCACCAGTGCTGTTAAGTTCTTAACTGCCAGTGCTGGGTCAAATAACTAATGAACAGAGGGAATGAAACAGACACCAGGACAAGTGAGGTGGGTTTGGGGAAAGGGAGGGTAGTGCAGCACTCTATTAAACCAAAGGGAAAGAGCACAACATCCAGCTGGAGCCAGTTCTTATCATTCAAAAGTCACTTGGACAGAGACTAGACTCATGAATTGTGAATTCCCTAAAGGAGAAGGAAGCTGAGATTCTTTGAGATCTTATTCCCAAGGGAACCATAATCAGAGGGAAGGAGTCAGAAAGTGAATGATAGGGGAAAATGAGATGGGGAAAAAACCAAAATTACCAAAGATTTCAGGGAGAAGAAAACTCAAAGACTCTGAATATAATCAGATAAATTAGCAGGAAAAACAGTAACAACTTCAGATCCAGATCCAGTAAATAAATTCAGTTATCTATGAATAAATACTGGAAAACAATTCAACACTCATAGAGAATCCTATGTAATTTGAGAAGAACATAGAAAACACAAAACACTGTGCCTGAGTGGTTCAAAAGAGAAATGAGAATCACAACAGCAGAATTTGTGACCTGCAAAACAAGAATAATAGGCAGAATTTGAAAACTGGAGTCTTCATTAGCAGATAACAAAGAGAACCAAAAAGGGAGAGAGAGAGAACAAGGATTGAGAATGCAAATATAAAATGAAGAATGGTATAGAAGAAGATAAATAAAAAACAATAACATTAAAGAAAATATATTCACTATGCAAGCAAAGCATACTGATTTCAAAGACAGGATACACAAAGACAATTTAAGTATCATAGGTATCCTAAGAGAATGTGACAGGACAAAAAAAAAAACAACTCTTAAAGCTATAACAAAGGGAATAATAGAAGATAACTACCCAGAACTTCTGAACATAGAAAATTAAATACCAATATCAGTGAAAGAAGTCACAATCATCTCCAAATAGAGGGAAGGAGGAGCAACCCAAGGCAAAAAACTCCAAGATATATAATGATTTTAAGTAATGTTTTTTCTTACCCAATTAAATGTAAAAACAATTTTTAACATTCATTCTTAAAAAATTTTGAGATTCAAATTCTCTCCATCCTTCCCTCCTTCCCTCTTCCCCCTCCCTGAGATAGTAAGAAATATGATAAAGATTTTATATATGTAATCATGTAAAACATTTTTCCATATTAGTCACTTTATGGAAAAGACCTCAAACAAAAAGAATAATGAGGAGGAAGAGGAGGAGAATGAGGAGAGAGAGAGAGAGAGAGAGAGAGAGAGAGAGAGAGAGAGAGAGAGAGAGAGAACACAAAATATAATATGTTGTTTTGGTCTGAATTCAGATTCCATCAATTCTTTTTCTAGAAGCAGGTAGTACTTTTTTTTCATTATGAGTATCTGAGATTTTCTTGGATCACTGTATTGCTGAGAATAACTGGGTCATTCATTAATGTTCATCAAAAAATATTACTTTTACTGTCTATAATATTCTTTCCATGTTTTTCCAAAATCATCCTGTTCACAAGACATATAATGTTTAACTTCAATGGTTCAATCCATAAATGTGAAATTCCACAAGTGATCAGGAAAAAAACCCTTAAAATACACAGAAAAGGAAATTCAAATAATACAAGACTATTCTGCACTTGCTAGGACACATAAGTGGGAATGGAATAATATGTTCCAAAAAACATTGGAGATCAGGATGTAGAGCAGGGTGACTCACTCTGAAAATCTGAGCTTAACCATACCTGAAAAAGATAGATTTTTAATATTAAAGAGGTATTTGAAGCATGAGGACACAGGAGTGAAAACAAAAATTGGATAGAAGTAAAAATAAAGAGGCAGATATGGGTATGATGGACAAAACCTGACAATACCCTAACTTGAGATGATTATTTTTTTGAGAGAGGAAATCACTAGAACAACCACACCTACATACAATTTCTTTTCCACCAATTATGTCTTGACATTCACTAAGAAAACTTTGGCAGTTTCATCGGTTATTGGTAACCTACCTTTTATCACTCTTTGTGTTACTCACATCCACAGGACAGTAACTAATATACAATAGGCATTCAAAGAATGAGTTGATTATAATGAAATCCTTTCTTTCCCCTTTCCAGGGTAAGTCCTTGGAATACTTAGAGACTTTTTTATGTTCACTTTCAAGACTCCTTTTCTTCTCCTCCCCAGAAATGTTGCTAAAACTATCTGGCATATTTTCCAATAAAATTCTAGTTCATATTTTCAGAATCACAAATTCTCAGGGTTAAAAGAGATTAGATGGCATCTAATCAACCCCATTCCTGAATGCAAACCCTTTCTACAACAAATTGAGCAAGTAGGTGTTCAGTCTTTACTTCAAGACCACCAATGAAGGAAACCCACTGCCTTCTAAAGCAACCTGTTCTACTTTTATATAGCTTTAATTATTGGGAAATTGATCTTTATATTAAGTTTACAACTGGTTTTTTTGCAACTTAGATTCTTAAAGGAAATTATTAAAAGTATAGAGACATCTCAGACACTTCCTAGCTGTGTGACCCTGGGCAAGTCACTTAACCCCCATTACCTAGTCCTTACCACTCTTCTCTTAGAACCAATACTCAGAACTGATCCTAAGTTGGAAGGTAAGAGGTTTCTTGTCATTGTTTTTTGGGTTGTTTTTTTTTAAGTATAGGGGTATCTAGGTGGTACAATGGATAGAACACCCCTGGAGTCAGGAAGACCTGACTTTAAATCTGGCCTCAAACACTTACTGTGTGACCCTGGCCAAGTCATTAACCCTGTTTGCCTCCATTTCCTCATTTGTTAAATGAAGAAAGAAATTGCAAAGTATTCCAGTATCTTTGCCAAGAAAACCCTAAAGCAGGTCATATGAAGAATTGGATGTGTCTGAAATAACAGTAACAAAATTGAAAGTATGACTTATGAGCATTTTGAAAGAGAAACAGCACACACTAAGAGTCAGAATGAGTTCAAGAACAGATCAGGCCAGACTTAGGTCTGACAATCTGACAAAATTAGTTTTGACAAGATTACTATATTAGTAGATGAGCAGAAAACTACAGACTAAGAGTTCTTAACCTGGCATCTGTCAGTAGATTCCAGAAGGACTATGAACTTGGATGGGGAAAAAAAATTACATCTTTATTTTCAGTAACTTCTAACTGAAACTGAGTATTTCTCTTATGATTTCTTTAAAATGCATTATTCTGAGGAGTACATGAAGAGTTCACGAGACTGTCAATAGGCTCTATGACACCAAAAAAAGATTATAGACTCAGTATACCTCTGTTACAGATTACTTTGTATTTGATGAAGTCTTCTACTATGCTCTTCAGGACAAAAGGCAAAGATTAAAACTGACTTAATGATTAGACTTTAAGAGTAGATTAGCAGATCAATTTTCACTTGGTCTTTAGGTACTGGAGGGAAGATCCTAATAGGTTCTTAGGTCCTATGCTATTCATGAATTGAATAAAAGTACAGATGGCAAGTTGGTCAAAATTGCAGAGGACCAAAAAAGAAAACCTGGGAAGGCTAGCTAATATAGATGACCAAATCAGGATTCTCTCTTTCCCCAATCTCAACAATAAAAAACACCGTAAGATTGTATCTTAATGGGAGCAGCTGGGTAGCTCAGTGGATTGAGAGTCAGGCCTAGAGACTGGAGGTCCTAGGTTCAAATCTGACCTCAGACACTTCCCAGCTGTGTGACCCTGGGCAAGTCACTTGACCCTCACTGCCCACCCTTACCACTCTTCCACCTATGAGCCAATGCACAGAAGTTAAGGGTTTAAAAAAAAAAAGATTGTATCCTAATGAGATGAAATTTAGTAGAGAAAAATGTGAAGTCCTACACATTTGTGTTGAATCAAGCTTAACTGAATTGAATTCCTCATGGCAAATTCATGTTGCCAGCGACTCTCTAAACCAATAACAATAAACAATCACAACTATTTGTTGTTGAAATTTTCCTCTCAGTCATCTTCAACCACATGCACATTCCCTCACTCACTCACACAAACAGAAAGAGGTCTGTTGTAGAGCCCTGCCAAATTAGGTCTCTGAATAAAATTGGTATCTTCCCAAAGCACGTGAGCTTTCTAGCCTTTTGCAAGTAGTATAAATTATAGAAGTAAACATGGAAACTGGAGATTTCCTAGAAGATTAAATGACTTGCTAATGAGAATTACTCAAGTCTGAGATAGAAGCAGAATTCCTCAGATGATGTAAGAAAGAAAACTGTTTGCAGATTCTTCATTTATTTAAGCAAAGCAATGTCCATAAATATTCTTTCAGAGGAATGAAACTCCTTTCCTGTGTATGATACAAGGACTGGTTTATGAAGAACACTTTAAAAAATGAATTAAAGGGGCAGCTGGGTAGCTCAGTGGATTGAGAGCCAGGCTTAGAGACGGGAGGTCCTGGGTTCAAATTTGAGCTCAGACACTTCCCAGTTGTGTGACCCTGGGCAAGTCACTTGACCCCCATCACCCACCCTTACCACTCTTCCACCAAGGAGCCAATACACAGAAGTTAAGTGTTAAAATCAATCAATTAATTAATTAGTTAGTTAAAGCTGTCCAACAATAGGCCTTAAGTAAATCATGGCCTCCTTAGGCATGACAGAGATTAATTCATCCCTAAGTTCCCTTCCAACTCAAAATCTTTTAAGTCTATGATCTGATACCTCGTGAAGTGACAAATTCCCAATCACTGGAAGTATTTGAGCAGAAGCAGGATGATCAATTGTCAGAAATGTTGTAGACAGAATTCCTGTATGAGTAGAAGATTATATTGGGTAGCCTTTATTATTTCTTCTAATTTGATGGTTCTATGATTCTGTTGTTGCTTGAAAATAAAGGAAGAGCTCATGCTACCCTAATTAGACAGATATACTTTGGGAAACATGGATTTATAGGATTTAAAGTGGGGCAGGGGTTCATATAATTGGCCCCCTTTATTTTACAGGTGAGAAAACTGAGGTTCAGAAATATACTTGAAGACACAAAATAAGCAGCAGAACTGGTATTTGAAAACAGGTCTTTCCCACCATGATACCTTTCCTATAATATAACAAGACTATAATTTTTAGTTCTAAAGCATTTACAAATATCATTTTGAAACAGTTTAACTTCTAATTGAAATTGTTTTGTGGCTCCTCAAGGTCACAGAGCAAGTTAGTGTCAGAATCAGCATCCCAACCCTACACCAATAAAAATCCCCACTTTCCCAGAGTCAATATAACTTCACGGAAAGTCCATGGAGCCTGGAAATCTTGATTTCTAATTGAGAAAATTTGGGGGGATCTAGTTTACAAATAATTGTTTATTTATTCTCTGGTGATGATTTGGTGGTATTTACGGGTGGCTGTCATGATGCAGAAGCATCATTTTCTCATACAACCCCTCCATTCACAAACTTTGCAAGTCACCTAAAGCCTCTCGTAGCCTCTCTTCATCTGGAAAAATGGAATAATAATTGAAACATCAGCTACTCAGGGTTGTGTGAGGATGTAGATCAAATGAGACACAGACTGTACTTGGTAACCATAGAGTACCGTGAAGTATAAGCTATGTCTATTTTGGAAGTTTTGACAACAGTCCTTTAAGTTACAGAACTCTTATTAACTTAACTCTTATTATAGTGATGGCTCCAGCTATTGCTAGGTACAGCCTGTGTATTCAACTTATCCAGCCAACTTTCCTCACATGACTAGCCTTGCTGAACAAGGAGCTTGACTTAAGAAAGAGCCTGAAATTGGACTGTACTCCAAAACCTCACTGTTTGGAGACTCTACCCCGCCATTCAATAAATATTCAGTAGCAGAGATGCAGAAGCTTTTTTTTTATAAAGAATTATGTATCCTTGGAATAAAAGCATGAGCTATCCACAAAATCAAAGCAAAAGAATTTTGGTTTGGTTGCTTTGTATTGATTTTAATACGAAATTTACAACTTGTCCACCTTTAAAAATAAAAACAAATCTTGTATTATACAAATATTAATTTTTATGACACAATTTAATAAAATATTTTCATGTCTAATTAAGTAGAAGAAATCAAAGGAAGCTATAGGAGAGATTAGAAGAGAGAGAGAATCAAAGGAAGAAAAGGGAACCAGAACCAGGTAGGAGAGAATTACTGGGATCAAAGCAGATAGAAGCGGGGGCAGCTAGGTGGCTTAGTGGATTGAGAATCAGACCCAGAGATGGGAGCTCCTAGATTCAAAGCTGGCCTCAGACTCTTCCTAGCTGTGTGACCCTGGGCAAGTCACTTAAACCCCATTGCCTAACCCTTACCATTCTCCTGCCTTGGAACCAATTTTTTAAAAAGCAGCTAGAAGAAAGAAACAGGGAGATGTAAACAGCTTAGACAATTCTGAATTGGATGTCTTAGTCAAATTAAACTATTTTCCTCTTGCCCTAATGTTCATTTGGGATATGGTCCTCAAAGCAAATTACCACCTTTAGTCAAAAATCCTTATTTTCATTTCACAATTACCCACGCTCCATAGTTGATTTTGTGGGCAGCCAAGTGGCAATGGATATAGCACCCAACGTGGAGTCAGGAAGGCTTAAGTTCAAATTTGGCCTCATATACTTTATGGCTCTATGACCCTGGACAACTCACTTAAGCCCGTTTGCTTCAGTTTCCTCATCTATAAAATGAGCTGGAAAAGAAAATGGCAAACTACTCTAGTGTGCTTGCCAAGAAAACCCCAAATGGAGTCACAAAATGTCAGGCACAACTAAGTAACAACATAATAGCTGACTTTTCAAATACTCTTACCAAGCCTCAAGTAGAGATCTAAAAAAAGAAGGACCTAGAAACCTTCCCCGACCCCGAGAGTATTATGGTTGCTCTGGGCTCCAGATGTTAGGATAGACCACTATCACTTCAGAGAGTACCTACTATAAGATATGTAAAAATCAAGCTGAGGGGGTTGGGTCTCACCCAGTTGTTTCCCACACCTACCATACAGCAATGGTGACAGAGGTATAGTCTGACGAATACTGGTTAAAGAAGAAACATAAGACTGGTCTTACTAATTTTATTCTATTCTAATAGATATACTCTATACCAGGGGTCGGCAACGTATGGCTCTCAAGCCATATCTGGTTCTTTTGAGAGCCAGATATGGCTCTTTCTGCAGGAGCCATAAGTCAGCAGCGGCACAGGAACTAACAGTTTACGCATGACATCGTGCGTTACGTGATACTTCACGTGATCCTTTCGGTACCACGACTATCTTCTAAGATAGAAGCTCCCTCATTGATATTGCCGCGTGAGACGAATCTTGGTCTCTAGTTCGGCTTGGTAGGTGTGCTGTGTGTTCCTCCTTCTGCCCTCTTTTTACTCTTTCCATACCTGTTACTGACATCTTGGGATTCTGTATAGTGATTGATCCCTTTTGTCTACATTCTCTACCTCTGCCTCTGATTTACATGGTTTTATCTCAGTGCATTCATGGGGTCTGCCCTCCCTATTTTGGGGATTGTTATTGTTTTAACTTTTCTACCTGCTCTTAAAGGGGAACTAGAGTCAGATTACATCTTTACATATGCTTCATTAGTGAGAAGCATTTCTCCCCAGTAGTTGTTTCATTTGACACAGAATGATTGAATAGACAGCATTGATAAACACCTGTACCAGGAAATGTGTGTGATGTGTCCTGGCCAGTTTTCCATGAAAAGGTACCCTCCTCCCCCACTACTTACTAATGCCTATACACAAGTCATGTTATTTTCTGTAATCTCCTGATCTCCTACTTAATTTATGTGGCCAAATGGCTTAACCAGCAGGCTGGCAGCTTTTTCTTCTCCTGTTGCCTGACGTGAGAGAGGGAGAGAAAAAAGTATTCTTCCCTGAATTTTTCTCTCTTTATTTCAGCAATTTTCTTAGTGTAAAGGAGTTTTATATGTATGTGTGCAGTTATATCAGTACTATAGTGTACCATTAAGTCTTGTTTTTTGATTAATAATCAAAATTACTTTGATTAATAATCAGCAAAACCATGCAGCGCCAGAAGTCACATTAATGTACTTTATTCTTCATTGGTTAGCACATAATAACGTTATTAAAAGTAGTTCAGAGACTTATTGTACTTTAAAAGTGTTGTTCTTACATAAAATGTACATATTTATTTGTACTCAGTGTTAAATATATTGTACGGCTCTCACGAAATTTAAAATGTGGCGTTTATGGCTCTCATGGCCAAAAAGGTTGCAGACCCCTGCTCTATAACCTGGAATTCAAGGCCTCCCACAATCAAACTCCAGCTTATTTTTCCCACTTTAATTCTTACTAGTCCCCTACAAATACCTGCAATTCAAGGAAAACTATTCTATTCACCAAAGTCCTCCCTATAAAAAACCATCTCATCGGTCAGTCAATAAACATTTATTAAATGTCTACTATGTGCAAGACATTGTACTTAGCACTGAGGACACAGGCAAAAGACAGTCCTTGCCCTCACGGAGTCCACAGTCTATCAAAGAGCTCACATCCCTTTCCTTTGCTCACCCCATTACCTGTGCCACTTTGCCAGGCCATCAGGAAGGTCTCCCTTCTCCCTACCCACCCCTGCCCAAAAAATCCTACTCATACCCAAAGGCTGAACTAAAAAACTACCTGCTCCCTAAAACTTCCTCTGACCATCACCCTCCAAACTTCTCCCTTCCTCCTCTGTGCTTCCTGCTTGTATCATCACTCAGTCACTCATTTGACACCACTGTACTGTATCCGTTATCTCAACATTTGTTCCGTCTCCAAACTAAAGCTCTTTGAAGGCAAGTTCATGCTTCTTTGTTGCATCCACTGTCCTACATGTGGCATTTTGCAAACAGTCATCATGTAATAAAACATTTTGATTGACTGATAGTAAGTCAATTTTCTATTGAAAAGGGTCATCAAATTTCAGAAAAAGCTGGAAAGATGTGCAAGAATTGATGAAGAGCAAAAGAAGCAGAACTGGAAGAACCTCGTACACAATAATAGTAATATTCGACAATGATTATCTGTGAAAACTTGACCACTCTCAGCAATGCAATCTGGGACCATCCTGAAAGACTTATGCTGGGGAATGCTCTCCCCCTCCAGAGAAAGAATTATTGGAGTCATCCTTCACATCAGTGTATCTTTGGTTTTATTTTGGGGATTTGGCTATGTCTGACTTTGATCTTACAGCAATGACCAATAAGGAAGTGTGTTTTGTATGACAATAAAAAAATAAAAATAAAATTAAAAGGTCATCAATATGAATGCTGACAATTTGTTCCTAAGTGAGTCTCAAAGATCTGCTTACATATTGTTAAAGCCATTATATAAAAATAACCTTCAAGTTTGTTATTGACATATTTTGTCCGGTCCACTAACAGGAAATGTAACTTTCTAAGGTCATTGAAAACTGTTTGGTAAGTTCCTGGAAATAACTAAATGTTACATGATTAGATCACTTTCACAAATTAGAAATCTGAGATAGCTGAACTTGAAAACAAAGAGGTCAAATTTATAAGCAGATAAGTCTCAGGTTTGTTAAGCTATGAAGGGAAGAGGAATCCTCTACATATTTGCATTTTATACTTGAAAAATACACTTCCCTAAAATATTTTGATCCTTCCATATAGATCTGTGATCACACCAATGTGGATTCTCCCTCTGACAATACAGAGAACCACACTGAGAAGCTTTCTTGTCCTGTCTTACTTGTCCAAGACCTTCTATAAACCCTCCACCAGAACATCCTGTCAAACATCTTCCTGTAGATCTCATGATATTACACGGATAATTACACAGATGACAATATAGCGCATAGTCTGTTCATCAGTTATCTGTTGAGTTCACTGCGTGATCAGCCCACCTTTTCCAATCTCTCAGATGACATTCTTTATTCCATTTCTCCTGTATGTTGCAACCTACACACACATCCTCCATATACCTCTCCGTTACCTTCTGAGTGACCAACAACTTTCATTCTTCCCAGCCTGTGGTATTCCATTACTTGAGGCCACACACAGTACCAGAAGGCTATATATCAGTGTTTGGGGGTTGGTTTGTTTGTTTAAGGGTAGTGCTTTGTTTCAAGGAGAAGCTTGGAGTCTTTTAATGCTTCACACTTCACCAAAGACAATCTGGCTGCTCTCTCTTCTGCCTCCTGTTTAATTAATAAGGCTAACGAGATTAAAATAATCTAATTGGATTAGATATGACTTTCTAACCCACTAAATTCAAGAGCATTTCAGCTGTAAAATAAATTTTAAAATAAAAAATTTTTCCCCTTAGTACAGTTATTTTTCATATACTGGCATATTCTGCTTTTAGGATTTGAGGTTTTTTGAGGGGGAGCAGACCTGTGATGTCTTTGAAGTGGAGAATATCCAGTGAGGAAGCTCCTTCCATCTCTTTCTTTTAATTTATATTGTAATAATTTCTTTCATATGGAAAATGTGCTTAATTCCAAATAACTGAAATACCTGTCTTTAAAACCACTCTCCTGCCTTAGAACCAATACACAGGGGGCAGCTGGGTGGCTCAGTGGATTGAGAGTCAGGCCGAGAAATAGGAGGTCCTGGGTTCAGATCTGACCTCAGACACTTCCTAGCTGTGTGACCCTGGGCACTTAACCCCCATTGCCTAGCCCTTACCACTCTTCTGCCTTAGAACAAATACCTAGTATTGATTCTGACAGAAGGTAAGGGTTTTAAAAAAATAAAAATAAAAAGAACCAATACACAGCATTGATTCTAAGATGGAAGGTAAGGATTTTTTTTTTTTAATTCATGATTAGAGGAACAATTATATGATACAGTGGATTGAGAACTAGGCCCAGAGAAGGAAGGTCCTGGGTTCAAATTTGACCTCAAACACTTCCTGGCTATGTGACCTTGGGCAAGTCATTTAACCCCCATTGCCCAGCCTTTCCTGTTCTTCTGCCTTGGAACCAATATACAATATTGATTCTAAGACAGAAGAGAAGAGTTTAATAAAACATTTTATTTTATTTCCTTTTTATTTCTTTTTTCATTTTTATTTTTATTTTGAATATTTTCCCATAGTTACATGTTTCATGTTCTTTCCCTCTCCCCAAACCCCCCCAAACCCCCTTAGCTGACGCACAATTCCACTGGGTTTAAAAAACATTTTAAAGATGGAAGGTAAGGGTTTTTTAAAAATTTAAAAAAAAAAGTTAACAAGGTAATCCAGTGCTTTCTCAAGAAAAGCATGATTCCATTTAAATTCAGAAGTTTCTTCAGTGACATGATGCTTTTAGGCCACTAATACCTGAAGCCCATTTTTCCTTTTTGGACAGGCAAGACCTGTTGTCAGTTGCTTTGACAATAGGAAATCAGTGGTGGGAAAACACTGAATTTAACCCACCTGCAGAAAGGCTTCGGGAAGGAGGAAGCTTCTGGCTCATTTCTAGGTGACCCGCATTTGCCAGCAGGGATATTATAAGCTCGGTGAGAGCGCTCCACTGGTGTTCCTGACCTTCCTTTCTCCGAGCACTTGTTATCAGACACACGGGGGCTTAATCTCGCCGGGTAAACACGAACTCCTTTGTCCCTTCGGTTTTCCCAGAACGTATTGAAAAGGAAGTCCTTCCTATGCCAAAGGGATTGTGTCCTGCAAAGGATGGGGCACCACTTAGCGGTAGGAAAACATCTAAACGGTTGGGTTTGTCATAAATACAAAAAAACCCTGTCATTTCCTCAATGTGGGGAACTCCCCGTGTTCATAAGTCTGTGACTGAGGAAATAAATGTGAGGGAGCGGCCAAAGGCTCACGGAGACTTGTCAAGGCTTAAACTAGGGAGGCAGGATTTTGAAACAAGACCTTTCTGGCCCCAACCCTGCCTTCCTAACCTCAAATAACTCCCCGATAGAAATCCTGGTTCTCAAATATTTAAACTTCTAATATGGACACAACAACATTGCATCATCACAAGCTTTCTTCATGGCCATAACAGTCATGGACTTCCCCTTTTGCCTTGGCTTTTGTCTCTGAAAGAGAAAAAGGAGAGCTCCAGCCTTTACCTTACAAGCGAGTGAGTTTCTAGCCTCTGCTTCTCACACTTTCTTTCATAGGGAGGACTAAGTAGCTCTTTTCTTTGTACAGAAATTTACTTTTGCTGGGGATGAGAGAAACCAGGGAAATGAGAGAAGAGGAAGGGGGAAACTAGAGGAAAAAGGAAGTGAGAAATAAGTAGCCTGCTGTTTGCTCTTCCCTTTACAATAGGCTTGGGAAGGTCCCTAAAGTGGTTGTTTGGGGATTTTTGAGATATTCCAAGACTGAGCCACCCATAGAGCAAAACACATCAAAGGAAGGACCGGAACCCACATAATTCTCTGGTGAGATGATAACAAGAGAAAGCATCAGCCCTCCTTTTTTCCAAACTTAAACACCAAGCATGATTCATGGAAGGCCCATGACTAGATGAATATCTCCAGTGCATATACTTGGCTTTTTAACATTAACAAAAATCTCTAAGCCTAAGGACAAAGGAAAAAGGCTTCCACAAAGGGCAGGACTGTCCGTGTCTCTGGAGTTGAAGCTGCATTGGCAGCTGCAGAGGCTGATTTAACTTGCTGATATTATCCAGAGTCCTGGCACTGAACCTGGCCTTCGTTAGTCTAGCTGAACCATGGACTCTGAAAGGTAGGATTCCCTGCTGCTGTTAGTGATCCATCCTCTTGCTATGTAAATTCCTTTTGGAGTCAAAAGCTTCTGCCCCTGAAAGATCTCTCCATTCCTGCCCTTCATTCCTTTCATTGATCAGTTCTTCTCTGGAATCCCGTTTTTTTTTTAAAAAGAACCCCAGGGAGCCAGGCGCCCCAGGTTCAAATCTGTCCTTAGACATTTCCTAGCTGTGTGACCCTGGGTAGGTCACTTAACCCCCCATTGCCTAGCCCTAACCACTCTTCTGCCTTAGAACTGTTATTGAAAATAAACACAGAACTACTAAAGTAGTCAGACAAACCTCAGCCTTTAATCAAGAATAGGGATAGGGTCCAATGTTTCGGCCACCACTCAGACTCCAGTGCCACATACCACACAGAGCCTGCACCCTGGGGACTCTGAGAACTGTATCCCTGGGAGAAGGCACCGCACTAAAAGTCAGTTCCAATACCAACTCTGCCCTGGGAAAAAAACACCACGATAATTGCCAACTCCGAAGAGAAATGGAACTTGGGGGGAGGGGGTCCTCTTATTCTCTCTGGAGAATTTTCTAAGGTAAGCCTGCAGAGACAAACCACAAAAAGATTGCAAACCTCTTTGCAGTCAGCCTCAGGGGTATCACCTAGGGGTCAACTATAACACATCAAAGGCAAGGAGCAAACTCAGGAGCTGGGCTCCTGAGAGGAGACTTTAACAAAATAAGGGAAGCCTCTAAAACAAATAAATCAAAGGCACTTATCATTAGCTATGTCCACAAATCCCACCAAGGGCTAAGGGTTCCCAAACAGCTCTAAAGTCCATAGTTCAACTCAAAAATATGGGTGCTTGGTACTGAGGTTTCAAGGGCAGAGGTAAACTAAATCATCCAAATTTCCCATCCACAGAACAAATACACAATATTGATTCTTAGACAACAGGTAAAGGAAGGAAGGAAGGAAGGAAGGAAGGAAGGAAGGAAGGAAGGAAGGAAGGAAGGAAGGAAGGAAGGAAAGACCCCAGTCAACCGTGTTCACCTCTTTATTCCTTTCTGGGCTCCACTCCTGATTCTCCAAAATTCCCTCTCCACCATACCACTGTACTCCCTTCTTCCCCCAACACCACCCTGTATTTCAGTTCCTTTTTATATATTATAGTTCTCAATTAGACTATAAGCTCCAGGGGGCAGTTAGGTGACTCAATGGATTGGGGGGGAGGGGGTAAATAACTTGCCCAAGGTCAGACATGTGGGAAGTTTCTGAAGCCAGATTTGAACTCAGGACATCCCATCTCTGGACTTGGCTTTCAATCCACTGAGCCACCTAGGCGCCCCCAATTCCTTGATATTCTTGACCTTTTGTTCNTGTGTATAAGAGACAGAAGGAAGGAAGGAAGGAAGGAAGGAAGGAAGGAAGGAAGGAAGGAAGGAAGGAAAGACCCCAGTCAACCGTGTTCACCTCTTTATTCCTTTCTGGGCTCCACTCCTGATTCTCCAAAATTCCCTCTCCACCATACCACTGTACTCCCTTCTTCCCCCAACACCACCCTGTATTTCAGTTCCTTTTTATATATTATAGTTCTCAATTAGACTATAAGCTCCAGGGGGCAGTTAGGTGACTCAATGGATTGGGGGGGAGGGGGTAAATAACTTGCCCAAGGTCAGACATGTGGGAAGTTTCTGAAGCCAGATTTGAACTCAGGACATCCCATCTCTGGACTTGGCTTTCAATCCACTGAGCCACCTAGGCGCCCCCAATTCCTTGATATTCTTGACCTTTTGTTCTTCCAGATGAATTTTGTTATAACTTTTTCTTACTCTGTGAAATAATTTCTTTCATAGTTTGTTATGGCACTGAATAGTTAAATTAATTTAGGGAGAATTGCTATTTTTATTATATTGGCTCAACCTACCCATGAGCGATTAACATTTTTCAAATTGTTTAGATCTGATTTTATTTGTGTGCGAAATGTTTTGTAATTGTGTTCATATAGTTGCTGAGTTTGTTTTGGTATGTACACTTCCAGATATTTTATATTGTCTTCAGTTATTTTGAATTGAATTTCTCTATCTCTAGCTTACTGGACTTTGTGGCATAAAGACATACTGAGGATTTACGTGTGTTTATTTTATAACCTGTAGTTTTGCCAAAGTTCTTAGTTGTTTCAATCCATTTTTTTAGTTGATTCTTTATATACTGTCATACTATCTGTAAAGAGTGAAAATTTCGTGTCCTCCTTGCCTATTCAAATTCTCTCAATTTCTTATTGCAATAGGTAGCATTTTCAGTATGATATTGAATAGCAATGGTGATAATAGGCATCCTTGCTTTAGCCTTGATCTTATTGTGAAGGTTTCCAGCTTATCTCCATTGTAAATAACACTTACTGATGGTTTAAGATGCCAATTATCATTTTAAGAAAAGTGCCATTTATTTTAATGTTCTACAATGCTTTTATTTGGAATGAGTATTATATTTTGTCAAAGGCTTTTTTGCATCTATTGAGATAATCATATTATTCCTGTTGATTTTGTTATCAATATGATCAAGGATGCTGATAATTTTCCTAAAAATAAACCATCCCTACATTCCTGGTATAAAACCCACCTTGACATAGTGTTTGATATTTGTGATATATTTCTATAATCTCCTTGCTAGTATTTTTTTTTAATTTTTTTTAAACCCTTGTACTTCGGTGTATTGTCTCATAGGTGGAAGAGTGGTAAGGGTGGGCAATGGGGGACAAGTGACTTGTCCAGGGTCACACAGCTGGGAAGTGGCCAAGGCCGGGTTTGAACCTAGGACCTCCTGTCTCTAGGCCTGACTCTTACTCCACTGAGCTACCCAGCTGCCTGCCCTCTATGATTTGTTTTTTGATGCACTTATTCTTTAGGATAAGATTATTTAGCTTCCAATTAATTTTTTATCTTTGTGCTGCTCTGTGATGAATGCAATTTTTTATTACATTATAATCTGAAAAGGCTGCAATTAATATTTTTGCTTTTTTTACATTTGGCTCTGTGTTTTTTTTGTCATATTATGTGGTCAATTTTTGTGAAGCTGCCATGTACTGTTGAGAAAAAGGTATATTATTTTCTATTCCTATTTCATTTTCTCCAGAGTTCTATCACATCAAACTTTTCTAAAGTTTTATTTATCTCTTTAACTTCTTTCTTGTTTATTTTTTGGTTGAATTCATCTAGTTCTGAGAGAAGATGGTTGAGGTTCCCCACTAGTGTGGTTTAATTGTCTATTTTCTCCTATAACTCATGTAATTTGTCCTTTACAGATATGGATGCTCTGTCATTTGGTGCAAATATATTAGTATTAATATTTCATTGTCTATGGTCCCATTCTCAAGATATCTTTTCCTTCCTTATCTCTTTTAATAAGATCAACTTTTACTTTTGCTTTGTCTGAGATTATGATTGCTATCCCTACTTTTTTTAGTATAGTTGATGCATAATAAATTCTGCTCTGGTCCCTTACCTTTATTCTGTGTGTTTCTTCTTGCTTCAGATGTGTTTCTTATAAATAGCATATTGTGGGGTTCTGGTTTTTAATCTACTCTACTATCCTCTTCCATTTTATGGGTGAATTCATCCTGTTTATATTCACAGTTATAATTACTGTGTATTTCTTTCCTTATTTCCCCCTATTAATCCTTCTCTCTCTCTCCCTCCCTCTCTCTCTCTTTCTCTCTCCTTTCAGCATTTCACTATTCACAGACATCCTTCATCTGACCATCATCTCCCCGAGTTCACCCTCCCTTTTGTCCATCTTCACCTTTCTATTATTCTTCCCTCTCTCTTATTTCCCCATTGGGTAAGGTAAGTCTCTATAGTGTAAGGATGGGATTTGTGCAAGGGGGATGGGACAAAAGGAGCCAGAGAAGGCAGTTGCTGACAGTTGAGACCAGAGAGAATTCTGGGAATTTCTCCAAGGAAGAAGAGGAAGAAAGAGGTTCAGGCGGAGGACTGAGAGAGGGAGGAGGTGGACATCCCAGCTTGGATCCAGTCGTGAGGGCTTGCTGAGGATCTTCCTTTTGGAAATTGAAACCCCAATTCCCTGGTCAAAGCCATTCCATCACATCTCACTCATCAAGACTTCACCCACTGAGTGAGCTAAGTGTTTGGACTCCATTTTGGGAGCAATCTCTTAGTTTCCTTCACCCATTACCCAACCTTGCTGAGAGACCCTTTCAGTCAAAACTTACAATTATAGAAAAGGATAGAAACAGAAAAAATAGAAATAGAAATAGAAGGAGGAGGGGAGAAGAGTAAAGGGAAAAGCTTAGGAGTAGGAACCAATAGGGTTCCCACCTAAGTGACAGACCCCATAGGAATAGTGAAGACAGTACCCCAAAATCCCTATGCCCTTCACCCCTTCCCCAATCTCTGATTTGTGAATAATAAAAAGCCATTCAACAGTCAGATAAGGTTCCAGAGTGCCTGAGAGACAACAACGGAGAGGGGAACTACAGCTTGGTCTGGCTGCCTCCATCTTGAAGCTGGACCACCCACTGTAAAATTAACCGATTGGGGGGAGGTTTGTGTGAACCCCATCCTTATTCAGGATTAGATTGAGGTACCACATCCCTCATCTTATAGGGAAGCCTTGCCCCCAACTCCTGTGGGGTGGCATGACCATCCAAGTTACCCTGTATTGGGGTGACACTCCCTTAAAGTCTCCTAGTGTATATTTGGCCCCAGGGGAGAGCTGGAAGAAAGACTCACCACATAGACTTTCTCTATCACCCTTCTATCAAACATCGGTTACTGGCCCTTTTTATTGTTACAATAGCCAGCTGAGTGTGTATATTATTCTTTCACTGAACCAATTCTGTTAAGAGTAATGTTCATGCATTGCCCATTGCTCCATCTTCTCTTTCAGTGTATTGACTTTTATGTACCTCTTTATGTAAGACCATTTACACCTTTCCATCTCTCTCTTTTTTTCTCCCAATGTATTCCTCCTTTTTGTCTCTTATTTGTTTGTTTGTTTATGATATCATCCTATCCTATTATCTGGTTCTCTCCTCATTTTCATTCTGAGTTTTTTTTTTTCTTGTTATGTGTATGTATGTCTGGAGATGAGTCTGGGCAAGCTAGGAGCATTCCTTACTCCACCATCTTCATTTCCCCAATGTCAATTATTATTAGAGGTAGCAGGGCATAATGAACAGAGGACTGGATTTGGAGTTAGGAAGACTTGGTTTTAAATCCCAACTCAGACACTAGCTCCTGGGAAAATGCCTCAGTTTCCTCATCTGTAAAATGAATGGGGGAGAATTTGATGGCTTCCAAAGTCCCTTCCAACTCTAAATCTATGATCCAAAGCTTATTAACAATATGTTTCTAAATAAGTTAAATTCCTCTGAGTCTCAATTTCCTTCTCTGGAAAATGGGATGATAGCCCTTACATCATAGACTTGTTCTGAAGCTTAAATATCATTTATGCAAAACATTTTGCAAACTTTAAAGGGTTATCAAGCTTTATATATTATTTTAACAATTAATGGTAAATTAAATTTAAAACAAATAATTGTCCAAAATGGTTAATGTTATAAAATTAAGGAACCGAGAGAAGGGTGGTGCTTATCCTATTGGTGAAGATATTGAGAAGATAGCTGGAAGTTCTGATTAAATAAGATAGGATAGCCCCGCCAATCAAACCCTAATATTCTGGCATGCCTTCCTCCAGACAGTCACTGAAGGTCATGTATCCAGATGAATTCAGTCGAGCATGCTTATAGTGTCCAGAAAGTGCTCTTAGAGGTGAAAGGGCAGAGATATTTTAGAACCAGGAAAAGGCCATCTGCCTCAACATGCTGAACTTAATCCTCAGTCTGGAGGCTGATCCTGTCAGAGGGTGAGAACAGGGAAAAATGTGTTTGTATCCAGATAGGCTCACAAAGTGTTTATGCTCACAAACCATAGAGACCAGAGTCCTTAAGATGAACAATGTCCAGCCCCTACCTGCTCAGAACAGCCAGTTTCCTGTTGGAAATTTTCTTTTATGTGTTTTCCATTATGACAACAACAGTTAAGAATATATCGTGTGGACTCCATCTATTTAAAATGCCTTCTTTTATTTTGTTTCTTTTCTCTCTACTCTCATTCCCCTCAGTGTATGAAATTTCCTTCTTCAGTATTACTAGGATTTATTTTTGAAACAAAAGTATTTGGCCAGTACCAAGATCAGGAGCAAAAAAGGACTTAGTGACTTCTTGGGCTCCTATTTGCATAATTGTATTGACTTTATTATCTATCCTCTGGTCTAAAAGTGGGTACCACTCTGTGTCACAGGCTGAAAAGCATCTGTATAATCTGATCAAAAGAGACATCAGAGGCCTAGTATCACATGTATTACCAATAAACATTATTATCACACTAGATTATACAAATGATCATATAATACAAGCAATTCAGCCTCTGACATTGACTAACGTCATTTATTTTATATAATATAATTTATTTTATAATGTTATTAATAATATGCAAACTTGAATAAACATGGGAGCAGCTAGCATTGAGCCTGGAGTCAGGAAGACTTGAGTTCAAATTCAGACAAAGATACAATGTTTCACCCTGGGAAAATCATTTAACCACTGTTTGCCTCAGTTTCCTTAATTATAAAAATGGGAAAAATAATAGCCCCTTCTTTTCAGAGTTATTGTAAGGATTAAATAAGATAATATTTGTAAAGTACTTAGTATGGTTCCTTGTGCAGAGTAGTACCATATAAATGCTTATTCTCTTTTCATTTCCACCCACCCCCGAACATAATAATATTAGATGGTTTCTGTTTAATATAACATAAACATGTATTTATTTTAAAATTTAAAGATGTTATCTTTTATCTAGTTGGAGGTTTAAAATCACTTTCCTCTAGACTTGTACCTTAAACATAATATGTGTATTTATACCTTTGTTTGGGCAATTTCCATTTTTCTCCAATTATTCAAATCTTGCCCATCCTTCCAGGATATTCTTCCACCTTCAAGAAATTTCATCTGACCCCCTTAGACCAAACTGTTCCTCTTCAGAATCCATAGCCCTAATTTTTTGTACCAATCACTTGGACCATAATCATATACTACCCTGTTATATTTTTAACTATTTGATTTTTCGTATCAATATTTACTATAATTTTTCATGTCAATTATTATGACAGCTATTAGTAGCAGTGATAATATTTAGTTAATAATAATGATATTAATAATGGCTCATAAATCTCTTTATGGGTTTTAAAATGCTTTCCTCGCATATCTGTGAGGAAGTTAAAGACATTATTATATTTCCATTTTGCAGATGGGGAAATTTGGACCCCTAAGTGGACAATCGTTCAGGTGCACAAAGTTAACAAGGGTCAAATGCAACTCTTCCAATGGATGTCTAGTGCTCTTTCCAGTGCCAAAATGTAAGCTCTCTGAAAGAAGGCATTGTGTCCTCTTTGTATTTCTCATAACCCCTGAAACAGTGCTATGTATAGAGTTTATTTTAAAAATAAAACTGTTGGGGGCAGCTGGGTAGCTCAGTGGATTGAGAGTCAGGCCTAGAGATGGGAGGTCCTAGGTTCAAATCCGGCCTCAGCCACTTCCCAGCTGTGTGACCCTGGGCAAGTCACTTGACCCCCATTGCCCACCCTTACCACTCTTCCACCTATGAGACAATACACCGAAGTTAAGGGTTTAAAAAAAAAAATTAAAAAAATAAAACTGTTAAGTGAATGAATGTATGAAATTAATTGAATGAATGAATATGTGAATATATATTTGAAAGTAGAAAGATAACGTAGTAGAGCACTGCCCTTGAAGTCAAGAAGACCTGAGTTCAAATCTGGTCTCAGACGCTTAATTAGTTGTTTGATATTGAACAAATCATTTTAACCTCTGACTGCCTCTGGTTCCTCATCTATAAAATGGGGATAAGAATAGCACCTACCTCCAAGGTTTATTTTAAGGATAAAATGAGAATATTTGTACAGATCTCAGCAGAATGTCTGGCACACACATAGTTAACACAAGCTTGTTAAGAAATGTGTTATAGATTTCTATGAGATGCTATTTCTGATCTCTGCTGAGTCATATACAATCCTCACATGCCCACTGAAAGTTGAAAGAGTTTTGTCTCTGCAGGGGAATCTTTCTTCTATAAATTCTTGAATAAGCTTTGCCAAATTTTACATGACTATGTCAGCACAGAATAGAAACTTGATCCATGACCTTCAGGGGTATTCTGAGTGAAGAAAAGCTGAGCAATCTTAATGATCAGTAATGGATGTTATAAAAAGAGCTCTAAATAAACCTATTTATAGGAACATTAAAGAATGCTTATTAAAAGAGTATTTATTAAAAGTACTAAAGAGGGCAGCTGGGTAGCTCAGTGGAGTGAGAGTTAGGCCTAGAGACAGGAGGTCCTAGGTTCAAACCCAGCCTCAGCCACTTCCAGCTGTGTGACCCTGGGCAAGTCACTTGACCCCCATTGCCCACCCTTACCACTCTTCGACCTATGAGAAAATACACCGAAGTACAAGGGTTTAAAAAAAAAAAGTACTAAAGTACTAAAGAGAGGGGCAACTAGATAGCTCAGTGGATTGAGAATCCAGACTTAGAGGTGGGACATCTTGGGTTCCAATCTGGTCCCAGACACTTCCTAGCTGTGTGACCCTGGGCAAGTCACTTAACCCCCATTGCATAGCCTTTACCATTCTTCTGCCTTGGAACCAATACACAGTATTGACTCCAAGAGGAAGGTAAGGGTTTAAAAAAATATTAAAGAATATCTAGGAATATTTTGTGATATCTAATTCAATGTTCAGTCCTATATAGTATATTAAATTATAATGTAAATATATATGTAACATTATATATAATGTAAATATATATATAAATAACATAACAGTACAACATAATATAATATAGTATCAATCATATATGGCAGTTTAGCATTGCTATTAGAATTAGATTGATACAACATAGCACAAACCCAACATACTCTTACCAAACCTTACCAGAAAAACTAAGCACAGTCTTTCCAGTGCACCCCATTTCTCTTCATATTGTTGCTTTTCCTTCAGATTTGTTCAGTCTATAAAATCAACTTTGGCCTTTTTTCTTTTTCTTTTTTTAGCAGCCCCCAACTTTGTCCTTTTTCCAAATCTATTAAGACTTTAAAAGCAAGGAGATTTCATTTCAAATAATGTTTGGGGTTTTCCAACAAATATCTGTCTGCTGTTTATGTAGTCTAAGTTTTCCCAACCTCACAGAAACTTCTCCACTGACAATAGTTTAGAAACTTGTATCCAAAAGTTCTTTGTCTTAATCATCCAAGAAACGAGTTATTCTTCAGACATAAATGCAAAAGTTAAAAAAATAAATGCAAAATTTTATAAAATGTATTTTTTTCTCTTTTTATACCCCTAGGAGCTCATTCACATTGAAAAAAAAAACCTTGCTGTCTGTCTTAGAATTGATACAATTTATTAGATCCAAAGCAGAAGAGAGGTATGGGGTAGGCAATTTGTGTTAGACTTACCCAGGATTACACAGCTAGAAAATGACTGAAGGCAGATTTGAACCCAGGACCTCCTGTCTCCTGACTATCTACTGAGCCACTTAATTGACCTAATCTTATTCACACTTCTCCTTCAGTCTGGAAATAAAAATATTCTAATGTTCTATTGAAACAAATGAATTTTTTAAATCGTTTTCTAATAGCAACGGTGGAAAATCTGCCTTTAGAAGAAAAGCCAAATGGTCACACAGTTGACCACATAATGAAAAGCCATGTTTCTAAATAGGGCAGCTTGTTGGATGCACACAGAAATGGCTTATGTTTTTTAAGAAACATTATCTCAAAATACCAGAGAGAGAAGCTCCTCAACCAGTCTAATCCACCATGTCTGGTTGACTGGTAAGAAGTTATGAGAAATGTTCCAGAATATGAATTCCTGTTTTCTTTGTATTACAGTGAGAGGAATTCTTGAACACAGCTGTTGCTGCAGAGTAAATCATCTTAGAGCACAGTCAGCGAGCAAGGGAATTTCACAGGCTTCAGCTCATGCCTACAAATTCAGTTTGATTCAACATTTATTAAAAGCCTGTGGGGCAGGCGCTGGAAATAAAAAGATGAAATAAGACCGAACCCTCCCACTTTATCTGATAAGCTTCAGAGCACTCACATGGTATGGAAAAATTCATCTGGTCTGTTTTTATATAAGCAAAAGTCACGTCTATTATAAGATTTGACTATAAACTAAAATGAATGTGTTTTGATCAGTTTTTTAATTTTTTTTTAATTTTTTTCCATGGTTACATGATTCTTGTTGTCTCCCTCTTCTCTTCCTTTCCCCCTCCCAGAGTTGGCAAGCAATTCTATCGGGTTATACGTGTTCTGTCACTCTAAACCTATTTCCATATTGGTCATTTTTGTAATAAAGTAATCTTTTAAAACCAAAATCCCAAATCATATGCCCATATAAACAAGTGAGAAACCAAATGTTTTCTTCTGGATTTCTACTCCCACAGTTCTTTCTCTCAATGTGGATAGCTTAATCAATTTTTTAAAAATCATCTAATATCTGCTACTGTAGTTACTTTCAATTAATAAGGAGCCCCAATGTTTGGACTAACAATTTTTCTTTTTTAATTAGGAGCCTCAACAACTTTGTAGAAAAAAAATCCTACTAAATATTAAAGTCAAATTTTTATTGTTCAATCATTGCAGTCGTGAACAATTCTTCATGATCCCCTTTGGAGTTTTCTTGACAAAGAGAGTGGAACGGTGTGCCATTTCCTTCTCCAGCTCATTATGCAGATAAGAAAACTGAGGCAAATAGGGTTAAATGAATTGTCCAAGGTCATACAGCTAGGCAGCGTCTGAGGTTGAATTTGAACTTAGGTCTTCCTGACTCCAGGGCTGGCGCTCTATCCACTGTGCCACCTCGCTGTGTAAAGGCTGTTTACAGTGCTCTAAATTCTCATCCAGTACTTGGTAAGGGACATATACACATTTTTAATATGGTTGTAATCAGTGTTGAGTATGAATTGTCCATATTCAACAGACTGGTCAGGCTTTATCATTTGGAATGGAAGACAGGCTAGTGTTGGTCAGGTAAGTTGCTACAAGAGCAAGCAAGAAGATAGGCAAGTACTCATTAGGAAAGCAGGTAGGCTGAAAGGATCCAGGATGGGGAATCCAGTCAAGATAGGTAGGTGTGTGGTCAATAGACTGTGATCAGGACCAGAAAAGCAGAGAAGACAGGCAGGGCAATATCTAAGCCCAAGGGGGCAGCTGGGTAGCTCAGTGGATTGAGAGTCAGGCCCAGACGGGAGGTCCTAAGTTCAAACCTGGCCTCAGACACGTCCCAGCTGTGTGACCCTGGGCAAGTCACTTGACCCCCATTGCCTACCCTTACCACTCTTTTGCCTTGGAGCCAATACGCAGAATTGACTCCAAGAGGAAGGTAAGGGTTTAAATAAATAAATAAATGAATGAATAAATGAATAAACAAACAAACAAACAAACAAATAAATGAATGAATGAATGAATGAATAAATAAATGAAAAAATAAATAAATAAATAAAAATTATCTAAGCCTAAGTCAGAGGCGATAGCCAGCAGTGATCTCACAGAAGACTAACTATTGTTACCAAAGCTTCTTGGCTCCATTGGACTCAGAGATGACATCAGGAAGAAGGAAGCACCAAGCCCTGGCCAGGCAGCCTATGAAGGTATGCGAATGAAACTAATAGAGACCAGTTGAGCCTAAAGACTGAAGATATGCTACCACTTTCATGTCTATTTTAGGACTATTATAGGGCATCCTGTTGGCAGGACAATCTGGTTTATGGGACAGAAGCCATGTGACACATAAACCTTTGCTTCTAGGCTTTGCAGGGGATTTACTAGATAAGAGTTTAGGACCTGGTAGGGGAATGAGGGAGGAATAACCAAAGTTTCTTCCTCCTACAACTGAATGACTTTTCTGAGCAAAAAGGCTAGTGAGTCAAGGTACGGATCACAGTCTGGTAGGACCTTACATCATTTGGGAACTTGACATGTTTTTAGAATACTGAGAATACTCTCTCTTCCTTATTTCAAACCGTTAGGGAATAAGTTCAACTCTATATTATTTTTAATTTTTGAGTCCATTGCCCCTTTTTCCTATCATTGATCATCATTTACTAAGCCCCCACCTTGAAATACTCCCACCATCTGCTACTTTTGCTCCTATTCATGTGCTATTCTACTGTGCTGAAGAAAATCATGAAATCATGTTGACAAGGCCTACCACTAATTTGTATCACATTATCTCAGGTCAATCCTCACTACAAAAGGCAATACTTTTAAGTATTTTTTATTTTTATTTCTTTTTCCATGGTTATATGATTCATGTTCTCTCCCTCCCCTCTTCCCTCCCTCCTCCAGGAGCTGACAAGCAATTCCACTGAGTATTATCACTCAAAACCTATTTCCATATTATTAATCTTTTAAAACCAAAACACCAAATCACATGCCTGTATAACTAAGTGATAAATCATGTTTTCTTCTGCTTTTCTACTCCCACAGTTCTTTCTCTAGATGTGGATAGCATTCTTTCTCATGAGTCTCTCAGAATTGTCTTGGATCATTGCATGGCTATTAGTACAAAGCCTATAACATTTGATCATCCCACAACGTTTCAGTTACTATGTATAATATTCACCTGGTTCTGCTTATTTCACTCCATATCAGTTCATGTAGGTCTTTCCAGTTCTTAAAGAAATCAAATGATTCATCATTCCTTATAGCACAATAGCATTCCATCACTACAATTTGTTCAGCCATTCCCCAATCACGGGACAACCCCTCATTTTCCAATTTTTAAGGCAGTCCTTTTAGATCTACCTAATAGATTCACTATCTCACTATATTCCAAACTTTTTCCTTCCCCCTCAAGACTCCCATGGCACATTCTTCCTGTCATCTCCTTAGGAGAGAACATGCTCTCAACCAAAATATTCAATTAATTTCCCAGTCCCTCAAGGCCTGCCTCCACATCTTCTCTTGGATCCATCTCCTTCTCTCCTCTCACAGAGTCACCATCTTGGTTCTTCTCCTACTTGGTCTCCTTGTCTCAAGCCTGTCTCTCTCCAAATCACCCTCCACATAGCTACTGAAGTGACATTCCTAAAGTATAGATCTTAGGATTTCACTTCCCCACTCAATAAACTTCATGGCAACTAATTATCTCTAGGATCAAATGCAAAGTCCTCTGACAGTTAAAACCCTTTACAACCTAACTCCAACTTGTATTTTTAGGCTTGCATATGTTCCTTCTCTTTATACATTCTATTGTCCAGCCCAAATGGGCTTCTTACTAACCCTACAGTGAGCTAAGAGACCAAAGCTTTGAGTACAGAAGCAATAGAGAACCTCCAGGCCAAGCCTAAACACTCTCCTGGCAATTTGATGCACCAACCACATCAGTGTATCAACAAGCAGCAAAATTACATGTTTTTCACTGAAGTAGAGAAACAGTTTGAGCATACTAGAATGTTGTATATACTGTGGATATGGCTGATTTTGAGCAGCCAGGTGGAGCAGTGAGTAAAGCACCAGATCTGAGTAAGGAAAACACATTTTCATGATCTGGCTTCAGACATTTACTAATTGTGTGACCCTGGGAAAATCATTTTATCCTGTTTGCCTCAGTTTTCTCATCTATAAAATAAGCTAGAGAAGCTAATGGCAAAATATATAAATAAGAAGCCTGAAACAGTACTCGGGCTATACAGGATGTGTGCTATTTGTGTTGGGTTTTCCTTTTGTAGACAAAACCAACCTCAAGATTACTTTCCATTTCTTCATTGGTGAGAAACAATGTGGATTAGTGGATTAAGAGCTAGCTTTGAAGTCAGGAAGAGCTAGGTTCAAGTCCCTCCTTTTATACTTAATAATTTTACAACCCTGGCCATTACTGTAAACAGTTCTTCAAGACTTTTTTTTTAATCTTTACCTTCTAACTTAAAATTGATACCAAGTATAGATTCTAAAGCAGAACAGTCATAAGGGTTAGGCAATTGGAGTTAAGTTTACTTACTCAGGATCACACAAGCTAGGAAATATCTGAGGCCAAATTTGAACCCAGGTCCTCCTGACTCCAGGTTTGGCTCTCTATCTGCCGTGCCACCTAGCTGCCTCAGTTCTCCAAGACTCTTTAAGGTTTAGAGGCATCAACCTACATTGGTGAAGGAAGTGTCCTCACCTGAGGAGTTCCCTATGCTAGTGAAATCACAAGTACATTTCCCTATCCTTTCTTGTTGGAAATCATTGGATTAGATACTTAGACTTAGATTGGATCCACTGAACCACCTAGGTGCCTCAGGGCACCTAGGTGGTTCAGTGGATTGAGACACAGGTACAGAGAAGTGAGATCCTGGGTTCAAATTTGGCCTCAGACACTTCCTAGCTGTGTGACCCTGGGCAAGTCACAACCCCCATTGCCTAGCCCTTACTGCTTTTCTGTCTTGGAACCAATACACAGCATTGATTCCAAGATGGAAGGCAAGGGTTTAAGGAAAAAACAAAAGAACTTAGAGTCTTTTCTAGCACTTAAATTCTATGTGTAGAAAATATTACTACAGTCATTAAGTAGAGCGAGGTGACTAGGACTTGACTGAGCAGACAACAATTCAAATGTGCTGATAGTCCTGGTGTTTCTTCAACAGGTAGAAACAACTAAGCTTAGGTCTTAGCAAGAATTATTAGTTAAAATCATTTGCTATGAGATAGCAAACAACCCTCCAGTGATTAATACTAGCCCCAGTATGTGTATTTGTGGGAGGTGTGGGATAGAAGGTGGGTTGTGGTTCTTTCTATGTGGTTGTGTGTCCTGAGGTCTCTCAAAGTTTCTTCCCTCATCCATCAATTGATTTGTATTTTACAAAAATGTTTTTTTAAGAGAGTTGGTTTCTATAATTTTATTATTTTTTAACTTATTTATTTTTTTACCAATTACATGTAATGACAAATTTCTACATGAGTTTTCCAAAGTTATATGATCCAAATTATCTCTCTTCCCCCCTTCCCTCTCCTGTTCCAGAACTGGCAGCAATTTGATCTGGTTTATACATGTATTGTCATGCAAACATATTTCCATATTGTTCATTTTTGTAATTTACTAATCTTATAAAACCAAAACCGCAAAACAAAAACCCAAATAAACAAGTGAAAAATCATATGCTTTGATCTGCATTCTAATTCCCCCAGTTCTTTCTCTGGATGTGGATAGCATTCTTTGTCATAAGTCCTTCAGAATTTTCCTGGATCATTGTATTGCTGTTAGTAGCAAAGTCTAAGACAATGTGGTCATTCCACAATATTACTATTTCTGTGTACTGTGTTCTCCTGATTCTTCTTATTTCACTCCATATCAGCTCATGTTAGTCTTTTCAGCTCTTTCTGAAATCATCCTGTTCACCATTCCTTACAGTACACTAATACTCCATCACCATCATATGTCACAATTTGTTCAGCCATTCCCCAATTGATGGTCACCCCTTTAATTTCCAATTCTTTGCTACCACATAGAGAGCAACTATAAATAACTTTGTACAAGTAGATCCTTTCCCATATTTTTTTCTCTTTGGGATACATACCTAGTAATAGTATTTCTGTATAAGAAGGCATGCATTGTTTTATAGCCCTTTGGGCATAGTTACAAATTGCCCTCAGAATGGTTGGATACAACTCCACCAGCAATGCATTAGTGTCTCAACTTTGCCACATCCCCTCCAACATTTATCTTTTCCTTAACTGTCATATTGGCCAATCTGATAGGTGGTACCTCACAGCTATTTTAATTTGCATTTCTCTAATCAAGGGGAATTTTGAACATTTTTAAAAATGATTATTAATAACTTTGATTTCTTCATCTGAAAACTGCTTATTCATATCCTTTGACCATTTGTCAATTGGGCAATGACTTGTAGTCTTATAAACTTGACTTAGTTCTTTACATATTTGAGAAATGAGACCTTTATCAGAGAAATTTGTCATAAAAATTTTCCCAGTTTGTTGTTTCCCTTTTAATCATGGTTACACACTGGTTTTGTTTGTACAAAAACTTTAATATTTTAAATATTATCCCAAAATTAAAATATATATGCAAAATTTAATTTAACATAGTCAGAATTATTCATTTTATATCTTGTAATCTATTCCACTGATTCACCATTCTATTTTTCAGCTAGTACCAGATTATTTTGATGATTACTATTTTATAGGACAAATTAAGTCCTGGTACTGCTATAAAATCCATTCACATTTTTAAAAATTAATTCCTTTGATAGTCTAGATCATTTGTTCTTCCAGATTAATTTTATTATTTTTTCTAGTTCTATGTAATAATTTTTGGTAGTTTGGTTGGCATAGCACTGAATAAGTAAATTAACTTAGGTTGGATTGTCATGTTTATTATATTAGCTCTGCCTACCCATGAACAATTAATGTTTTTCCAATTGTTTAGATCTAACTTTATTTGTGTGAAAAATGTTTTATAACTATGTCCATATAATTCCTGCTTTTCTCTTGGCAAATAGATTCCCAAGTATTTTATATCACCTGCAGTGATTCCCAAAGTGGGCGCTACCACCCCCTGGTGGGTGCTGCAGCAATCCAGGAAGGTGGTGATGGCCACACTTTGTTTGTATTACATTCTATTCTTCAATAAATAGTTTCATAATTTCCAGGGTGCGCTAAGTAATATTTTTTTCTGGAAAGGGGGCGGTAGGCCAACAAAGTCTGGGAACCACTGATCTAGAGTGATTTTAAGGGAAATTTCTCTTACTGCTAAACTTTGTTGGAAATCTATAGAAATGCTGATGATTTATATGGCTTATTTTGTATCTTGCAACTTTGCTAAAGTTATTAGGGAGCAGCTGGGTAGTTCAGTGGATTGAGAGCCAGGCCTAGAGACTGGAGGTCTTAGGTTCAAATTTGACTTCAGAACACTTCCCAGCTATGTGACCCTGGGCAAGTCATTTGACCCCCATTGCCTACCCTTACCACTCTTCCACCAAGGAGCCAATACACAGAAGTTAAGGGTTTAAAAATAAATAAAGTTATTAATTAGTTAAACTACTTTTTTAGTTGATTCTCTGGAATTCTCTAGGTAGATCATCATATCGTCCAGAAAGAGTGATATTTTAGTTTCCTCGTTGCCTACTTTAACTCCCTCAATTTCTTTTTTTTCCTTATTGCTAAACTAACATTTCTAGTACAATATTAAATAATAGTGGTCATAATGGGCATCTTTGCTTCCCTCCTGCTCTTACTGGGAAAGCTTCTAACTTATCCCCATTGTAGATGATACTTGCTGATAATTTTAAATAAATACTACTTATTAATTTGAGGAAAGGCCCTTTTATTCCTATGCTTTCTAGTGTTTTTAAAAGAAATGGGTGTTAAAGAGATAATAAGGAAAAAGAATTGTACAAAAATATTTATAGACACGCTCTTTGTGGTGGCAAAAAATTGGAAAATGAGGAGATGCCCTTCGATTGGAGAATGACTGAACAAACTGTGGTATCTGTTGGTGATGGAATACTATTGTGCTAAAAGAAATAATGAACTGGAGGAATTCCATGTGAACTAGAACGACCTCCAGGAATTGATGCAAAGTGAAAGGAGCAGAACCAGGAGAACCTTAGACACAGAGACTGATACATTGTGGCACAATCGAATGTAATAGACTTCTCTACTAGCAGCAATTCGATGATCCAGGACAATTCTGAAGGACTTATGAGAAAGAACACTATTCATATCCAGAGAAAGAACTCTGGGAATAGAAACACAGAAGAAAAACAACTGCTTGATCACATGGGTCGATGGGGATATTACTGGGGATGTAGACTCTAAATGATCACCCTAATGCAAATAGTAATAATATGGAAATAGGTCTTGATCAATGACACATATAAAACCCAGTGGAATTGCTTGTTGGCTACAAGAGGGGGAGTGAGAGGAGGGGAGGGAAAGAACATGAATCACATAACCATGGAAAAATATTCTTAATTAATTAATTAATTAAATTTTGTCAGATCACAAAAAAAATAGAAATAGATGTATTTTGTCAAAGACTTTTACAGTTTCTATCTGAATTTTAAATTAATTTACAATAGGAACATTTATGTAAAAGACACATGAAAAGACATGGGATGTTACCATTTACATCTAAACATCTTCCTTTTCTATTTTACTAAGGCAAAGAGAGATATCCCAGAAGAAGAAAATCCTACTTCTGTAGATTTTCTTAAACTAATTCAAATGGGACTGTAAGACATTTTAAAATGGAATTGGCAGTATCAAAGAAAGGGGAACAATTATTTTAATAATAAAATTTCATTGAGACACAAAAATAAACTATCAAATGAATTTTTGAGAATGGTCTCTCTTCTCCACCCACCCGTACATTCCCACCCCCAATTCACAGATCTTTCAAAAGATAGTTCTTTGGAATGCTATCATAATAAACATAAAATATCTAATCAATTTGCTTCCTATTTGTGTGACTGTGAGTGCACATTTTTAAGAGAACTCAAAATGTTCATGTGGTATTTTTTTTACTGCCTGAAGAGGGCACCCTAATCTGTATTTTTTTAAATCAGGCTATCTGCCCAACACCAATAGAAAACCACATTTATGAAATGAAAATATTTCTAAAAGCATTCAGCTTTATCAGATTTTTTGTAACATGAATTCATTGGTTTCTTGAAAATATGAACTATAGCACTAAGTATAGCACTTTGTCTATAGTTCTATATTTGCTCAATAAATATTTATTGGATGAATGAATGAATGAATGAAGTTTTTAAAATGGAAAACTTTTCCTGAGAAAAGAATTTATTATTCAATAAAACAAATATGAAAAAAGTATTAAGAACAACTGTTTATGCTTAAAGGCTTATGCCTCACCAATCAGGATTATAAAGATAAAAATAATGCCCTTGATATTCCTCCACTCAAATGCAAACTAGGCAGTGCCACCTTCCTTAGGTTATTGAACATTATTCCCTTACCTTATTATTCATCACTCCCTTTCATGCACTCTTTGGTTGAGCCAAACTGACCTTTTTGCTGTCCTTCACTGGGACTTCCCATTTTCCATCTCCTTGCCTTAGCACATGCCTAGAAAGCATACTCCCTTCACTTCCACCTCTTTTAGTACAATCCTTAGTGTCATTAAGAGTTCAGTAGAAATATTACCTCCTACAAAAGGTTTTCTCTGATCTTATTCTCCCCCAGTGCCTCCCTCCCCAATTAATAAATATTAAGGTATTTATTTCACATACATTTTGCATATGTTTATTTTATATAGGCTTGCCCATTTGTCTTCCCTGATAAAATGCAGACTTCTTAAGGACAGAGACTACTTTTTGTACTCAGTGCCCAGCCCAGTGCTGAGAAGCAGCAAAGTAGCAAACACTTAATAAATGCTAGTTGCTATCATTGTTCTAGCATCTCTTCTCACTCCAATAACAAAAGCAATTGATGAAAAAGAAAAAGCTACCCAACTCAAGAAACCCTTTAATTTACTTATTTTATTTTTAAAACATGGAATCATTGCAATAGAGTTGAAAAGTCTCTAGGTTTTGAGTCAGAGGCTCTGGATCAGAATTCAATCTCAGCTGTTTACCATGTGGCCTTGGGAGAGAGTTCCAATTTCCCAGGTATCATGAGAATTTTTTCTTTTTCTGAATTGGCTACCATGCTACCATTTAATAAGCTGGCACCTCTTGAACTTACCTGAAGCCTCAAAAACTTACCTCCGGTTAATGGTAGAAGAATTTCTGGCTCACCTTTATTATCACTAGTTACTTTAGGTGAGATATCTAACTTTAGCCCTTTCACTAGCTGGTTAGCTCCTGCTCTTTCTGTCTGCAAATTCCATTTAAATTCCTCTTGTACTTGCTGATCTGACTATTATTTTCCCTGACATAGATCTCACCTTTTCGTTATTAGTTCTTTGATGTATAAACCATTACCTTCCCCCTTTGTCCCTTGTACAAATTCCAGATTTATCCATCCTGATTTGTCCTTTCTGGAGATGCTACTCCTTGCCCACTGGTTTTTGTGTACCGCAGCTCCAAGCAGAAAATAAACCGTTTTTTTAAATGTCTCCGTGTGCTGGTAACTGTGATTGGCATCAGTGCCTATCAGTGAATCCCTGGATATTTTAATATTACAGGCATGTACTCTAGCCACAGTTTCTGCAGATGTGCTCCGTTATTTATATTACCTGGTTATATGTTCTTTACATATATCCTTTTCCTCTATGGTAGTAAAATAATCTGTGAGAAAGTATGCCTCTATGTATAGGGGAAATCTTTCTTATCATTTATCTTTATATACTGTTTAGTTTAATGTCTTTTGCTTTGATTAGTGAAATACAAAGCTATGGTTTGAGTCTAGGCTGACTTAAGCCTGCAATGCTACCCAGAATAGTATTCAGGGAGACCAGTGTATTATGGGAGCTCCTTGTCCCTAGGAAAATGCCCAGGTCTTCCTCAGCCTTAAAAAAACAAAGAAACAAGTTAAAAAACAACTCCACTTGGCCTTGTAACCCGCCTGGCTACCAATCTATACCCCTTTAACCTTACACAAACTCCTAGAAAGAATTTACAATGCTGTATCCACACTTACTGAGCATTTCTAAATACAATGCAATCTCGCTTACAATCTCAAATTTTTATTGAAATTACTCTCCCTTAAAGTTATCAGAATCTTTTAATTGTCCAGTTCCCTGGTCTTTTCTCAGGGTTCATACTACTCGAGCTCACTAGAGCTTTTGAAATTCAACCAAAATCAATCTAAGGCCTCCTACATTCCACCTTGACTTCCAGGATTATTGGTTGAGCTCTCCTGCTTTTTCTGTTATCTGATTATTCCTCACGCTTTGCTGGCTCACCCTATATTTCCTGCCCCTTAAGAAGGGATTCTCGTTTTCTAAATTTCCTTGAGGATCTTTTCTGCTCCCTCCAATTTTATTACCTCTTTGAAGATGACTCAAAAGTGTTTACACGGTGCCCCAAATATTGTTACGAAGTTTTATGCTTTAATAACTCCAAAAGTATATGTGCTACAAATTTACCAAAAACATCGTTTTAAAGGTTTATACTTCAAATGTTTAATGGATATATATTCCTTATTAAAAGTCAACATAACCATGGGTAGATTTTTGAACTTTCTAAAAATTTTCATAAGCTGCTGCTCAGTGACTTAAAGAATAGCATTGGTAATCCCAGCCTAAAATCATCCATAGAATGAGAATTTCATGTATGAATTCAGCTATATTCTCATAAGAAAAAAAATCTAATGGAGATAGATCAGGTGACCAAGGCAGAAAAGCAAGAAAACCTACTCTATCAATCCACCAGTTTGAGAAAAGGAAACTGAGGAACTGTTGGGCGCATAATGCATAAAGATAAGATGTCCTGTCTTGTTAAAATTCAAATTCAAAAGTCATAAAACTAAATAAAGTAGAAAATAAATTTAAACAATTAAGCTTTAAGATTATATTTTATAAGTTTTTAGCATTGATATTTCTGAAGTGATTGAAGCTTAAAACTACACTAGACTTTTTGGGACCCTGGCCTACCGCCCCCTTTCCAGAAAAAAAAAATATTACTTAGCCCCCTGGAAATTAAATTTTTTTTATTTTAATAGCAATTAATAGGAAAGACAAATGCGGCTGTGGCCATCACCGCTTCCCCTAGATCGCTGCAGCACCCACCAGGAGGCGGTAGCGCCCACTTCGGGAATCACTGCTCTACACAGACAGTCCTAATCTCTTCATTGTACTCTAGTCCTGTATCATCAATTGCCTACCTAAGATGTTCTCATGAATACCTGAACATCTTCTCCTACTAAATCGACTCTTCATTTAAATTCCACTCTTTCTATCAAAGATGTCACCATGCTTGAAGTCACTCAGGTTCATAACTTTGGTGTTTTCCTTGAATCTCCCCTTTTCTGTACTGCACCAAATCCAATAGCCAAATCATCTCAATTCTATTTCCAAAACATATCTTCATGTGAGTCCACCATCGCCTTAGTCTAAGTCCTCATCACAACTTGCCAGGAACAATTGCCATAGACTCCCAATTGTCTCATTGCTTTCTGTCTTGCCCTTTTCCACTTCATCCTCTATACAGCCACCAGAATAACCTTTCTAAATAATCTTTCTGATTTTGTGATTTTCCAACTGAAAAATAGTCAATGAATCGTTATTTTCTAAGATAAAAAATACACTTCTTATTGTGACATTTAAATTTCTCCACCAAAAATAAATTAATTAGTTAACACTTTCTCCACCATCTGGCTCTAACTTTACTTTCCAGGTACTTTCCATCCTAGCCAAACAAGTCTACCAGCTATTTCTCTAATATAGAAATCCATTTTTTGTCTTCATAATAGCTAGTAACACATTTTTATACTACTTACTATGTGCCAGGCACTGTACTAAGCACTTTACAATTATTATTATCCTGGGAGGTAGGTGCTATTATTATCTTTTTTTTTTTAACAAATGAGGGAATCGAGGTTAAAAAACAGAGGTTAAATAACTACCTTAAGGACACACAGTGAGTGATTTTCTGAGGCTGGATTTGAGCTCAAGTCTTCTTCATTCTGAGACAACTGGCTGGTGCAATAGGGTGCTTGGACTGACCCTGGGTAAGTCATTTAACCCTGTTGGCCTCAGTTTCCTCATCTGTAAAGTGAATTGGAGAAGGAAATGGCAAACCACTCCAGAATCTTTGCCAAGTGGGGTCACAAAGAATTGGACATGCCTGAAAAATGACTGAATGGTTTTCTGACTCCAGTCCTGATACTCCATCCACTGTCTCATCTAATGTACTAGTCCCATTCAAGCCTTTAGGTTTTTTGTCATATCTCAAACTTTTCTCTTAGATGTCTTATCTTCCTCCAGGCTCAATTCAGATGCCACTTCCAACACAATGCCTTTCCTAATCTTCTCCCCTACCCTCCAGGTATTCTAGCTCTCTCCAGTCTTAAAGACTTAATTATTGGCTAGCCAGCATTCACACTGGGTGTAAACCCCTTAAGACTAGGGATGGTTCCATTTTTGTCCTTTATATCCATCCCCAGGAACCCCATCCCACAGTGTTTTACACAGGGTGTTTGTTGGACTGAACTGTATTAATAACAAGGCTGTTGGATGGACTATAGAGGAATTGGATTATATTCTTTTCTTTTTAACTTGTACTGTTTTGATCAAAGGCAACATGACATAATGGATAATAAGCTGGACTTCAAATCAAGAAAATAGGAAGTTGAATTTTTCCTCAGATACTTTCTAGCTGTGTGACTGAGCCTAACTTTCCTCATGGGTAAAATGGGGCTAATAATAGCACTTCCTACCTAGGAGGGTTGTTGTGGAGATCAAAGGAGATCCAATGGCTAAATCACGTGTGACCTTCTGCTTCCATAATCTCCAGCCTCCCTGCTGAAAGGAGAGGACTGGGTTCCATCCGTCATCTGCTCTCTGGGACCAAGATTGGTTACTGTAATTAATTTCCGTTCTGCTGTCTTTCAGTGTTGTTTTTGCTTGTATTAGTGTAGTCACGGGGCATATTTTTCTCCTGGTTCTCCTAACTTTACTTTAGCAGTTCATACAAGTTAGGCAATTTATGTTTTTTAGAAAATAACCAATCATATTTCCAGTTTTTTTTATCCTTCATTTCATTATTCATGGGGCTTATCATGTTCAGGACAAAATGTCAGGAATTAAATAGGTGCTGACAATTTGTTGATACAAAAGCAAATGCCATTTGGGTAATTTGCTTCTTCCTTTAGGTAAGCAATTATTAACCTTTTGTGTGCCAGGGATCCCTCTGACAGTATGAGAAAGCCCGTAGACTCCTTTTCAAAACAATCATTTTAAATGCACAGAATAGAATTCATAAGATTACTGAAAATCAAGATGTAATTTTTTTTCCCTCTGTAAATTGATGACAACCCTGAAATCTGTCCTTAGGCTTGGCTCTGGGTTAAAAGCCTCTGCACCTGGCTATTAAAAAAACAACTTACAAAATTACATGTATGTCTATTAATGAAAAGTTTCTACTCTTTTCCTGTTTCCAGCCTAATGCTTCAGGTCTCCATAGAGTTATTACCTAGAAGCATGTTCAACATTATATGTGATTCCTTTTCCTTTTTTTAAAAAAGCCCTTTCTGTCTCAGTAACAACTGTAAGATAGGAGGACGAGGGCTAAGAAAATGGGGTTAAGTGACTTACACAGGGTCATGCAGCTAGGAAGTATCTGAGGTCAGATTTGAGTAGAGTCTCCAGACTCCAGGGCCTGATGATTTATCAACTGTGCCACCTAGTTGCCCTGATTCCTTTTCAATAAAAAGTAGACGTATTTATCAAGTACTCAGCACTAAGCAGTGGGAAATATAAGAGATCTAAAAACCCACGCAGGGGCAATCAGGTGACACAGTGGAGAGAGCACCAGGCCTAGAGCTAGAAAGACTCATCTTCCTGAGTTCAAATCTGGTCTCAGGCATTTATTAGCTGTGTCCTTCTATGCAAGTCACTTAGCCCTGTTTGCCTTAGTGCCTCATCTGTGTAATAAAATAGAGAAGCAAATGGCAAATTACTCCAGTATCTATACCAAGAAAACCCCAAATAGGCTCACAAAAAAAAGAAAAGAAAATCATGCAAACCCAGCAATGCTATGGCTCTATCAAAGGGCAGGCAGTCTTTTAGAGCTCTTTGGGCATAGTTCCAAATTGCCCATTTGGTTGGATCAGTTCACAACTCCACCAGCAATGCATTAATGTCCCAATTTTACCACATCCCCTCCAACATTCATTACTCTCCCCTTCTTTCATTTTAGCCAATCTGCTAGGTGTGAGGTGATACCTCAGAGTTGTTTTGATTTGCATTTCTCTAATTATTAGAGATTTAGAGCACTTTCTCATGTGCTTATTGATACTTTTGATTTCTTTATCTGAAAATTGCCTATTCATGTCTCTTGCCCATTTATCAATTGGGGAATGGCTTGATTTTTTTATACAATTGTTTTAGCTCCTTGTATATTTGAGTAACTAGACCTTTATCTGAGTTTTTTGTTATAAAGATTTTTTTCCCAGTCTGTTGTTTCCCTTCTGATTTTGGTTGCATTGTTTTTATTTGTACAAAAACTTTTTAATTTAATATAATCAAAATTATTTATTTTACATTTTGTAATTTTTTCTAACTCTTGATCTCATTTTAAAAAGAAGCAAAAATCACTAGGAAAGACTCATCTGAAGTACCCCCTGCTTTCCCAGATTCACCCTAGCTATTAACATTCATTTCCTCTTACAATTTCTTGGTACCACTTTGTATTTATTTAAGAGTATACATGTTTTAATCCTCAGCAGAATACTAACTCTTTCAAAGGCAAGGATTGCTCCTGTTACAGTTAACAGATCTTAACCTAGAAACTGGCATATAACAGACAATAATTTTTTTTTACTTTTAATGGCAATAGGTTTTAACCTATTACATTATAAAATGCTTTAGCCCTAATAATAATAGCTAGTATTGATGTAAAATCACACAATTTTATATTTGAGAAAGGCTTAAAGACCTACTGAACTGAATTTAGGATAGCTAGAATAAATTATTCATTTTTGAGTTTAAGAATAAAATTGAACAAATATTTAAGAGACAGAAAAGAATGGAAATTCTACTATAGATAATTTAGGAGAGTGGAGAGTCATGAGATTGTGTTTGTTTGTTTTTGTGTTTTTTTAAACCCTTATCTTTCATCTTGGAATCAATACTGTGTATTGGCTCCAAGGCAGAAGAATGGTAAGGGCTAGGCAATGAAGGTTAAGTGACTTGCCCAGGGTCACATAGCTAGGAAGTGTCTGAGACCAGATTTGGACCTAGGACATCCCTTCTCTACACCTGGCTCTCAATCCACTGAGCTACCCAGCTGCCCCTATGTTTGGTTGTTTTTAACTCATACTTTAAATCTACTAGGAGTTTTTCCTTGAGGCTTTGATTGTACATATTTTGGAGTTGTTTTCTTCTTAGTTTATGTCTTCAGTATTCATAAGAACTTTTTTTTTTCTTTTTGCTTACTAAGTCTTCTAGCCTTCCTTCACAAACAGGTACTTTGGGTTCTGCATATTACTGGCAGGACTTTCCAAACTCTGTATGTTCCTGGCCTGTTTTATCTAGTGACTTATTACAGCATTGTACAATTACCCTAATACTATGCTCCTCAAGGATCATAGTTGCAGCACAGGCCAGCTACAAACTTTTCAAGAATCCTATAATTGTCTGATTAAAACAGTGTGATTGTCATTCTCCTGGGCATTCCAGGCTCCAGGCCCTGGTTTGGAATCAGGAATCCCGGCTTCAAGACGCCCTAGATGGATCTCTAGTAGACCACAGCTGTTCCCATCTAGCTAGAAGAACCTCTCACTGTTCTTCACCCTGGGGCTGAATTTGAGATTCCTTATCTGAGTCAGAGGGAAAGTACTGAGCCCTTATTCTGTGCTCCACCCTATGTCCAGAATTCCCTCCCAAAGTCAAAAGTAACAGAGCTGTGACACCCTTTCTGCCAAGAGGGCTTAGTGAACCTCACTCCTGGAAGCCCTCTTCTCCATCCTGGGGTCAGAATTCCAGATCCATTTTCCTAAGCTAAAGCAGCAATGCCACTGACCCACAAAGCACCTGGACTTTCTCTTTCACATTTCTCACTGGTAATTTGAGAATATTTGCACTATATACCTTGTAGAATGGCATTTTTAAAAAGTGATTTGTAAACCTTAAAATGGCCAGCTAGGTAAGACAGCGGATAGAGTGCCAAGTCTGGAATCAGGAAGACCTGAATTCAAATCTAGCCAGGGACACTTAATTGGCTCTGTAACCCTAGACTCTTAACTCTGTTTGCTTCAGTTTCTTCATCCGTATAATAAAATAGAGAAAGAAATGGCAAACCACTCCAGTATCCTTGCCAAGCAAACCCCAAATGAGGTCATGAAAAATCAGACACGACTAAAACAATTAATCAACAATAACAACAAAAACCTTAACATGCTATGTGAGTTATTTGTAGTAGTAGTAGTAGTAACAATAATAATATTTTCTGAATGAGGGATGGTCCTTATTCTCCAGATTTTTTTTAGAAGCAGAAGTTTTAGAAAAGATCAAGAGGGAGAATATCCTAAGTACTGTAAGTATGAAGCTTAAAAACTCAAATTCCAGAAAGCTTTCATCTTATATGACTGTTGTTCCCACAATACTACAAAGCTCTCCATTGTTTCACATAAGATAGCTGAACATTAAAGTGACTCGCCTGGGAAAGATCTGGGATTGATGTCTGGAGACACACAGATATCTTTATAATAACACTCCATGCTTACTTAATATCTTTAATCTTTTTAAGTATTTTACCATCATTAATTAAACTTCACCATCAGGCATACCATTAAAATTTTATTAGTAATCAGCTTAAGCATAGCAATTAATATAGTAATCAGTGACATAACTAAGAATAGAGGCTGGAACTCCATATTCTTTACATATGCATTTTACCTAATGTAGAAGATTTGGTTTTAGCTAGTTTTTGTGAAAAATAAAATTGCAGGTTTGGAGGAGTTTTATAAACCAAAAATAACTTGCAAAGTGAAATACTTACAAATAGGAATCTGGTTTCTTCCATGTAAAAATGAGAGGAAAATATGTATTCCTCTAAGATGCTGTTAAGTTCTTATGTTGGTATTGCTTTATTATACTTCTGGATGTTTTAATTGCTTCCAAATGAACAACCCAGTAAAGGATATAGAAAATGAGTCCAAAATAAGGTAACTGTCCAGATGGGTAAAAGAAAACATAAAGTAGATCAGTCTTTTTTCTGAAGTTTACATAAAAACCTATCAGAAATAGAATTAACAATCGAAGTGCAAATATATATTCCATTCAGAGAGGGGAGGAAGAAACAGGGAAGAATTAGATAATGAAAAGCTATATTGATATTAGGTAAAAATTTAGAAAATGGTAAGATATAATTGACTAGATGGTACAGTAGTAAATTCAAATCTGACCTCAGATACTTACTAGCTGTGTAACTCAGGGCAAGTCACTTAATCCTATTTGCCTCGGTTTCCTCATCTGTAAAATATGTTGAAGAAAGAAATGGCAAAACACTCCAGTATTTTTACCAAGAAAATCTCAAATGGAGTCATGAAGAGAAGAGAACTGACTGAACAACAATTCCTTAAAAAAGGAAAGATGAAAAGCAAAAATTTATATTTAGCTATATGCATATATATAAAATATTAAATTAAAAAGGGTTTGTACAAAGAAAAACAATGCAAGCAAAATCAGAAGGGAAACAACAAACTGGGAAAAAATCTTTATAACAAAAAATTCTGACAGAGGTCTAATTACTCAAATATACAAGGAGCTAAAACAATTGTATAAAAAATCAAGCCATTCCCCAATTAATAAATGGGCAAGGGACATGAATAGGCAATTTTCAGATAAAGAAATCAAAAGTATCAATAAGCACATGAGAAAGTGTTCTAAATCTCTAATAATTAGGGAAATGCAAATCAAAACAACTCTGAGGTATCACCTCACACTTAGCAGATTGGCTAAAATGATAGCAGGGAGAGTAATGAATGCTGGAGGGGATGTGGTAAAATTGGGACATTAATGCACTGCTGGTGGAGTTGTGAACTGATCCAACCATTCTGGATGGCAATTTGGAACTATGCCCAAAATTTTCATGTACATATATATTTTTTTTAAACCCTTGTACTTCGGTGTATTGTCTCATAGGTGGAAGATTGGTAAGGGTGGGCAATGGGGGTCAAGTGACTTGCCCAGGGTCACACAGCTGGGAAGTGGCTGAGGCCGGGTTTGAACCTAGGACCTCCTGTCTCTAGGCCTGACTCTCACTCCACTGAGCTACCCAGCTGCCCCTTACATATATTTTTATAAGAATGTTTACTCAAAGAAAAGAATGTGTTTTTTTCTTCTCCAGAAAGTTCTAGTTCTAAAAACAGATATTCCTAAAATCAAGAAGTCTGATTCAATAGAAACCAATGAAAAAATCATTACATGGCAATACAAATCCCTTTGCTCATATTCTATATTCTCCATACAATCTTCTGATTGCTAAATTGAGGACGCTGAGAAGATATATTCATCCTGAAAGGGAATATTCTTTATTATTATCATTATTTATTTAATTAATTTAGAATATTTTCCATGGTTACCTGATTCATGTTCTTTTCCTCCCCTTTTCCCTCCCTCCTTTCATAGCCAATGCGCAATTCAACTGGGTTTTACATGTATCATTGATCAAGACCTATTTCCATATTATTAATATTTGCAATAGAGTGATCATTTAAAGTCTACATCCCTAATCATATCCTCATCGAACCATGTGATCAAGCAGTTGTTTTTTTCTTCTGGTTTCTACTCCCACAGTTCTTTCTCTGGATGTGGATAGCGTTCTTTCTCATAAGTCCTGAAAGGGAATATTCTGATCAATGACTCCCACAGTAAACTAACAAATCTGTTTTCTGATACAAATTAATTGTGCCATATTAGCCAGTTTTCTTAAGACCTGGTCACCACCTGGCAGATCATTAGCTATATTCCTAAATTGGAGTTATTCTTCCTGGTGTCCAAAGCTTCTAATCATTTTCCCTTACTATCAGTTGAACTCATCCTTTCCAGTTGCTACCAAGATTTTACAATACATTCAGTACTCCGGAGGCTGAAACACTGGTGGGCGAGGGGGTCCAATCATTCTAGGAGCATCCTTAAAGCAACTATTCTAAATCTAGACCATTATAAATCCATGGCCACAAAATTACAGGAAATTCCTTTAGCAATCCCCAGGATACAAATTGGAAGCACTTATTCATATTACAGGATCCTTAATTTTATCACCAAACTGAAACTGAGTAGTATAAATCCTGAAACATTCCCCAAAAGGATGAATAGAAAACTTCAAACAGTATAATATAAGTGCTTTGAGGGAAGAAACTGATTTTTGTTTTGTCTTTGTATCCCCAGTGTTTAGCACAATGCCTTTCACAAAGTATGCAAAGTATTAGTACTTTCACAAACTACTAATTAGTTTTTGACCCAATAACACATTTGCTACCTTTCAGTACTTTACAAATGTCTGTTTAAAAAAAAAAAAAAGATTAGTCATTATATCTTGATTATATTCCAATTTATCCTATGGAAAACACACATTATATCCCGTTGGCATGGAATACACTGGAATGACTGGTATATATCTTGAGACATGGGCAAGAGAAATGTTCTCAGTTTTTCATAACAGACCAATAAAGACCTTTTAATTCAGTGGTGGCGAACCTATGGCGCACAGAGCACTTTCTATGGGCCCTTGGCTGCCCCATCTCACCAAGTTCATTACTAGAAAGGCTGAGGGATTCCAACAGAGCTGCTCCCTTCCCCCTCTCCACCATGCCTGATAACATTTTTTCACATCACCCATCCCCTCTGCCCAATAGCCCAATAGGAGCACTTCCTCTCTCCCTCCTCTGTGTGGGGTAAGGAGGGGGGGCATACCTAGCATGTGAGGGGGGAGAGGTATGGCACATGGTCTCTGGTTGGGGTGGGTAGAGTACTTGATGGGGGGCAGGGTCCAGCATTCAGTCTCTAAAAGGTTCACCATCACTGCTTTAATTCATCATCCAGGAATTTGAGTGGCTCAGGATCTAGCATGAATAACAAAATCATTTTCAGAATTATAAGGGACCTCAGTGGTCAAATCCTCAGTTCAAGTATCCCCTCTACAATATTACTTGACAAGTGATTGTCTATCTCTAGGGGGATGGAATCTCTAGTTCCTATAGGAACTACCTTTAGAGGGCAGCTGTAATTATTAGTTTTTCCTTACACCAAATCTAAATATGGTTCTTTTTAACTTAGAGTCAGAAGATTTGGGTTGAAACCTTAACTTTACCCCCTTGTTATCTGGGTGACCTTGTGGTCTCTTTGATTTCTTTCTTAATTTCTTTGAGCTTCAGTTTACTCATCAATAAAGTGGCAAATAAAAACATTTGTACCACATTACGCTGAGGATTAAATATAACAATGTGTGTAAAATACTTTGGACAACCTTAAAGCTTAAATAATAAATGTGAGCTACTATTATTATAAACATCCTCCTTTTAAGGTCCGGTTCAAGTCCCACCTGTGTTTTCCCTACCATACTGACTACAATAATCTCTTCCACTCCCAAACTCCTACTGAACTTACTATTCATACCGATCATTTTGCATCTGCATTATACAACCTTAATTGTTATTTATATATATATAAAACTTGTCTCTCAATTCATTATCAATCAGCAAAGAGTTATTAAGTGCTAACTAATATACCAGGCTCTGTGCTAAGTGCTGTGGAATGAAAATACTGAGAATAAAGAAATCCTTTGTTACAAAGAGTTTACATTCTAATGGAAGAGACAAGTACATTTATAAACACATAGTATAAACATAAATTTAATAAATATAAATATATGCAAATGAGTTAAATAGTTGAGAAAATAGGAAGTTAGAGAGTTTGAGGGAAAATCTACATGTGTGTTAAATCACCTATTACATATATATATATATATATATATATATATATATATATATAAAATTCCTTTCTTATATGGGAGAAGAAAGGAATTTGATGAGCCAGATATTGAATTTCTCAGAGAAAGAGAAAGACCTGAGGTTCAGTATACTACCGATACCATAATTTGGACTGAATAGAAATGTAGACTATGTTACCCTAAAAACTGCAATTCTAAGAACCTCACTCACTTCCTGTCGCTATGTGCTGAGGTAGACAGGATATAAATTGGGTGGAGTTCTGTGTCTAGTTCTTTTTGTCTTCCTGTTGAGGCTTTGGCAGAGCAAGTAGAAAAATTTAGTCACATGATTCTATTTTGTCAAATAATAAACTTTATAAATATAATACTTCAAGTATTGGACTTTAATTTAACTCTTACAAAGGAAAGGCTACAGAGTGAAGGAGGTAAAAGTTAAGTCTAGAAGTAAGAATGAGGAGCAAGGAATATTCTCAGTTTCATTCTGGGACCAAGGAGTATGACAAGAGTGTGAAAGAAGGTAAAGCTAGTGCTAAAGGTGAAAGCCAGAGAATCATTGACCTCAAAGGTGAGCCAAGCCACAATGAAATCTAATAGGTGGGGAAAGTATGAGAGAAAGAGATCAACAGCAAAAAGGAATTTATTCATTATGGGAATCTAGGGCATAATAGAAGAAGTGGACAGTGTTAGATTGGGACCTGAGTGAGGTCAGGTAGAACGGTATGGAAATGAGAGAACATGAGGAGGGAACAGGGGACAGGTTTCTCCTAAATAATAAATGAATAATTATTACAAGGATAAGAACTGAAACACGAGACTCTATGGGGGTGATAATGGGTAACAGATAAGGAAAGAAGCTCAAAGTCTTCAAGGGGTGTTGCAGGGAGAGTTGGATTAGACCTGCCTTTTTTTTTCATCTGGTTGGTTGGTGGAGGTGGTGAAAGTGATCATTGGTGCCCATTTTATAGAAAAAGAAACTGAAACTGAGAACTTAAAAGTGATTGTCCATAATATTCCACTTCGGAGATAGGATTTGAATTCAGGTCTCTCCTGACCACAAATTTCTGTACTTTTTCCATCATTCTACACTACCTTCCTTATTAAAAGGTACTAAACAGGAGGATCAGGTGAAGGAAGTTAGAAAAATAATTTTTTTTCCCTATATCAAACCCTCCAAAAAACAATGATATAACACCTCAGAACAAATGCTGGAGCAGCATAATTCACAAAAAGATATGGTGAAATAATTTTTCAGTCCAAAACAACTTAAAAGGATGACAGGAGAAATCTAATGCACTGGGTAGAGGTGGAGTACAACATGCCAGGGCAGGCCCCACCATGGCAACAGGTTTTAGGGTCAGCTGAATCAGCAACAAAGGTTTCTCAGCCACAGGTTGGGGTGAGGTGTGGGGGGGATTAAATAACTGCTCAGAAACAGATTTACAAGGTTCCCTCTACTAACCCTGGGTGCAAGTCTCTTGTTGAATCGCCCACAATCAGAAATAAATAGGTCACAGTCTGGGGACACCATTCAGGATAAGAAGAAGCACTAGCAGCCCATAAACCTTTGTAGCAACAAGAGAATAGAGAATCCTGCTCACAGTTCCATGGGATAAGAGTGCTTGGGGTACTCACGGACCAGAGCACATAGGTCAGGGGAGTAATACACCTCTCCTTTCATCATACCACCTTGAAAGGACTGAAAACAGCTAGATCTCCAGTGCCACCAGTGAAGATAAGTGTACAAAGAACCTGAAACTTGGAATAGTGCTCCCTTCATCACAGCTACAGAGCCCAAATTTAACATATTTTTTTACTTAAAAGAAAAGGCAGGAAAATGAGCAAACAATAAAAAAGAAACAATGTAGAAAGGTTTTTTGGTAATAGAGTAGACTCAAACTCAGAAGAAGACAACAAAGTCAAAACTGTTGCATCCAAAGCCACCAAGAAAAATATGAATTGCTCTCAAGCCCAAAAAGAATTAATGGAGGAGTTCAAAAAGGATTTTAAAAATTAAATAAGAAGGGTAACAGAAAAATTGGGAAAAGAAATGAGAGTGATACAGGGAAAGCATGGGGGAAAGAGTCAACAGCCTGATAAAGGAGGCACAAAAAAAATACTGAAGAAATTAATATATTAAAAAACAGAATAGGCCAATTGGTAAAAGAGGCACAAAAATCTAATTAAGGGAAGAACTTTTTAAAAAACAAAATTAGCCAAATAAAATAAGATGTACAAAAATGCACTGAAGAGAACTTCTTGAAAGTATCAGCCTAAAAAATCCCCAACTATCAGAGCTCTACAAAAGAATATGGTCTTTAATCAGGACAAGAGAGACAATGCTCTTATGGCCACCATACAAAGTCATACACACATAACACCACACAGAGACATCCAATTCTGAGGCTTAGGGAACAATGTGACAGAAGAGGGAGATGACACCAAGAATGGAAATTTTCTATCCAACTGAAAACCTTGGGGTTCTAGTTATACCTTAATTAATATAACTGAAGAGAAACTACTAACTGGTTATATAGGGGATTGGGGAAAAGGTTTTAGTCTGAGGCTAGGGTATCTAAGCGAGGCCAAAATACAATAAAAGAATCCCTAAGAAAATGGAAAAAAAGAGTACTTAAGACTTGACTACCTCTACCACTCCTGAGCACTTAATGGTCTATTATTCAGGCTAGGGTAAGGGTCAGTCTAAGAATGTCTTCAAGACAAGTTCCCATTGGGCAAGAATAAATTTGGGATTTCATAAAACTAAGTTGTCAAAAGGTAGAATTGGACCTTTGGAAAATAGGTACACAAATTCACTGAGGAAAAGAACTCTTTCCAAAGTAGGATTGGCCAAAAGGAAAATGAGGTACAAAAGCTCACTCAAGAAAATCATGCATTAACAATTAGAATTGGGCAAGTGGAAGCTAATGATTCCAAGAGACATCAAGAAACAAAATCAAAAGAATGAAAAAAATAGAAGAAAATGTGAAATATCTCATTAGAAAAACAACTGACATGGGGAAAAAGTCTGGGAGAGATCATCTAAGAATTATGATAAAAAAAAGTGCTTACACATTATTTTTCAAGAGATTATCAAGGAAAATTGCCCTGATATTCTAGAACCAGAGGGAAAAATAAAAATTGAAAGAATCAATTGATCACCTCCTGAAAGAGATCTCAAAAGAATAACTCCCAGAAATATTGTAGCCAAATTCCAGAGCTGCCAGGTCAAGAGGGAAATATTGCCAACAGCCAAAAAGAAACAATTCAAATATTGTGGAACCACAGTCAGCATAACACAAGATTTAGCAGCTTCTACATTAAAGGGTAGGAGGCCCTAGAATATGAAATTCCAGAGGGCAAAAGATCTAGGACTTCAACCAAGAATCACCTACCCAGCAAAACTGAGCAAAATTCCTTTGGGGTAAAAATGAGCATTCAGTGAAATAGGGGACTTTCAAACATTTCTGATTTAAAGACCAGAGCTAAATGGTAAATTGATTCCAAATAGAAGACTCAGGAAATCATAAAAAGGTTAAAAGGAAAGAGAAATCAAAAGACATTCAATAAGGTTCAACTGTATACATCCCTACATAGGGAAATGATTCATGTAACTCCAAAGAACTGTCATTATTAGGGGAGTTAGAAGGAGTATACATAGATAGAGAGCAAAGGTAGGAGTTGAATATGACAGGATGTTATAAAATAATAATAAAATTGAGGCATGAGAAAGAGGAATTCATTGGGAGGAGGGAAAAATAGAATGGGGTAAATTATTACACATAAAAAAGGCATGAAAGAACTTGTATGTGGATAGGAAGATGGGGAAGAGAACATAAGAACCTTGCTCTTGTTGGAAGTGGCTCAATGAGAGAAGAACATACAATCTATTGGGTATTGAAAGCTATCTTACCCTACAGAAAAGTAGGAGGGGAACTGGATAAGAGAAGGAGGTTGGAACTGATAGAAAAGAGGTCAAATTGGAAGAGGGAGAAGTTGGAAGGGTAAAGAGGGGTAAATAGGAAGGAGAGAAATATACACTAATCATAATGGTGTAGATATTTTTTTACAAGTCTCACTAAATAAAGGCCTAATAAAGATAAATATATAAGAATACAAATTATGCATTTGATAAATGGTCAAAGGATATGAATAAGCAGTTTTCAGAAAAGGTAATTAAAACTCTTCTTAGTCATGCAAAAAATACTTTAAATCACTATTAATTAGAGAAATGCAAATTAAAACAACTAAAGATCCCACCCCACACATACCAGATTGACTATTATGACAGAAAAAGAAAATGACAAAATTTGGAAGGGAGGGATATGGAAAAGTTGAGACGAGAATACACTGTTGGGGGAGTTGTGAACTAATTCAATAATTCTAGAGAACAATTTGGACCTATGCCCCAAGGGCTATAAAACAGTACATACCCTTTGACCTAGCAATATCATTACTAGATTTATATCACAAAGAGATTTAAAAGTGGGGAGGGGCATGCCTATAGATACAAAAATATTTAAAGCAGTTCTTTTTGGGGAGCAAAGAATTGGAAAATGAGTGGATACCCATCAAATGGGGAATGGCTGACTAAATTATAATATGTGGTTGTAATAGAATACTATTATGCTGTAAGAAGTAATAAGCAGGAGAAGCTCAGAAAAATCTAGAAAGTTTTACATGAATTAAAGCAGAGAAAAACAAACAGATCCAGAAGAAAATTATACACAGTGACAATTAATGACTGTGAATAACAGCTTTTCTTAGCAATACAATGATCCAAAACTATGCCAAAAGACTCCTGATTAAAAAAAAAAATGTCATCAACTTCCAGAGAAAAACTGATAGACTCTAAATCCAGACCAAAGCAAATTTTTTTCACTTTCTTACTTTTTTTTTCTATTTGAGTTTACTTCTACAAAAATATTAATACAGAAAAATGTTTAACATGACAGCACATGTAAAATCTATATGAGATTGCTTACCATCACAATGGGGGGGGGATGGAAGAGAATTTGAGACTCAATTTTCTTTGAAAAAAGTTGGAAATTATTTTTACATGTAATTGAGGGGAAATAAAATAAAGGAAAAATATAAATATGAACCTCACCAAAAAAATCTGAATTTCCTTCAAAAAATGTTTAAGGGAATTTTCCTTACTCAACTTTTATAGGCTACTCTTTATCACTGAAAAATTCTCATTCTTCATATCCTATTATCTCTTTACTTTCCTGTAAATTTAGAATGGAAATGGTACTAGAGAAAGACATGGTTGTTCTATATTTCCATTAATGTAATGATAACAGTTAATATTTTGATAGGGCTTACCATGTGCCAAGCACTGTGCTAAACACTTTGTAATTTTGATCCTCATAACAGCTCTGGGAGGTTAGTGCAATTATTATCCCCATCTTATAGATGAAAAAACTTAAGTCAAACTGAGCATATGACTTGCCCAGGGATATACAGCTTATAAGTGTCTGAGGGCAGATTTGACCTCAAGTCTTTCTGACCCCAAGTCCAGTGCAGTATCTGATGCATCACCGAGATATCCTCTAAAGGATAGAGACATACCTTGGCTTGAAAGGAAAGCAAGATAACATTTCTTGCTTTTCCTATATTCTTCCAAATAATATTTGCCCAGTATTTTATTATTATCAGCAAAGTAGCATATGAACGAAGAAGAGATAGTGTAGTGTAATAGAAAGACCACTTGTTCCAGAGTCAGAGACCTAGGTTAAAAACTCCTATCCGTATAACCTTGGAAAAAATCATTTAATCATCTCGTACCTCAGTTTCCTCATCTATAAAATTAGAGAATTGGATTAGATGGCCTCTTAGGGCCCTTCCAACTCCATAACTATAACCTTACTGGTGAAGTTTTGCGCAAAAAATTTGCACAAAATTTCCAATTGTGTAATTAATATAATTGCCACATTAAAACATAAAATAAATAGGATTAGTTGTTTAAGATGTATATTTTATGAAGGGATGTCCCGTGATTGGGGAATGGCTGAACAAATGGTGTCATATGATGGTGATGGAATACTGTTGTGCTATAAGGAATGATGAATGGCTTGATTTCTATAAGAACTGAAAGGACCTACATGAACTGATGTGAAGTGAAATGAGCAGAACCAGGAGAACATCATACACAGGAACTGAAATGTTGTGGAACGATCAAATGTGATTGACTCTGCAATGATCCAGGACAACACTGAGGGATTTATGAAAAAGAATGCTATCCACATCTGGAGAAAGAACTGTGGGAGTAGAAATCCAGAAGGAAGTATAGGATTTATCAATTGTTTATATGGATACATGATTTTGGGTTTTGGTTTGAAAAGATTAAGCTATTATAAAAATGAATAATATGGAAATAGGATTTGAGTGAAAAATATATGTATAACCCAGTGAAATTGCTTGTCCAACTCTGGGAGGAGGGAGACAGCAAGATTCATGTAACCATAAATTCTTTAAAAAAAAATAAAATAAAAATCCCTATGGGACATCCAAAAAAAATAAAATGTATATTTTAACATAGTGTCAATCAACATAATAAAGACTGGGGAAAAAGGAAGAATTTGGAGCCAAGATCCTTATACAACAGAAATAAGTGTACCAGAAATTTTTCCATCTAATTTCTGCCAGTAGAATAGCAAATGGTCTTAAAATAACTATCTTTCATCAGACTTCATTGTTATAGTTAATATAGTGCCAGAAACCTGCAGCTCCACCCTACCTGCTGTCATTCAAAACAGATTATCACTGGAGGTCATTCAGGGAGAGGTTAGAAGGAATAAGAGAGTAAGTTTTGACCAAAGGAATATTTGTTAGAATCTGATCTTCTTGAATCTAGATACCTCTATGAAGGGAACACTGTGAATGAGTTTTGGAAATTAGCCAAAAAAGTGATTACTTAATAATACTTCATAAAATTCATCATGCAAATAAATGCAAACCAAAGGATATGGGTGGATTTTGGATTTAGTTCTTTTATTCTTTGCATTCTGAATCCTTCCCTGTTGTCATGTTTCAGCAATTTCCTGGTAAATGATCCAGGGGAGAAAATATAATCTTGAAATAAACCACAGAAATCCTTTGTTAATTCTAATGCTATCATTTTTTTCGCTCTATTTATTCTTACTATTACTTTTAACATTTACAAATAGCTTGGTAAATCTCATAGGATCTCTGAATCTCATTTTTACCAAGATCACAAAACATATTTCACATAGAAGCACAATCAAATCAGGCCCTTTGTCATGGTCTAAATACTAATCAGTGTAAATATGTGTACAGTCTTGCAAATTTCTCTACATACATTTCTCAAAATGCTCTATCCCATCTTTTAATCATTACTTGCCTAAATCATCTCAAACAAAAACTCTTTTTTAAAGCAATATTTTAACAATGTCCTTGTCAAGAGTTAATAACCAATATCTGGAGGAAATCCTTTGCTACTTCTGTCTTCTAACCTGACCTTGCTGCCCTCGTCTTTATATGCTTATATGTGTTTTAAACTTTAAAAAAAAAAAGTTATTTCTGTCTGAGAAATGAATAGTTTTGCTGTGCTTCTATACCAAGGAAAGAAGCCATTAATGTCAATAAGACTTATTGGTGGTTATTCTTATGTTATAATACACAAGTATGGATAGGAACAGAGTTATAATAGATTTGAACAACTGGAGTTTTTCCCCAAATACTAAAATTCAGAGCACTATCTTGGGGCAAGTTTCCTCCCCTGATCCACATTATCATCCTCTCCATCCAATATAAACTTTCCACCATTGTTAAAATCCAAGGGGGCAGCTGGGTGGCTCAGTGGATTGAGAGCCAGGCCTAGGGATGGGAGGTCCTAGGTTCAAATCTGGCCTCAGACACTTCCCAGCTGTGTGGCCCTGGGCAAGTCACTTGACCCCCATTGCCTACCCTCACCACTCTTCTGCCTTGGAGCCAATACACGGTATTGACTCTAAGACAGAATGTAAGGGTTTAAAAAAATAAACAAATAAAAATAAAAAAGGCTTAGGCTAATAAATATTATAATCCATAGTTTCAAATATGCAATTGTTTTATAACTCCATACAGTAAAGCACTCTTTTCCCCCAAATCTCTAAAGTTAATTACAAGCAAATTGCATCACTTAATTCTTGCCATATCTGTAGCATTATAAACTTTTACATCAAGCAGATCTAATGTATTATACCTTCATTGCTCAATAAAACAAACAAAAACATGGGAACATGTAAATCGCTCTCCATTTTATGAGCTAATAGTAAATTTTTTAAAATATGAGTTAAAAAACCCCATAGAAAATTTTGGCCATGGATGCATATGTGTTGGGCTCCACCAATGTTTTTACAAGAGACCTCACTAATGAGTAACATTTAACCCATCTGAATTGCACAATCTTTGCCTCTGTCACTGTAGCTGCTCATGATCAGTAAAGGTAGAAAGCAGATATAAGATAAAAAACCAAACGGTTCCGGAAACTTCTAAAATGACTGGGGGATCAAGCCTTTCACCACCTTCCCAATACTCCAGGGGACCTGTCACATCATTCATCCCTTCCAGGACTCAGATGACAATTCATCCAGGCCTGCAGGACTTCTGTGGATTCCTGTGTGGCCATCATACAGGGGCTACCCAAAAGACTAGGTAGGGGCTTTCCTCTGACTCTCTTGACACTGGTAGGGGAGTGAGAAAGTGAAAAAGAGGAGAGCATAGTGCCTAGCCCTTACTACTCTTCTGCCTTGAAACTGATACTTGGTATGGATTTTTTTTTTTAAACCCTCACCTTCCGTCTTAGAATCAATACTGTGTATTGGCTCCAAGGCAGAAGAGAGGTAAGGGCTAGGCAATGGGGGTTAAGTGACTTGTCCAGGGTCACACAGCTAGGAAAGTGTCTGAGGCCAGATTTTAACCCAGGACCTTCTGTCTCTGGGCCTGGCTCTCAAGCCACTGAGCTACCCAGATATCTCCTTGATATGGATTCTAAGTCAGAAGGGAAAGGTTTTTTAAAAATAGGATTCTTGATTTAGAGCTGGAAGGAACCTGATAAATCATCTAGTATAGTCCCTGAATTTTACATTTGAAGGAACTTAAATCCTGAGATTGTGCCTTGGCCAATTTCACACAGGTGAGCCAACCTCAGAGGCAGGTTTTAAACCCAGATCCTCTGACTCCAGATTCAACACTCTTTTCCAATGTGCCATGCAGATGGTCTTCATGAGTTATTGTCTCCAATCTCCTGGTGAGGAACATTTTAGAATTTAATTTAATTAGGTTGGTGGTCATATGAAAGACATTAGAAACCTTTCTAGCTTGGTAAACCTTGGCTCTTAATACAAATAAGCTTCACCAAGCTGGTAAAGTCACTTATATGAAATACCTGTTTTCCCCACTAATGCCAGTTAAATGAATCATCACTAAATTCCTGGCAAGGCCAGGCCAGGCCTTCAATTCAATACTATCTTCAGTCTCCTCAGCTGTAAAATGAGCTGGAGAAGGAAGTGGCAAATAACCTCGGTATCTTTGCCAAGAAAATTCCAAATGGAGTCATGAAGAGTCAGACAGGACAGAAATGACTGAACAATGCTGACCCCACGCATTATTGCCCAGCTCCAGGGAGACAAACAATAAGGAAAAAGAAGAGATGGTCTCTGCCTTCAAGAAGTTTACATATGTAAAGTTTTCTACACTTATGCCTTTGTGGCAGTAAGCTTTTTCCTCTGCTCTCAAAGTATAGTCTCCATGAAGGTCTCCTTTGTGTTTTATTTTTAAATAAAAATTTGTTTTGAAATTTAAAAAAAATGCAGCTGGCATCCTGAATGTTCCCAGAATGCAGCCAGTATGAGGAAAATTTTGAGAAAGGCTAAGTACAGGAAAGGTCATTTTTAGCTTCTGAAGTTGGCTTTCTAGCTATAAGTTGCTAAAGGCAGTGCTTCAGATCCTGTTGCTACACAGATGGCACATTTGGATATGACCCCAGTTCAATAGGGCTGTGCCTACTCTCACTTCATTAAACATCTGCCTGTGAGAAATGCAGATCACCCACGTGGTTGCCAGCAGGGTATCTCTGTCCAGGAAACTGGGATCACGTACAGCACGGTTGATCCTAAGGGGCCTGACCTCGTTGGAAGATCAGATTCTCTCTCTGTCTCTGTCCCAAGCCTGCAGTAAATGTAGGGGAATCCAAAATAAAACTAATACCTGGTGTTTAGAATGTCAAGATGTGAGTGGCAGAGTCCCTAAATCTCAGGCATTTGACATACAACATGGTTTCATCCCACCAAAAAATGCCTGAAAAGAAAGGAAAAGGCACATGTAAACAAATACAATAGACCTAAAATCCTAAGAGTATATTAGATTCTCATGCCCTTCCTAGAAGGTAAAGACCTTTTGTGAGACTACTGACAGGTATTTCATATCCACTCCAACATACACTATCTGGGCAGCTCAGAAATTACCACAGAGTTGACAAGGTTCAGATACTGTGCCCAAAGACGAGACAGCTTTCTTTTGTTATTATTGTTATTTTGTTAAGTCCTTACTTTCAGTCTTAGAAACAATTCTGTGTATTGGTTCCAAGAAATGAGTGCTAAGAGATGAGCTATGACTAACTGACCAGGGACACACAGCTAGGAAGTATCTGAAGTCACATTTGAACTCAAGATCTCTAGTCTCTAGGCCTGGCCATCTAGCTGCCCCCAGAGTTTTATTTAGTCCTATAATTGAGGGGCGATCCTGGTGGTGGCTCCAAAGCTCAGGAAATCTCAACCTAAAAGATAGTGACAAAAGCTGGAGTACCAATTTCTCAATATTTCTAGTCATTGACATATGTTTAGGAAAGGAAACAGAAAGGTCCAAAAAGATACCCAGGAATTCAAGATTCAAAAGACCCTAGTCTCAAAGGCACTAGGACAAACAGTCTATTTTTTTCATTTGTATTATATATATTATATACACCTATACATTTTATCAAATATACCAATTATATGCATCTATATATTTTACCAATTACATATAATAACACATTTACAAGCAAGTTTTCCTAAATTATATGATCAAATTCTATCTCTCTCCCTCCCTTTCCTTCCCCATCCCGGTGTTGACAGAGATTTGATCTGGGTTATACTATTATCTTGCAAAACCTATTTTCATAGTGTTCATTTTTGTAAGTTTGTAATCTTATAAACCCAAACCCCAAAACATAAACCCAAATAAACAGTTTAAAAATCCTATGCTGCCGTCTGCGTTCTGACTCCAACAGTTCTTTCTCTGGAGGTGGATAGCATTCTTTGTCCCAAGTCCCTCAGAATTGTTCTGGATCACTGTATTCCTGATCAGAGTAAGTCTATCACAGTTGATCATTTCACAATCTCAGCCTATTACTTTATTTTTTTAAACATTTTTAATTTTAATTTTGAATATTTTCCCCTAGTTCCATATTTCATGTTCTTTCCCATCAGCCTATTACTTTAGCGGCAAGTCACCTAGCTGTTATTATCCCGGGGTACCCGAGGATGATAGAACTCCTCTCTCAGCCCCTCCCCCAGGGGCTCTTATTTCTTCCCCACCCCCACTTCCTGTGAAAAGGGAGGAGGGTCTTAAAGAGGTACCCTTTTAGACCTTGGAGAGCAAATTCCTCAAAGGAGAGTCTTTCCCCTCCTCCATAATGAATCACAAAGCATCAAGAGAAAGCTCCATTCAATGGGAACTTTGGTCGAGTTCTCTGAATCATCCCAGCAAGTGACCAGGATGTAACACAGACTCTATGGGAGGTACCGCTTTCTCACAAAGTAACACTCTGTCTACCAGGAATTGAAGGGGTCCATTAGATTGAAGGACTCTTCTAATTACTCTTGCTCCATTCTGTTTATAGCAGGATCCTGCCTCCAGGAAAAATACTGGCTTGATAATTATAGGTGATTCACCCTTACCTTCTCCTGTGGCGAGGATTATATGTCGCCTACTCCAGGCTAGGGGCTACGGAGACTAGTCCAAGGTTTTTGTTTTCTCCTATGTTATTGCTATGACAATTTTCAGTATCCTTACTAGCTACTTCCCCAATAAACCAGCCTAGGGTATAGACTAAGGTGTAAACCTCGGTTTAATTATAATTATAATTATAATACGTATGTATTACACCTAAGGTCTTACCCAAATCTTTATCAGTTTTTAGACTGACTTAAAAAAAAAATTAACTGCTCTCTGAATTTGAAAAACACACCCACACCAAAGAACTATCAATGAGGGACTGTCTCAGAAATCAGCATTAAAAAGAAAGACAATGCTTAAATTGTTACAAAGTGTATTCCTGAGCAAGTTTACACCGGACAAAAGAAAATAGTATCTTTATCAGTCAGTTAATTAGTATTAGTTAAGCCTACGACATACTTTATTGGATAAGATAAAGGAAAAGGAGAGAACTTTCTAGAACTATTGAGATCCCATAAATTATCTTTTGTAACGGTGGAGTTATTTGGTGAAAGGGAGGTTCCAAAAGAGACATCCCTCAAAGAGGGATCATGAAGAAAAGGAAAGAAAATACTAACAGCAAATACCGAACAAAATGGAATCAATCGAATTGTGTTCTACTTTCAACATTACGCTAGTAAGCCTGGAGACATTTCTGAGGGAAAACTGATAGGACTGGGTGATTCATTAGATGCCGAGGAGAAAGACGAGTTAAAAATAGCAATGAGAGAATGACTGTCAGAGGCGATGAGAAATAGTAAAAGGTTACAAGGTTCCTCCTTGAAAGGAAAAATCCGGGAGCTCTTGGTCAGCTAGAGGTCCTGGAGTAGGGATGAGGCCGGAAAAAGGCATGGTGTGGGGGGAGGGCGAGCAGCAGGTCCACAGCTCCCCATGGGCTTTAGCTACCAGACTTTTCTGAGGCACAAGAATATGAAAGTCTTTCTTTACTTAAAAGTAGATGAAATGGGTGTGGGAGAAACTGATAGTCAAATTATGGTCTATCCGCGTAAAGGGAAACAAGGAGGCATTGTATTGAGATGACTGAAATCAATGGAAAACTCAGTGGGTTGTTTTTGCTGTATTCTGGCCAGTTTAAAACTTCCTTGTCTCCCTTCATCTATAATGAGTAGGTTGTGTGTGTGTGTGTTTTTTAATTCTTAAAAGTGCCCAGCTCTGTCCAAGGCTATAAACCAACCTCAATTTAACAGTGTAGGTGGAAGAATTAAACATTAAGAGGAAGAGGGCTGTGATGGAGTCATGTTAGGGGAACTCTAAAAGGAACAATCACTGGAACAAAATATTTAATTCAATGGCTCATGTTTGCCTCTTGGACACACAACTCTATTTATGCCGCCTAGATTCACAACCACCACAGATTTTAATTTCTTCCATTATGATGGACTGGAAGAGACATTTGGGTATCTATCCATCCATCCGTCCACATAGTGGAATTTCAGTAATAACAAGAAAAGCTTCCTTTCCAGGAAAATAGCTTTCCTATTCTTTTGCTCATGGCTGAGATCCCTGTTTGAGAGGAGTCTTAAAATAGAAGTAATGCTTCATGTTTGTATCATATGTTTAATTTTCCGAGACTTTGTATCTATAACATTATATTTTCACAATTCTTTGAAGTAACTGGGACATCTTCCAGGCATATAATATGTCAAATTATATAAACTTCATTTGATATATCTGGAAACTGAGGCATACTGAGCCTGATACCTGTGTGAATATAGCTAAATAGTGACTATACCAATAACTCTTGGTAGAAGCAACGCACTGAATTTTCAGTCATTTACAATTCACTATTAATGAGATTATCAGATCCTTTCCTAAAAGGAGGTATTTATAGGCAATCAGAAAAGACTGTGAAAGTATTAGGCACCATAGCAAGAAATAAGAATGGAGGGAGGCAACAAAGTCAAATGAGCCACCAAACTTTACCTACTTTACAAATTTGCTGAAATTCAGAACTGGTGTCATGTTTTAGCCAGAAGGTCTAAATGGGGGCTCATAATAATAACTCATATATATATATATATATATATATAGTGCTTTAAGGCTTGCAAACTGCTTTATTTTCAACTAATACTCAAAATAAGCCTACAAAGTAGGTGCAAAGCTCAGAGAGATCAAACTATTTGTCCAATATCACACACTAAGTGTCTGAGATGAAATTTGAACCCAGGGATTCTGGCCTCCGAATCCAGCACTCTTTCTACTCCATCTTCTCTGTCTAAGAATCCCTAAAATGGAGACTGAATAAATTCAAGATGACATCCTTTTTCCTGATATTGTCTCAGGTATATAGTTGTCCAGACCTATGATTTCATTGGTTTAGGAAATTACTAACACTGAAACTCCTTCTGCCAATACAGATTTATAACTATTCTGCAACTAATAGTCTTAGAGAGTTACCTAGAACAACTCTATAATAAGTTAAGAGACTTCCCCAGGATTATACAGTCAGTTGGTGTCAGAGGCACAACTTGAACCCAGGAGTAGCCTGATACTTAGTCCAACAGTCTATTTATGATGCCATGTTGCCTTTCATTAGAAATAAATTATATGGGGAGCAGCTGGATAGCTCAGTGGATTGAGAGCCACACCTAGAGACAGGAGGTCCTGGGTTCAAATATGGCCTCAGATGCTTTCCAGCTGTGTGACCCTGGGCAAGTCACTTGACCCCCATTGCCTAGCCCTTACCATTCTTCTGCCTTGGAGTCAAGACAGAAGGTGAGGGTTTAAAAAAAAAAAGGAAAAAAAAAAGAAAGAAATTATATGGACAGTCCAAACTGTGACCAAAAGCAGAAACACTGAACCAGCTGACCTGTGATGATTTTTGGTGTACTTTGTATTTATGGACATTATCAAGATACAGATAAGCTTTACTGACTCACTATTTACTCATTTCGCCAACCTGGCTGATGGACTGGGGTGGCATTTTGAGGCAGTTTATGGTTTCGTTTTTACTCTGAAATGTCAATTGTCAATTAAAGTTAGCTGCCTTCATTTCTTTTAAGGAACAAGAAATGACAGAAATATAGACTGTGTTGGTATCCTTCTGTGCCATTTTTGGGTTGCTTTGTTTAGATGTTTATGAGCTGTGTTAAAACCAAATTTATCAACAGATTAAAAGAAATGTCAGACACTTAACTCATTTGAAAAACAGGTCTGCATGTATGATTATGAAAATTGTCATTCATTAACAGATACACCTACTAATGCAAGGATTCTTATGCTAATGTATAACATTTCCTTTCTTTCTCTTCTTCATTCATACCAAGATCTTTCTTATCCTATAGAGCTGTGATCTTAACAGGGCTATATGTAGAGAGGCTTAACCTGTGACCAGGAAATAGATATAATATTATAACATATGTATATACACACATATAACCTTGTGAAATAGTTATTATTATTATTATTAGGAAACTAAGGTTTGTATATGTAAATATACCTTAGATTCTTCGTCTATAAAACAGGTATAATAATGGCTACCTCAGTAAGTTATTGTGAGGATCAAATGAGATAACATGTAAAATGTTTATAAACTGTAAAGCATTATATAAATGCTAGCTATTATTTATGTAGTGATAAGGAGTAGAGGGAGTGAGCCCTACATATATTTAGACCTACTTGTGACAAGAGGACTGTTGTGTGACTCAAAGGGGAGACAAAAGAGCCATTTCTAGTCTCTTCTCCCCCCACTCTTCTCCAAGAGAGACTTTCATTCCTGCTAGGAGGGAGAGAAGGAGGTTGAGCTTGGAGGCTATCACTCTGCTCTGTTCAGAGAGGGAGTATTATATTAAAATTGTACCTATCTACTCGCTTAAATGTTGTTAATCAAGAGGATATGACCAGGTTCCAATTAACTTTTGGTTGCTTTGTCATTTTGGTGGCACTGATCTCTCTGCTCCTATACCAGAGCTAATAGCTGGTGTGGTCTGACCATCAGGATCATGGTAGACTTGTGTGTCTACATCTGGACTGGAAACCATGCCAGGCTAGCTACGAATATGTTCATGCTCCATGGATTAAATTTGTACTCTATGAATTTCTGGAGTAATTTTGAGCATGAAAATGGCTGCCTTTGGGTTCAGTTCCCTTGTAATAATAGACACAGATTTCTTCATTAGCTTTCTGGGTCAGAAAATCTTAGTACTCTCATGGACAGTCTCTTTTCCTCAGTCTTTTCTAGGTGAATGTCCACCAGTTTTCTCCTTTTGCTCATTAGAAAGTTCAACTAACTCTCCTTTGGGTGGTAGGTGGTTGAGGTGAATAATCTTCACAGAGTCTTCTCCATTCTCTGGGACTATCCGACAAGTTGCTCAGTCCCTCACTTACTTTATATGATTTAGCTTTCAGTCAGTGTCCTAATATGTGATGCCGAGGTTTCTCAATAGAACTCTCCCTCTTTACTGAAGACCTCAACATGGTACTCTGATATCAAAATGTTTTTTGTTTCTGTCACAGATCTCCTGAGCTAAAGCTATGACTAGTTGGTAGACATCTCTAGGCTCCTCCTTCATTTGGGAGATGTATTGAGTATGAATAGTTCCAACACTTCCTTTATCTGAGATATCCATAAGTCAATAGATAGGTGTAGTTCTTGCCCAAATGATGAGCAAGTATGGTAAAAATCCTATAGCATTATTCCTACTTCACAAATTCCTTATCTCCCTTATCCCTGGAATTATATACATGAATTAAAACTGAGACTTGTTGACTCCACTGAGCCTTTTGTTCGTCTCAAAGCCCCCAGTGTGTTGAACAATGTTCAACAAGACAATGTTCAACAAGACAGTTAAAATGGTCTTCTTTGACCAAAATGTCACCACCTCACCAATTCTTGTGTGAAAAAGAAACTTTTAGTCAAAGAGTTACCACCATGTTCTAGAATCTGAAATTGGATCCTTTAGAGCTTTATTTACTAGTTGGAATTATATGATTAATATTTTGACCAGTCTCTATTTGCCAAGTCCATAGGATGCCAGAAGATCACAGGGATAGAATGGGACCTCCCACTTAAGAAAAAGCTAGTAACAAAATGTATGGGACAAGTAATGGGAATGTAATGGACCTAGGAAAATTAATTAAATATAGTTTAAGAAAGAGGTTAAAGGATAAGAAACTATAAAATACCTAGCAACAAGACGGAAAAATTAAAGCAGTGAATCTAAAACTAAACAAACCTTTCAGAACCTGAAATCATAAGATAGAGGTTAAAACAAGACAGTAAGTTAGAAACAAGCCATGATGCATTAGACAGAGTGTTAGGTCCAGAGTCAGGAGGACCAGTCTTCCTAAGTTCAAATCTGACCTCAGCTACTAGTTGTGTGACCCTGAGCAAGTCACATGTTTGTCTGCTTCAGTTTTCTCATCTATAAGATGACATGAGTGGAATGATCCAAAATCAAGAAAAGATCAGAAACCAGACAAATTAGATAAAAGCACTAGTAAGAAGGAAACTCTGAAACTGAGGTAACAACTACGTTAGCAGAAATCTTCTTGTATGCTTTCCTTTGTAGCTAAAGCCAGCCCTAGCATGACAGGTATAAGTAAGTGAGCCATGTTAGGAATTCTCAGATTTCTAGATCTCATGAACTACAGTTATATATACAATTTAAGGTATCTTTTATACACTTTATTTTTTTTTTAAACTTTTACCTTCTGTCTTGGAGTCAATACTGTGTATTGGCTCCAAGGAAGAAGAGTGGTAAGGGTAGGCAATGGGGGTCAAGTGACTTGCCCAGGGTCACACAGCTGGGAAGTATTCTGAAGTCAAATTTGAACCTAAGACCTCCAGTCTCTAGGCCTGGCTCTCAATCCACTGAACTACCCAGCTACCCCCCCTTTTATACAGTTTAAATAGAATATCCTCTAGGCATCTCATACCCAACATATCTAAAATAGAACTCTATTTTTCTCCCCAAACCTTTTCTCTTCCAAACTTTCCTATTATTGTCACTATTCCTATTATTTTTTCCTATTATTGTCAACGGCAACATCATCCTCCCAGTTCCTCAGGCTTGGATGAAACCTTGGTGTCATCCTGGATTTCCCAGCTCTCTCTCACTCCAAATAGCTAGTCTACTGCCAAATCTTGTCATTTCTGTCTTCACAACTCCTCTCATATATATCACCTTCTCTCTATTCATATAGCCACTATCACCTATCTGCTCATCTATCTATCTTATCTTTAATAATAGCCTTCTATCTGGTTTCCCCCTCAGGTCCTTCCATTTCCCTCAGCTGTTAGAATGATTTTTCTAAGCCACCTGTCCAATTATGCCACTCCCTCTGCTCAAAAAGCTCCAGGTGCTCCCTATCATTCTTCTCTTGGGAATTTAAAATTCTTTATAACCGGTTCTTTTCCTACCTTTCTGTCCTTAGACTTTGCTCTTCTCCGTACATTCTACTGATCCAGAAACATAGAACTATTTGCAACAATACTCTCCTTGCCTTTGAGCTAGTTGTCCCACCTGTCTAAGAATGTTCGACTCCATTACTTCCACCTCTTTGTATCTGATTTCTTTCAAGACTCAACTCATATCCCACTTTCTATAGGAGATCATTTTTGGTCCCTCCAGTTGCTAGTATTTTTTCTCTCTATTCCACACTGTGAGTGTGAAACCTCTTACCCCCTTTTATGTTTATAATAGTAATAGTCTTTTATAACACAGATAACATAGTTTGCTTCATATGAATTATAAGCATTAGCTACGAAAAATACAATTTAAGGGTGGTATCAAATCTTGCTGACAAGCATTTTGACCCTAAGCCTGAAACTCCAAAGTTTCAACCAAGCCTTCCACATCCTGTTGCAAAATCATAAGACAGGAGGTAGAGGACTACTCTCAGGGTCCAAATGTATCTTGGGAACAAATGTCAGTCATAAATGTCATCCATCTAACTGCTGACCCTAGTTATCAGAGGAAAAAAACATTAGATCCTAATCTTTACTGAAAAGGTTTTGGAGAGGTTAGTAATAATAATAGATATAAAGTTATTACCCATTTATTTATTTATTTAAATATGCTTTTCTGGCTTTTTCAACACTTGTGTGATCAATCCATGTGAAAAATTCTGTATTCAGTCTGTCTTTTATGACAGGATGTCATCAGATTTCTATATATAAAAAAGGTTATCTCCTGAAGCTCGAGGTCTCTCATCTTGGTCTTGACCAGAGTCTGGTTTATTGTGAGACTGGCCACCTCTTAATAAACCTATTATTTAGCTTGGAGTTTTGAACTGGTATAATAAATTTTCACCACAACATACATATATCTTGTAGCAACCTAATTATTTACACACTGTCTTCACCATTAGAATGTAAGCTCCTTAAGGACAAGTCCTCTTTTTAAAAAAATAACTCTTACCTTCTATAAGGCAGAAGAGCAGCAAGGGCTAGGCAATGGGGATTAAGTGACTGGCCCAGGATCATATAGCTAGGAAATGTCTGAAGTCAAATTTGAACCCAGGACGTTCCATTTCCAGACCTGACTCTCTATCTATTGAACCACTTCAAAAGGGTCTATTTTTGCTTTTTTTCTATGCTTAAACTCTTATGTCAGGGCCAGGAATATAGTAAATACTTTAATAAAAGTTTATTGACTTAAAAGTAGATGAAACTAATTGGAATGGGAAGTATATAAGACAAGAATTAAGGAAAACACTAATGATTTCATATGTTCATTGACTCAACATATACTTAGGAATATTTTGTGTATACATCTATGTGACAAAAAAAAAAGTCAAAGATATTCTCAATGCATAAGAAGATACGTGGGAAACAAAATTTAAGTGAAGAAACAGAAAAATATCATGTGTAATATGTTGTACCATAGACTTACCACCAGAAGGGAGCTCAGAGGCTCACATAGTCCAATCCTTTCATTTTATAAATGAGAAAATGTATCTAAGATAGCAAAATGACATGCAGAAAGTACTTAAATTCAGGACCTTTGACACCAAAGTACCACCTATGCTTGACTATAAAATTTAGAATGAAAGAATCATAACATAGAGATTGAAGGGATCTCAGAGGTTATTTTGTGCAATTCTTTTATTTTACAATTGTGGAAACCGAGGTCCTGGAAGATTAAGTGACTTGCTCACTTTCACACAAATAGCCTGAGAGGTAAGATTAGAACCTAAGTTCTATGACTTCACAGCTTGTAGCTTTCTTCAGAGTACCACTGTGATATTGGGAATATTGGATATAGGGAGCAGAGGAAGAGTGTGATGAAGAAAATGTTTTGAAGATGATTATTCTGATTAAAAGGCATGTAAAATTTCTATTGCATAAATTGTGGCAGCTCTGGAGTCTATTTTTGATATAATGAGGATCTAGAATAGTATGGTAGCTATAAGTGTGAAAAGGAAAAAGAACTTCATTTCCTTTTAATAATATGGCATACTAAATTGGTAATAAATAATTACATATTTTAAAAAATTAAAAAATAAAAACATTTGTCATACTAAAAATAATGAAGAGTAAATAATACTCTGTGGTACTATAGCTAACCTGAAGTATTATATTAATTCATCATAAAGTCTGAAATGTTTTATATTCAGTCAGTTCAACCAACAAGCATTTATAAAACATTTCCTATGGGATTATATTCTACCAGGGCATAAAATGAAGTTGAAAAGGAGACAAGGAATTAAAGGTATTCCAGATTTGGGACAAGGTAGAAAAAAGTCTAGAGTACAGCCTAGGATGAGAGGAATGAGAGTACAGCCAAGGATGAGTAAGAAGAATGCAATAAACAAATACTAAAATTGTATATCAAAAGAATCAACTCAACCTTCAACACAGCTAAAATTTTTTTAATTATATGCAAAAACAAATTTTAATATTTATTTTAAAAATTTTGAGTTCCAAATTTTCTCCTTCCCCTTTCCCCTGATTAAAAAGGCAAGCAATATGATATGGGTTTGGTAACTTTAAGAATAATTTTTAGACACAAATCTGTCTTAAAATAAGAGGGATTTTCTGAGAGAGAAAAGTTACACATGCATGTGTGAAACCTTCCCAGAAGGGAAGACCACCTGCTGAGGGGGTTTGTACACAGGACTTTTAAAAAGTTACAGCCTCACTTGATCAGGATGTCAAAGCAGGAAAAAGGGGGGAAGGGTGATGTGGAAACTAACAAGACAGAACTGTCTAAGCAGGAGGGGATTAGAGGCTCATTATCAATTTCTGAAGAGGGTGAGATATCCAAGTAGGAGATGGATTAGGGGCTCAGTTTGATATCAGCACCAAATGTCCGAGGAAGAATGTCCTGAGGGTTCTTTCATTAGAATATCTAGTTGAGCATTGTCTGTTCTACTAATCACAGTTCTGGCATGTGTGGAATGAAAGTCATAGTGACCTCTGTGGCTAGACTATGGCAGGGATTTTTCACAACCATACTGTACATTATTATAATTTTAAACATCACAGTTATTGCACATTATATTTTTAAATATCCATAGTCAACAGGCTATACACATGCAGTCAGGCAAAACGTATTTCCTTATTAGTCGTGTTGTGACTAAAACAGGAAAAAAAGAAACAAGAGAACTGGTTCTTTGGAGGGTATAGCATTTTTTCAACAGAAGTCTTTTGGAATTATTTTGAAATTTTGTAATGCTATGAATAGCTAAATCAATGTCAATCATAAAGCATTGTTACTATGAATAATGTTCTAATTCTACACACTTCACTTTGTATCAGTTAATGGAAGTCTTTCATGATTTTTCTGAAAGCATCGTCACAAAAAGAGTTGCCATAAATACCTTTGCACATATAGATTCTCTTCCCCCCCTTTTTTTTAATCTCTTTGGGCTGCAGACTTGGTAATGGTAGTTCTGGTCCAAAGAATATATACACAGTTTTATAGCCCTTTGTGCAGAGTTCCAAATTGCTTTCCAGGAGTATTGGATCAATTCACACCAACAGTGCATAAAAGTCTCAGTTTTCCAATATCCCTTCTGACATTTGTTATTTTCCTTTTCTATCATATTAGCCAACCTTATAGGTGTGAGGCAGTACATCAGAATTGTTTTAATTTGCATTTCTCTCATCAAAAGAAATTTAGAGCACTTTTTCATATGACTACATATAGCTTTGATTTCTTCATCTGAAAATATTCTTTCATCATTTATTAATTGGGGAATGACTCATTCTTATAACTTTGACTCCATTCTCTAAATATTTGAGAAATGAGATCTTTATCAGAGAAATTGGCTGCAAATTTTTTCCCTATTTTCTATTTTCCTTTTAAATCTTGGCTATATTGATTTTGTTTGTGTCAAAATGTTTTCTTTTAATATAATCAAAAGTATCCATATTACATCTTGTAAAGCTCTCTATCTATCCCTTGTTTGGCAATAAATTCTTCCCTTATCCCATAGATCTGACAGGTAAACTGTTCCATGCTTCCCTAATTTGCATATGGTAACACCCTTTATGTCCAAATCATGTGTCTGTTTTGACCTTATTTTGGTATACTCTGTGAGATGTTGATCTAAACCCAGTTTCTGCCAAACTGCCTTCTAGTTTTCTGAGCAGTTATCATCAAATAGTAAATTCTTGTCCCAAAAGCTCCTTAATGAAATTTTAATAAAACTTCAATAAAGTTTTCAACTATGCTTTTTTTCCTAAGTGATTTAAACAATGAGAAGCATTAAATGTTTAATGTTTCATTAATGCTTTAAAAAAATAAACACCATCATTTCCTAATATTATAGCTCCTGACCAAATGGAATACCATTTTGTAACAAAGCAAAACAATTCACCATTTTGGTCAGGTCTGCTGGCATATGCTCCGTCTCATATCTGTAGTCTAATACACCAAGAGGGGATATGGGTATGTTTCATTCTCAGGCCTTTGGAATCATGATTGGTCACTGCATTGATTTGAATTCTGTTGTCATTTAGTTTTGTCCTCCTTTAGGTTATTGTGGTCATCATGTATATTGTTCTCTTCCTTCTGTTTATGGTATTTATTAATTCATATCTGTCTTTCCAAGTTTTTCTGAATTCTTCATATTCATCATTTCTAATGACATCATTATATTACACTATTTTTATATACCTCAATTTGTTCAGTCATTTCCTAATCAATAGGCACCTACTTTGTTTCCAGGTTAGTTTGATTTCTTTAGTGAAATTTTTTTCCCCAGCCATTGAGTTTTTCTGTCAATTCTCTTATTGATTTTTAAAACTTCTTTTCAAGTTCTTCCAAGGGGTTCCTTGGGGGCCTGACATCTTTTGTGTTTTCCTTTGGAACTTTACATGTTTCCTTTTTGGTATTTTTGTCCTCCTCTGAGTTTGTATTTTGATCTTCCCTAAAGTATATTCCCTTAAGTAATTTTCTACGGTTAGGGCCTTTCCTGATCTTTTGCTTATTTTTCCAGTTGTTTTTCTCCCCCCCCCCCCCCCCCCCTGTTACTTTCTCTTTCTGTTGAAGTTCTTCTCTGCTCCTAGGATAGAGAGCACTTATTCCTGGCTTGAAGAGTACTCTTCTTTGGTACTTGGGGAAGACCTAGCTGTCTTTGTTTCCCAAGAGGGAATGAATGCTCTTGTTGGCTTGCTCTGGGGAGTCTTGTAGCTATTTTATCCAACTAGATTCAGTTCTCTGAGTCACCAGTCCCTCAGCTGTTTCATTGGCTGGGCTGCTCTCTGCTCTGCTGATTCTCTGTCTGAGTAGGTCATTTGCTCTGGGCTCTGCTGCTACGTGGGAGTCTGTAGGTTTCTTCCCTCTCTGACTTCATTGCTCTTGCTAAATGGCTAAGCAGGAAGGGTACCCCACTCTGCCCTCTCTGTCTTCTATACTTGTGTCCAGTGATTCAGAGTGGGCTCATTCTGTGCTTTTGTAGCCTCTGCCTGAGCAGCAGTCTGTTGGGCCTTGCCCAGTTCTGCCCATTTCCACAGATGCTACACTGTGTAGGTGACTCCTTCTTGCCCCAGTAAGATGTGCTCCTCCTTTCCTTTGTTTGGAGATTTATTTTATTTGTGGATGTTGTGTGTACATGTTGGGTTGGGGGAAGCAGAGCATCCTTTACTTTGTCATTTTAGCGCCCAGCTGGCAATTCCTTTCCAAGTTAGTTTGAAATAATTTTTAATTTTAAGTTGATATTTTCTATCACTAGAGATAATGTCATTCAGAGAACTGGCCTCTAAATCAGGAAAATCTGAGTTCAAGCCCTACTTTGAATACATCCCAATTGTGTTCAAGTCCAACTTCCAATGTGTACTGGCTAGTCCTAGGCAAGTCCCTTTCGGTACCTAGGGCAATTCTCTAAAACTGTAAGTTGGAGATATAATGGGAGTTTGGCACATAATCAGATCAGCTATGCTGAAGGTAAGACACATACTTTAGAGACAATGAGGGATAAGAGAACTGGCTGCATGCACGGATATTCTGCCTTGGCCTACCACAAGATTGAGAGCAACTTTTTTTTTCTCTGCTTAGAGCCAGAATTACCTGTAGCTTTAAAACTTTCTGATTAAGCAGTCAGCTCTCTATCTTGCAGTTTGTGCCTTAGGAGAAGGATACCTTCACTTACAACAGGTGATACCATTTGATAAGGGAGAGGGGGCCTGAGGGTCCACCACCTCCATCTCTGAGGCCAGGTGGCCTCAAAAAAACAGGTTTGGGACTTCAGTTATTCCTTTTAGTGTTAGGTGTAGGATTCAATCCAGTGGAATCCAGACAAGGTGTAACTGCTAATCTAGCAGTGATACCCTGAGAATAGAGTTCAAAACTCTAGCCCAAGGGACCTTTGGACTTTAGCTTGGTGGGACTGATGCTCTGTAGGAACTGTGTTAAACAGTGAACCTAATATGCCCTCTTCTGCCTAGTGATTGAGCTGTTATGGGAAGTCTTTAGACCAGTGGTTCCCAAACTTTTTTGGCCTACCGCCCCCTTTCCAGAAAAAAATATTACTTAGCCCCCTGGAAATTAATTTTTAAAAATTTTAATAGAAATGAATAGGAAAGATAAATGCACCTGTGACCATCACCACTTCTCTGGATCACTGCAGCACCCACCAGAGGGTGGTAGTGCCCATTTGGGGAATCACTGCTTTAGAGGGAAAGATGTCTGTGCTAGTTCCTTCTATCCCTTTGAAGTCAATATTCCTTTGTTAAAGCTAATCTTTAATGAAGTTAAATCATTAAGATGAACTAAAGTACTAGTCATTGGCCTCCTAAAAAGAGGGAGACATATTTGGTGAGGCTAATGGAAGACAACAAAGCCTCCTCTAACCTTGGTAGACAGAGTTTACTTATCTCAAAATTCCTTACACCAGTGAAATACAGATCTAATCCCTATTCTCTGTCATGCAGAAACATCTCTAAGAAGTTTCTCAGGTAAAAATTTCTCTTTGGCTATATAAAAATTGCAGGCTTTAGTTAGGCTCTGGATAATTTTCCTTTTTTTCTACCCTCTTAAAAAGAAATTAGTTCACTCCTCACCCAAGTTCTAATGTCTTTGTTTAAAAGGGGCTCCAGCCTTGTTTTCAGTTTCCCTTCAATATGTCTAAAACCACACAATTTAGTTGAGTTCCTACATAGTCTTGGTCCCACTGTGTTTATGTCTGGATGTGATATGACTTGGGAGAAAAGGGGGAAGTCTGTCCACTGGGCAAGGGAATCAAAGGGCCCTACTGAAAATCATTTCTTGATTCTTAAGGTATCACAATTTGGTTTGGATTGCTACTCCTGGATTCCTGAGATAAACACTCTTGACCAAGGTCAGAGACTCCACTTTCTTCACTTAGAATGAAAAAGATCAAACAAAAAGGCTGTGGCACATCTCTTAGGGTCATATGGCTTCAGAGAGGAGGAATGCCTGAAGATTTTGGTTTCCAGTGGCTTCTCATTGGACACCATGAGTGAAAGAGTCATAGAACTCCCTAGACAGGAGTGAGCTGAAGCTGATGGCTTTTTAAAAATATGCTAAACTTTTGAAAAAGGCTCCTTCCAACCAAATGGTTAATCAAGGGGAAACAGTTACTGAATGTTCACATATAAACTACAAGTCTCTCTGAGGCACATCATGTCAACTGTCCTGTAAGCAGATCCCTGGAAAGGTTGCATCAGCTGAATGAGACAATGGAATCTGTGCCTCATCTTCAAATATATTTAATCTGTATACTTAAATAAGTACATATTATTCCCAGTTTATTCAGAGAATGTGAGCTTCTCGGTAAAGAAGTCTTGTTTTGTTTTGTTTACTTTATATTCCTCAAGTTTAACACAGTACCTGGTCAGAAGTGTTTAATATTTGTTAAAACTTTGTTTTAGGAGTTGTTTTAATAAATGCTTTAAAAAAACTCTTACTTTCTGTCCTAGTAATAATTCTAAGACAGAAGGGCAAGGGCTAGGGCAAACAAGTCCAAGGTCACATAGCTAAGAAGCATCTGAGGCCAGGTTTAAACTGAAGTCCTCCAGACTAGACCTGGCATTGGAGCCACCTAGCTGCTCCAATAAATGCTTTTTGATTAAACTGTTGGATTCCCCTGCTCAACCAATTCTAGTAGCGCCCTATTGCTTCTAGGATAAAGTATAAACTCTGTTTGGATCGTAAACCCCTTCACAACCCAACCCTAACCCATCTTTCAAATTTTTTTGGATAGTACTCTTCCTCCAGCACTGTGCAGGACCCCCAAACTGGTCTTCTCTCTGCTTTTCACAATCAGCCTTAGATTTTTCTTCTTCCTGCCTTTGCCCCGGCTGTCCCACATGCTTGGAATGCTCTGTCACTCTATCTTTCCCTTACCTCTCTGCCTTAAAGCAGCCCTGCAGGTACTAACCTTAGGCAGATTCCCGGACTATCAATGCGCTCCTTTCCTAGCTAGGACTCCTTTGTACATAGTTGTGTTTATTCACTTTATATTTGGGCCACGTGTATCTATATATGTCCTTATTTCTCTAGCAGAAAAATTCCCAGTGAATAGGAATTCTTTCTTTGTGCTCTTGTCCCTAGGAGCCCACACAGGGGCTGGCATGTGGTTCAGAAGGGTTTAAGAAATGCTTGTTAAAACTTTAAAAGACTCCGATCTATGCAATGACCAACCAAGATTCCAGGCACCGAAAAGGAAACGTGCTACCCAGCTCATGACAACGGGGTGATGAATTCAAAGTACAATATGAAGCATATTATTTGGATGAAGCTAATGTGGGGATTTATTTTACTTGACCGTACATTTTTGTTACAAGGGTTTTACTTTTCTTTCTTTTTTTTTTAATGGGGGAAGTTAAGGGAGAGAAAATAATTTAATTGTTTGTTTATTTAAAGAAAATTCTGATAAAAGTCGGTAGACAGTGGCCGGCAGCCAGAAGGGGGCGGATCTGGCTCAGGGCGGTGGGCAGGGCCTCAGCGCTCCTTCCCTTGAGGCTCCGCCCCCCGGCGCGAGACCAGTACCGGTCTGGGGGCGGGGTTTGGGCCCCGATCGGGACCAATCGGAGGCTTCATCGACCTCTTCTTTTGGAGCCCGGAGCGGAGGTAAGGAAGTCAGAGTCCGTCGAGAGCGTGGTAGGCTCCAGGCCAACTTGACTCTATTGAACGGGATGGCGACCAGAACAGCAGAGGCGGCTGCAGCTGCCGCGGCTATGTCGGTGGCGGCGGGGGATGGTCCAGGTGGGGACTCGCGGCTGGACCAGGCGGCCACCCAGTGGCTGCGGTGGGACAAGGTGAGGGTCAGGTTGATGAACGGACGCATTCGGCCTCTTTCCCTCGTCCTCCATCCTCTCCTATTTCTCCGCTTCCCTCGCCTCTCTCCCCAGCTTTCCCTCCTGTCCCTTCCCCAAGTCTTCCATTCCCACTCCATCTCATCCTTCCCCTTCTTTTTCTCTTCCTTCCCCTCCCCCTCCCCTTCCCCCTTCATTCTCCTTCCCTTACTCTCCCTTCACCTCCCCACTCCTTCTCTTGGCCTCCTAGAAAGAGACCATCCTTTTCCCCTGCCTTCTTGCTCGTGCTCCCCTCAGATAATGGGGAAAACAATCGTAGGACGAGATTTGGCTCCATCCCTCCCCCACACCCCCCCCTGATACTCCACCACCCCGAGATGGATGTCAGTTGGCCCCGCGCTGGTACCCCCTTGTGACCGGAGGCGCTCAGAGCTGGGCCTCCGGAGACCCTGTGCCAGATGCTGACCTCCCCCGAGGTTGCCGTGGGCCATGCGCTTTTCCTTCCTGGGCATTGGTTTCCCCGACTGCAGGAGAGGACGAACTCATTGCTCTCCCGGCCCAAAGTTGATCTGGAGGATTCGTTCCGCCTTAAAACTGGCCACTTGTGCATTTAAATGGATGCCCGCCCTTTCTCCTGATGGGCGAGGAAGGAAGTACTCTTTGTGAAAGCTTAAACTGGGAAGAGGAACTAGCCCTGGCGTTCTCAGGCCCGGGTACCTGAACTTTCAAAAAAACATTTTGATAATGATTTCAATAGAATTAGTTTCTTTTGTAATACTATTTTATTTTATGCATTTAAAAACATCTTGAGAGATTCAGTCTTCATCAGACTATCTAGGATTCGTGACCAAAAATGTTAGGAACTCCTCAAACTCCAAATGCACAGTCCTTACCTTCTACTAGTGATGTAATCACAATCCTTAACTTGGTAGACAGCCTTCTAGAGTTGCTCTGATCAAAGAAATCCATGCTCAAAGTGGCTGGCCTTCAGTGATAAGCCTGTGAACTTAGCTAATTGGGCCTCAGACCATGTCCAACCAGCCCTTGGGGGATAGGGCTTGGCCTTGTGATTTCTCTGGAGTAGAGCTGGGACCTTAATTAATGGAGAGGCAGTTTTCTGGACAGTGCTAAGGGCAATGAGAGGACAGAATATTTTAAATCCAGCAATTTTTTCTTATCCTTGTGCCCCTTATTGTCCTCAGCCCCCTATTTTTTATTCAGGTACTATCTTCACAGCAACTCTTTTGAGTTAGATAATATAAGCATTTTTACCCTAGTTTTTATAGATCAGGAAACAGGCTAGAGACAGGTTAAGTAATTTGTTCACAGAAATGTTGGTGGTAAAAGGCCATATGCTGCCCCCAAGGGGACTGTGGACCAGCTGTTTTTCCTTCCTGGGCCTCAGTATCTCCAACTGTTGGAGAAGTTGGGCTTAAGGGTCTCCGGGCTTTCCTGCTTTTTGTAATATGTTATGAGTGGTGGGGGAAGCTAAGTGGGTAAGTGGATTGTGAGCCAGGTCCAGAGACTGGAGGTCCTGGGTTCGTATATGACCTCAGACACTTCCTAGCTTACTTCACTTAACCCCCATTGCCTAGCCTTTACTGCACAGCATTGATTATAATATGGAAGGGTAAAAGTTTCAAAAAAAATGTTAGAGTGGCACTATGTTCTTGGAACAGATGGCAAGTTGTAATCAAAAGGTGTCCGATGTTCCATCATATCATTAAGGATATTCATTGTTTTCCTAAATATTTTGGAAAATAAGGTATCATATTAATAATTTAGATTTGTCCAAGTAGCATGTGAAGAGTTCCTTTTTGTTGTTATTGGGACCACATTTCTGTTTGTATTTTTAAAATCCTTCTATCTTAGAATTAATAAGTATTGGTTCTCAGGCAGAAGAGTGGTAAGGGCTAGGCAATGAGGGTTAAGTGTCTATCCTAGGGTCACACAACTAGGACATGTCTGAGGCCAGATTTGAACCCAGGAGACCTCCCATCTCTAGACCTGGCTCTCAATCCACCAAGCCACCCGGCTGCCCACTATTGGAGCCATATTTCACATTACATATAGCAAAACTGAAGCTGCTAAAGTTAAATGGAATTTTTAAATAGGTACCTTCTAATATCCTATGTGTCCCTGCTGAAGAAGTCAAGAGTATATAGATAGCACATAATCAAACTTGTTCTTGATATCTAGGCATCATCATTTTGAATATGTTGTGATTTTCAAAGCTAGAATTTCAGCTTGCTTATTGGTCATTTAAATCTTTTTCATTAAGTTACAGGAAATCAGCCCTGTAGAAAAACAACATCCCTGGGACACCAGAAATAGCTTCCATTGAATCCCAGAAATTACATCCATTGCCAATATCTATATCCTAGCCTAGTCTCTCTGGGACACTTGGGAAAACTCCTGGGCCGGATGTGTACTTAGATACAGTCTCAATTCAGTGGAAATAATGCTGGAATATAAGAACTTTACAAGAAAATTAAGGCAGAAAAATAACTTTACATCCAAATAAGGTATATAAGATTGTCAAGTTTATAAAGGTACTGAGAGCATAATTCTTTGATCCTACTACTAAGGAGAGCCTGCTTAAAGTTCCATAGTCTTTTGTTTTAATTCAATTTTTATTTTACTTTCAGTTTAGATTTCTCTTGTTTCCTCCTCGCCCATTCATTAAGAAAGCAAAACAAAACAAAACAAAAACAAAACCTCAATCCCATTACAAATATGCATATAGTCTTGTTTGGGTTAAATGCCGTGCCTGAAGTCCAGAAGACTCATCTTCCTGAATTCAAATCCGGCCTCTTGACACTTCACTTAGCTGTGGGATCCTAGGCAAGCCACTTAAATCCTGTTTACCTCCTTTCTTCATCTGTAAAATGAGCTGGAGAAGGAAATGGCAAACCATTCTCCTATCTTTGCCAAGAAAACCCCCATGGAGTTGAGGAGAGTCCTACACATCTGAAACTACTGAACAATAACAAATAGTCATGCAAAACAAATTTCCTATATAAGCCTTGTCTCCCCTTTTGTTCATCCCCCCCCAAAGAAAAGAAAAAGAAAATAGGCCTCTTCACTCTGAATCTAATTGCTTTCTCTTTGGATGTAGGTAGCTAGTTTCCTCATGAGTCCTTTGAAATTCTGATTGCTCATTGTGTTATTCAAAGGACCAAAGTCTTTCAAAGTTGATTATCTCTACAATCTTGTTTCCCACACTCCCAGGAATTATAAGTTAATATTTGGCCTTGAAGCTTAGTAGCAATAGGAAACCTAAAAGAGAAAAAATATATAAATTTTCTGCTAGTTTCCTGTGGGTCGGTTACTTTATGATGATTTGAAAGTTTAGATTGCTAATTCACCTAATCACTTGATTTGTATAGCACACATGATTATATTTTACAGAATCCTAAAACTTTAGAAATGGTGAAACAAATAATTGCTAATAACAATAGAGGAGAACTACAAAAGTATTTTGGTTCCCGAATGGAGTTTGGAACTGCTGGCCTTCGAGCTGCAATGGGACCTGGATTTGCACAGATGAATGACTTAACTATTATTCAGACTACTCAGGTACCTTTTATTTTATGCTATTTGATTACTCTTAATAGTAACCTTGATGTATATTTTTTCATTTTGACAGGACTATTTTACTTTAATTATGTGCGTATTTTCTGACCTTCTTTATTTGTATTGAATCACAGCAGTAAGTTATGGTCCAAAAAATTTGTTGAAGCTCATTTGTGCTATCAGTGCTCTAGAGAACCATTGACCTTAGTTTCTGATCTCATGCTGCCTTTAAGAATAAGAAAGGGGAACACATGGGTTGAGGCGGACATGATTGGGGATGAAGACTAGAAACTACCACACCAATGCAACTATCAATCATTTGGAAATAGGTCTTGATCAATGACACATGTTAAAAGCAGTGGAAATGCGCAGTGGCTATGGTGGGGGGGAGTGAAGGGGAAAATAAGAGCATGAATCATGTAACCATGATAACTTTTCTAAAAAATAAATATTAAAAAAAGAAGAAAGGGGTATGAGCCAATACACAGAAGTTAAGGGTTTAAAAAAAAAAAAAAGAAGAAAGGGGGTTTTAGGTTGTGTAAACCTAAAAGCCCTTTTCCAGTTCACTGAGCTATGGAATTGTTCCTTCAGCTCAGGTTTACCTTTGAGTAAAAATAATTCTGAGAGCAGAATAGAGTGGATCCAGAGGTGGATATGAAGTTTAAAAGGCCTGGGTTTAAATCCTGTCTTTGATGTATTAGCAGTGCCACTAAAGCAAGTCCCTTAACATCTCAGTCCCTTAACATCTCGGGCAATCCCTTAAGATTAAATAGAAGTTCAGGGTAAGTTGTAGATCTGCATTAGTAGAAGGGAAAATACCACAAGTTTCCTACATTGATAAAAAAAAAATTCAAACAAAAAAGATTTTTTTAAATCCCCCAAACCTTTAGTCAAATATCTTATAAATAACTGCAATCCCAAGGAGTTCGGGACTGAAATTGGTCTCTGTCATTCTCAGCCCTGCCACCTTCTAGATGTCCTGGAATTAAATTTCATTCCAGCCCTCACAAAGACTTTGTAACCACTTTGTCCATCTTCCTTTCTGGGGAAGATGGGCTTGTAGCTATATAAACTCCATGAAGAATTCCTAGTCTAGTCTATGTTTTCAAGGCATCTCAGAACTACTAAGAAGTGTTGCTATTATTACTCTGGATGTTATTCTTGAGAAAAACCAATAAAACCTGAGCATCTAATATTTTCCCTACCACCTTGTTTATTTCAAGCATAATCTTTGAATATCAAGAAAAAGAAAAGAAAGCCTGACTAGATAATGGCAGCAAGGCAAAATATTGCCAAAAAGTGGCAATATTGAGTCAGTGTACTATTTAAAAGCCTTCCTTTATAAACCTACAAACTTAAGACAAAGGGTTCTTCTCTAGTGTGCTCTGGCAGTTCTCTTTAAAGATAGAACAGCTTTCCACAAACCAATATTTAAGAGAATATTGCACTTTTAATCAATATCAAGTCATCAGTTTAATTCAGGTTTCTATAATTTGATGAAACTTTAACCAGATTGACCAGATTTTCTTTTATTATATCCAATACTTAAAACTTTTCAGTTCAGAGTTCATTTTTTCCAGTCTTTTGATTGTCAGTTTGAATTTTTCTATATAGAAAAATGCTAGTGATTGTCATGCGAGTGTAATGTGTTCTGAAGTTATTTTATAAGCCAATGATTTCTTTTTGGAGGTTCTCTTGATATATCTAGTAGAAACTTTAGAAAAATTATAAATATTTTTGCCTAATGATTTAAATTTTTAAAAATTTTTTAAAGTTTCATTTCAAAGCTAAACTGAATCTAATTTTTATGTAAATTAATTGTTATTTTTAGGGATTATGCAGATATTTGGAAAAAACATTCAGTGATCTAAAGAAAAGAGGTGTGGTGATTGGCTATGATGCCCGAGCTCACCCATCCAGTGGAGGTGGCAGCAAAAGGTATTTTGAATGATTTTTAGATTATTTGATGCTTTTTTCTCTGTTTTGTGTATGTATATATTATGTATTTTTCTGTATAATGTTTAGTACTTTTGACTATTTAGATATATTTGCCTTGGAATACTTTTTAGCTTCAAAAATTGTAGGCAATTTATGTTTGGAAATTCTATAAATTCAACTTTTAAGTTTGGCTCAAAGAAATTAAATTTAACCAAATTTATGCAAATTAAATATTTCTAATTAATAGTGCCAATTTTCAATGACAGCCATATTATTTTTCCTTTTTATACTGCCCTTTTATCTTCTATTATCTCCAAAACTCAGTTTTCCTTCAACTAATTGACCCTAGCTAGGAGTCTCATATAATATCCCATACAACAACCTCAACACTCAATAATTCTCATACTTAGTTTTATTTATACTGTTGTGAAACAGAACTTTTTATTCCATTCCCAGCACTTTGTCCTGATACAAGCATCTGAGACTATAAAAATATAAGAAAACCCAAGATCATAAGAAAAGTTTGCAGATTTCTAACTGAAAAGAAAATTGCTTAGATCTAACAGTTTTTTCTTTATTAGAAACTTCTAATGTAAGGACAATGTGAGAGGTCTCAGAATCAGGATCATTTGGGGTTTTGTAGTTCTCTCTTCCTTTTGTTTACTGGTTGTGTGGCTTAACTCCTTATTATTCCAGGCAATTATTTCAAAATAATTGGTGGAGGGAGCTGATCCCCAGTGAAACTACAGGTATAGACCAAAAATTAAAAAAAAAAAAGAAAGAAAGAAAGAAAAACAATGATATAAAACTTGTTTTAGCTTTTGGAGAGAACAGAAACACTAAACTGGTATATGTCCTAAATCTATGCACCTTATGTATATATTTTTTGTTTTTATTTTGAATATTTTCTCATAGTTGCATGTTTCATATTCTTTCCCTCTCCCCTCTCCCCCAAGCCTCCCTAACCCCCACTTAGCTGACACACAATTCCACTGGGTTTTACATGTAAAATTGATCAAGACCTAATTCCATATTGATAGTTGGGCTAGAGTTATCATTTAGTATCCACGTCCCCAATAATATTCACATCAGCCCATGTGTTCAAGCAGTTGTTTTTCTTCTGTGTTTCTCCTCCCACAGTTCTTCCTCTGAATGTGGGTAGTTTTCTTTCTCATGAGTCCCTCAGCCTTGCTCTGAATCCTTGCATTACTGCTAGTACAGAAGTCTGTTATGTTCGATTGTACCACAGTGTATCCGTTTCTGTGTATAAGGTTCTCCTGGGTCTCCTCCTTTCAATCTGCATCAATTCCTGGAGGTCATTCCAGTTCACATCATATGTATATTTTTAACCTCTTACCTTCTGTCTTAGAATCAATACTGTGTATTGGTTCCAAAGCAGAAGAGTGGTGAGAGCTAGGCAACTGGGGTTAAGTGACTTGCCCAGGGTCACACACCTAGGAAGTGTCTGAGGCCAGATTTGAACTCTGGACCTCCTGGCTCTCCAGGCCTGGCTCTTAATCTACTGAGCCCACCTATATAATGTAGCCCCTATATAATGCTCTTTTATTCAATAATTTATCTCTGATTGATATAATGTCAGTTGTGGGTCATGATCTAATTCTTTTGAAATAGATTATTTCTTTAAGTCTTTTATAAAACAATAGTGTTCTAAATTCTTTCCCACTCTCCCTTCCCTTTTTCTGAGATAGCAAACAATTTACTATAGGTTGAACATGTGTAGTCATATATAATAGATTACCACATTGCTCATGTGAAAGAAAACAGAACTCCCCCCACCCAAAAAAAGGTAAAAAATAATGTGTCAATCCTCAGATTCCTTTCTATGGAGGTGGCTATCATTTTTCATAATTAATTCTTTGTAATTGTCTTGGATCATTGTATTGATGAGAATAGCCAAGTCATAGTCATTCATAGTTAATCTACAATACTGCTATTGCTGAGCATTCTGTGTATGTCTTGAAGAATTTATTCAATGTCTGCTGTGTGTCTTAAGACAGCTAAATATTGTGGAGAAAAACAAATATTTAAGACCAGGTCCTTGTTCTCAAAGAAGTTCCAAAATAATTGAAGATAAACCGCAGAGATGGCACACACAAATGGGCACACTCCATTTTCATTCCCTGTGTTTTTAAAATTTTTTAAAATGTCTACACCCATATGTCTACATAGAACTTCTATGTTCTTAATACCTACACTTACCCTAACTCTTTTTCATTTGTTTTCTACTCTCATTACTCTATTGATGCTGCTCTTTCAAATGTTACCCTAACCATCTAATAACTGAATCAAATGGGATTTTTTTAGTTCTTTTTTTATTTCTGCTCTTAACTTCTAGTTTTTGTCATTATTACCCACTCTTGCTACTACATTTTTCTTCTCCCTTCCTGCTCTGTTTCTTTTCTGTCTGCCTTGCTGGCTATTTTACCTCTTCATCCCTTGAAGTGAGTGTTTCTCTTTATTAGTCTGTACTTAAGTTTCTTCTTTGTTTTCTCTGATTTGTTCCTAATAAATTCTTCAATTTTGCTCTTGAAGTCCTACCCAATCTGCTTCCATTCTTGCATTTTGGGATACAGCCAAACTGGACTTCAGGTCCTCAAACATGGCACTCGAATTCTCACTTCTGTGTCTTTGCAGTGATTGTTCCATATGCCTGGAAAGCAGTTTTCACTTCTGTTTCATAGAAAACTTCTCTTCCCCTTAAAAGGGGTTTATTCTTTCTCTGGGCAAGGCTATATAGCTCATGTACCATTGTTTCATTCTTTGTATTTGTATCCCCTGCACATAGTAGACATTACTTAGTAAACACTCATTGATTGATTCCATGCCATTATATTATAGATAACTTTAAGACAGTTCTACTGTTCCAAATATTCTTTCTCATAAGTTCCTTCTTGTTCAAGAATTCAGTATCTCGGAAAGAGTTGTGACACTGACACTGACACACTTGATTTACATCTCAGAAGTAGCATTGACCCTTAGGATTTGATCCCAAATGAGTTTTTGTCTACCATATCCTCCAGAAGCATCATAGCATAAAGGTCATTGAATTGGTCATTAGTCTTAGATTCTAGTCCCAGGTTTGTTACCATGTAGTTCTGTGACCTTGGCTAAGGCGCTACATCTCCTGGAATAATTTTTGTTATCAGTTAACAAGAGAGTTGGACTAAATAATTTGTAATGTCCCTTCCAGTTGTGTTGATGTTATACTACTGCAAATAAAAAAGGATTACAGGTATTTCTTCTTTCTTGCTTTTTCAATGAATAAGAATTTCAAGTTGGTCATTTATATAGTTTGAGGTTTCTGATATCCTTATAAAGAAAAACATCTTCAATTTTCTCTGTAATTCTATATTTCCAGGTTTGCACAGCTGGCCGCAACAGCTTTTATTAGTCAGGGGATTCCTGTGTATCTCTTTTCTAATATAACACCAACTCCCTTTGTGGTAAGTAGCATTTCCCTTTTTAAAAAATTCCTAGTCGCAAAATAGGAACAAGAAGTAGATAGAATTTATAGGAGAAACCATAAAGAATTTCTTTCATTTAATGGATTATGGTAAATTAATAGCTGTGTATTAATATTCTTTCCCCTATCCAATGTGGCTTTTCCCACATACTCTTGAACCAGTATAAGTAATTTGTTTAATGTATACAATTTTTTGTATTAGTTTTGGCAATTAAAAAGAGTCATGTCCTTTCATTCTTCTTGGGGGGATTAATTTAATTTTTAATTGATTTAATTGATTTGGGTGTTATTCTATACATACATTGAAAAGCATTTTCATTATTGAAAAGTTATTTCCATCAAATTTCATATTTTCCTGTCTGGAAATTTTCCAACGATAGAATGGTCCTGTTCAGTATTCAGTGATTAACTGGGTGACCCTTCATTTATATTCAAACTGTTTTATTACTTAATCTAGTTATTTCATTTTTGCTAATTGGGAAGATGTCTCATTTTAAGAAATTAATAAAATGCATTTGGTATGCTTTAGTAAGATGTTCATTAAGTCCTTTAAGTGACTGTTAAGAAAAGCTATCAGAGAAACTACTGTTGCTCTCTAGTAGAGTTTTGAGAGTGAAGGTCTTATGGTAATGCATTTTAAAAATCTATAGCAACAGCATTATTTACATCCAGCAATTTATGTTATTGGTGGTGCAGTGGATAGAGCACTGGGTCTGGAGGCAGGAAGACTTAAATTCAACTGTGGCCTCAGACCCTTATTAGCTGTGTGACCCATGGCAAGTCATTTAATCCTGTTTGCCTCAAGTTTCCTCTACTGTAAAATGAGCTGGAGAAAGAAATGGCAAACTACCAGCAGTATCTTTGTGTAGAAAATTCCAAACAGGGAATCGGACAACTGAAAAACACTGAACAACTTCTCATTATATTGATAGGAAGCTGTGGAACTATTGTAACTAATTATGTTGGCCACTAGATGGCAGACTGTGTAGCTTGAAATTTTTTATTTGGTGAAAGAGATCTGGATGTTATTGATAAAAGGCATTTTAAATCTTCAGTTGGTAGTATTTGGATGCCAGTGGACATTTTACATTGTACTAGAATAAAATGTTACTTGTTCATTTTCCTACTATATAGAAAGTCAGTTGAATTCAAGAAACATTTATTTACTTTTGAAAACCCATACTTTCCATGTTAGAATTAATCCTGTGTATCAGCTCCAAGGTAGAAGGAGCAGTAAGGACTAGGCCAGGGGTCGGCAACGTATGGCTCTCGAGCCATATCTGGCTCTTTTGGGGGCCATATCTGGCTCTTTCTGCAGGAGCCATAAAGTCCATTTTTTTCAGGCGCTGTTACAGTGTGCACTGTGAGCATTGTATGGCTCTCACAAAATTACATTTTAAAAATGTGGTGTTTATGGCTCTCACGGCCAAAAAGGTTGCTGACCCCTGGGCTAGGCAATGGAGATTAAGAGACTTGCACAGGATCATACAACTAAGAAGTATCTGAAGTCAGATTTGAACCCAGGCCCTTCTATCTCTAGGTTTGGCTCTCAATCCACTGAGCCACATATCTGCCCCTCAATAAACATTTATTACACACATGCTTTGTTGAGAGGAGTGTGCTAAATGTTGGGGAAGATATAATGATTAAGCATGAATTCATATTTATACATTTTTGAGTTCAAAGCCATAAAGCAAAAGTAGGGAGAAATGAAAGGCTTCATGGGAGTAGGACTGTCTTTAATAAAATCCTGTGTCTATTGTCCTATTGTGTTATAGAGGTAAACCTGGGTACTCAAAGATTATATCTCTATTAAGCAAACTTTTCTTTTTAAAACCATTACCCTTCTGTCTTAATATCATAAGGGCTAGACAATTGGAGTTAAGGGACTTGGCCAGAATCACACAAGTAGGAAGTGTCTTGCAGTTATATTTGAAGCTGGCTCCTCCTGACTCGAGGGCTGGCATTCTGTTGGCTAGCTTCCCCGTCCTAAGCAGCTTACAGGGTCTTGCTGAGGTAGAAAGATTACAGGAATTGCCTGGATGACTGCTGTTGTCTGAGATCACTAGCTAAATTTGGAGAGACTCTTCATCAAGGAGATACCTAGAAAAGAATACTTTGCTTACACTTCTAGGCATTATAGGCATTATATTACTATCAAGTTATTTCCAAGCCTAATTACAGGTTTATAACTGCTTGTTTGTGACACCTAGAAGTTAATTGACATGTTATGTTGAGCTTTTGTGGTTGCTTTAAAAGATTACTAATACAGTACAAATAACTTATAAAAATATATCCTTTTGAAAGCATTTATAATAATTTGCATTAAAAAGTTTATTTGTTATCTTCTAATATTCTTCCAGCCCTATGCCGTCTCCCATCTGAATCTTTGTGCAGGAATCATGGTCACAGCCTCCCATAACCCAAAGCAGGATAATGGTTATAAGGTATTTTTGTATTCCTTCCCATGACCTTGTATTTCAAATAGAACTTGAGCACCAGGTTTGTGTTCATCCGTGAACAATCTTTTGTGAATTCTCTTGTGTTTATTGAATTCTCTAGGTCTATTGGGATAATGGAGCTCAGATCATTTCTCCTCATGATAAAGGAATATCTCAAGCTATTGAAGAAAATCTGGAGCCATGGACTAAAGCATGGGATGACAGTATAATTAATAACAACCCACTTCTTCATGATCCATACTCTATAATCAATAATGATTACTTTGAAGACCTAAAGAAATACTGTTTTCACAGGTAAATAAATCCTGTATATATTGGCCAAATAAAACCGTATTTGAGATGTAGCTTAATTTCTTTAGTCATTCGCTCAACAAAGTAACTGCTAGGTGAAATGCACTGTGTTTGGTATAGTAAAAATGGGAAAAAATTATGTTTGTTTTTTTAATGTTAACATAATTGTTACAGCAACCACACTTGATTGAAATGAAACTCCTGAAATTATTCTAGACATGCTCTTAGTGTCTGGTTTACATGTAAAACCTAAAGGGCAAAAAGACAAACAGGAAGGTTAACTAGGGGTCTGCAGATCACAGTTGGGAAAGCAAGGTAGGTAATCAGTTGAGCATGAAGAGAGGAGCTATGTACCAGCTTCTATTTCCCTGAGTCTGTTTGTAGCCAGCAGACTTTTGAGTGAGTATTTCTGAGCTGACCCACATATTAGAGAGCTGAGTATGAGAGAGGAAGAGAGGGAGAGAGAGAACCTGGTGGGACCTGTATAGGGCTCCATATTGTAACTCTTGGTTACCTGTGTGAACCTTTGTGTCTGTGACTGTATGTCTTTGTGTTCTCTCCTATTTGGATCTGATCCAGGAAACATTGAGTAGATTGTTCTATGAATGGCTTAAACCATAATCCATAAACATTTGTCATCATTTATGATGTGTGCCTTGCAGTGTATAGGCACTGTGCTGAGAATACAAGACACAGTCCCTGCCCTGAAGGAACTTTCATAGGAAACAGTTTGCACATAAGTGAATACTAAGTATGAGCAAAATGAATGTAGAATGATTTTGGAGAGGGATTTTAACAGCTGGCAGACGGAATCAGGTTAAGTTTCATGTAGGAGGTGGCATGAACTAACTTTTCCCCCTTCCATGCCTTTGCTTACTTTGCCTATCCTTTTACATCTTCAGTTGTTCAATTCTACTTTTAGGAAATTTTCTTCAGTATACACTTTTGCATTGCTCTTTTTTTTTTTTTTAGCAACTTTTATTCACTTATATATTTTGTATACTAGATATTTGCCATATTTTCCTGCTAGACTAAGCTTAGTCTAATCTCAGCATTTAGCAGTATTCTACACATAACATAATATGCAGTGTGTGTGTTGAATTGAAGTTATAACTCAAGTACTATTTCATTATGCCTTTCTTTCTCCCCACAGTTATACATAAGTTTTTCCTCTTAAAATCTCTCATACCACTATTTTATTTTCTTATTTTTATTTATTTTAAAATTTTATCTAGAATATTTTTCCATGGTTACAAGATACATGTTCTTTGCCTCCCCTCTTCCTTCCCCCCTTTCAGAGCTGACAATTTCACTAGGTTATATACATGTCATTGTTCAACACCTATTTCCATGTCATTCATATTTGTAATAGTGTTCTTCTAAAGCCAAAACCTTAGTCATGTATCCATCAAACCACGTGATCGATCATATTTTTTTCTTTTGCATTTCTGCTCCCACAGTTCTCTTTCTGGATGTGGATAGTATTCTTTCTCATAAGTTCCTCTGGATTGTCCTGAGTCATTGTGTTGCTGCTAGTACAGAAGTCCATTACATTTGATTTTACCACAGTGTATCCATCTCTTTGTACAATGTTCTTCTGGCTCTGCTCCTTTCACTCTGCATCAATTCCTGGAGGTTGTTCCAGTTCACATGGAATTCCTCCAGTTCCTTATTCCTTTGAACACAATAGTATTCCATTACCAACAGATACCACAATTTGTTCAGCTATTCCCCAACCAAGGGACACCCCCTCATTTTCCAATTTTTTGCCACCATGAAGAGCATGGCTATGAATATTTTTGTACACGTATTTTTCCTCATTATCTTCTCAAGGTACAAACCCTTATCACTTTATTTAGCTCTCACCTATGCTATATTATAGCTTGCCTTCTTGTTACCTATGTCCTTATCCTATTCCTTCCTTCTAACCCCCTCCTAAATTACCAACTGGAAGGTGAAGACTTTGTCTTGCTTCACTTTTGAATAACAAACACTTGGTCCAGTCCCTTGCATATAGTAGATAATTGAATGTTTTCCCTTGCCTAATTGAGTATAATTTTTATTTTCATTATTATTTTATAATAGTAAATAACACCGTGTCATTCTGCTAGTTAAGTTCCTATACATTTTTTGATATAAAAAGGGTGGGTAGCTTTTTTTAACCTTTCTGTAAGTTATTTATGTTATTCCTTATATTGAGTCAGTTTGTGTAGGTCATGTCCTTAACTGGAACTGAAATAACATGTAATGAAAAGAACTTTGGAGACCTAGATTCTAATCCTAAGCAAGCCACAAATTAGTTTATGTTCTTGGACTGGTCATTTCATTTTCTGGGCCTCCATTCCCTAATCTCTAAAGTTTGTGCTTCATTGTTTTCAAATAAAGCAATTTTTCACTTTCCTGTATAGATAAGATTGAGATAAGCAGTATTAGAGGGCTAATGTTGGAATCCTTACATTGGGAAAGTATGTCGGAGAACCTTAGGGAAGGGAATCTTTTAGTTATTAAAAGAATATATTTGACTTGTCTAGGTTTCATTAATCATGATCAACTTGTTGGGTGCCATCTGACAACATAAAAGTACTGGTCAACTCTAAAAGTGTTGTGATTAAAGTTTCCTTAACTATCAATATTTTTATACATTAAATCATACTATCAAGCCTAATATAAGAGTAGGGGAAATATGCTGGCTTTGGAGCCAGATGACCTAGCTAGCCATATCACCTAAAATGAGTCATTTGGTTTCTTCAGTCAGATTTTCAGAAAATATTCACCTATGATTGGTTGTATTGGTTTAATAATTGCCCATGTTACATATTTCTCTAATTTTCAAAATGTCACAGTTTCATAATGCTTTTAAAGTAAATTGATTGCAATCTTTAAATTGTCAATAAAAGTTTTATAATAAAATAAGGCTTTTATAGATGTTAACTGAATAAAATATTTTTAAAGCATTTATTGTTTGGTAGGTAGTTTTAGTTAAAACATTTTTACATTATATGGGAAAGTCAAACATACGATTCAGCCTACCTAGTGAAGTCTGATTATAGACAGTATGGTAAAGTATTTTCATAGCTTTTTAAAGAATCTCGCCTTCAAATAGTGTCCAAACATTCCCATTTTTAATAACATTAATGCTTGAACTAAAATAAAATTTTTGATTAATCTGATTTCAGAAATATCGACCAATCAACTCCATTGAAATTTGTCCATACTTCTGTTCATGGAGTAGGCCATGACTTTGTACAGTCTGCTTTCAAGGCATTTGACTTTGTTCCTCCTGATGCTGTTCCTGAACAGAAAGCTCCTGACCCAGAATTTCCAACAGTGAAATACCCAAATCCTGAAGAGGGTAAAGGTGTCTTGGTAACTTTTTCTGACTTAAAAAATTTTTTATTTAGTTAATAGCAAATAAATTACTGTCCCTTAAGTAAAATAGAAATGTCCTCTCATCACTGAGGGCTTTTTGTTTTAACATAAACTAGTTATTGAATTCACAAAGAATCTTCCAAATTGTGTGCTATATAACAAAAATGATATAGTTTGCATCATTAATGGGATTTTTGAGGTGTGTCTTTATATTGTGGCTGGTTCCTGGAACCTTCAAAGTTAGACTATGTAGGATATTCATATAATCTGCTTATTGTGTACCTTATCTTGACTTCCAAATTCCAGTCCTACCACACATCTATATCTAAGATGATTCAAATGAATCAAAAAAGGCTTTAATTTTGCTTCCAATTCTGCCATTATAATTGACCTCTGTTCATTACAGAACATCAGATGCAATGATTACCTACAGTAACTTCTAGAAATCTCATTAGATTTGGAATATTTTTTAATTTTAGAAAAGAATTAAATTTTTTGAACATTATTCATTTTTTCTTGATTAAAGTAATTGTTTTCTTTCTCCTTACTCTTTTACAGACGTTATCATTTGCTTTGGCTGAAAAAACACAGGCTAAAATTATTTTAGCAAATGATCCAGATGCTGATAGACTTGCAGTAGCAGAACAGCAAGAAAAGTATGTTTAGCAGCTTTTAAAAATATTTTTATATTTTTTAAATATACACTGTTATGACTTTTTGGGGAACTATTTCTGGGGAAACTACAGAACATATATAGGATTCATTTTAATGTATTTAGTAGATTATTATTTTAATTTTCTGTTAACTTACAAATGGGGAAGAAATAATTTTGAACTACTTCCTTCAATTCCTTTTCTCTAGCACATAGACAAATACCAGAGTATGAGGATTTGAAGTTAAACTTTGCAAACTTAATGTTCATTGTCATACCTTTTTATTGAATAGTTTATAAAATATTTTCATATACATAACTACCTTTATTTCCTTTGATTCTGATGAATACACCGATAATGCTTCTAAGTATATAATTTAGGGTAATTCCACAGACTAGCAATACAGGTATGAGGTAGGAAAGAGGTAACAGGTAAAATCATTCCACATAAACATTTTTTGCTAATAGAAAAATTACTAAATTGCTAAAGTCACTGTCAAATAGAAGATGAAATTAATTTAGCAATCCCAACTTTGAGATTATTCATGTTGGTCTCTGCCCTTTGATGATCAGTTTCTTTCTGGTTTTGATCATGGACTTTTAAAGAAATTCCAATTGGTCAATAATATTGAGCAAGCCCTAAAATCAGATTAAGTTTATGCTTGGAGAGTATTGATAGTTATCTGCTTTAAAATCCCAGAGCATGTACAAAAAAAAAATAACAAAATAAAAATATTCTCTTTTATTTGCTCTTTGGTAGAGAAATGTTTATAAGATTTTCTAAGATAGCCAGATTCTCAACAGATTGATATTTGTTTACTTTTTTTTAAAAGAATAATAGTGGGAATCTGCTTTTCACATCTTTTTATAGTCCTGTACATGTTTTGTTTTTTACCATATTTGTGTCTTCTGGTATAGGATGCTCCTGATGAAAACCTTGTTCTACCAGGACCAATCAGGGGCTTCTCTACAATTTATTTAGTTGCTCTTGGCACTGAGACCTAAATGAGCTGGCCAAGAGTCACATAGCCAGTATGTGTCAGAGGCAAGCCTGTATCTTGCTGACTTGGAGGTCAACTTTCTGCCCACTGTGTCCCAATGCCTCTGTTTTTTTTAATCCTCATTTCCAGTATCCCTTTTCAAGATTGTCCTAATGATGGATGCATCATTTTTTTTTCCAGTGGTGAATGGAAAGTGTTTTCTGGAAATGAGATGGGAGCTCTTTTAGGTTGGTGGCTCTTTACCTGTTGGAAAGAAAAGAATCAAGATCAAAATGCTCTTAAAGACCTGTACATGTTATCCAGCACAGTTTCTTCAAAGATCCTGAGGGCCATTGCCTTGAAAGAAGGTTTTCATTTTGAGGTAAGATATTTGTACAAATCTATGCTCTTTGTTTTCGTTGCTCTGTAGGAGGTCTTACAATATTTTTCTTCTACTTATTGCCTCATTAGGAAACGTTAACGGGCTTTAAGTGGATGGGAAATCGAGCAAAACAACTAATAGACCAGGGAAAAACTGTTCTTTTTGCATTCGAAGAAGCTATTGGTAAGAAGTAATAATAAGTATGATCTAGTCTATCATAAGATGGAATTGATTAAAAATATATATTTTAAATCTAGGATGAAATTAAATTACTTATTCTTATCAGATGAGTTGAGCAACCAATATACTTTTTTTTAAGTGGTTCTATAGTGGATAACATATCTAGAATTTTTTCCCCCTGTTAAAAACAGTGTATCATCATGTGAGAAATGAAACTGGGTAAAATGGGTATCATTAGGCTTCTTGCCTGCTCCTCTTTTCAAATGACTATACCAGGTAACAGTCAGATTTTGTATGTACCTGCCAAAAGGCTGTCAGGTAGTTTTGAAAAGTAAAGTGTTGAAAACTATCCATGTGCTTCTGAGAGTAATGTTCCTTTGTTCAGTAGCCGCTAACTCAACTAAATTTGACTCGCTCCTTACCAAAATAATGCATTGAGTATCCTATCTCTGAATAGTCTAGGTCAGTGATGGGCAAACTTTTTTAAAGAGGGGGGCCAAAGGAAAGGAAATGCTCATCAGTCTGTTTCTAAGGCAACTCTTTCAAAGTTTTATATCCTACTCAATTGTATTTGTCAGATTAGGAATAATGGCTCACAGTTGGATAGAACATTTCAGGCCCGCAGGCCGTGGTTTGCCCATCAGTGACAGAATCTCAAGAGATTGTAGCACACCAAGGAAGACCTCATGCACTTAACAGATTAAAAAACTGAGAAACACTGCCCTAGCCATATTAATACAATGAAGGAATAACTACAAAAGATTGTATTTTGAATTTTTTAGATGAGAACATTTTGACCTCAGGCATTACAAGAACCAAAGTTCTAATATTTTAGTGCAAATTTGAGAGACATAAATTTCTATAAGATTTTAAAGCTATAAATGTTATATTCAGAAACTTAATTCTACACACCCTTTGTACTTCACTGTTAGATCCTCAATAACAAATTGAGTACAACAAATTAAATGAGAGCTACTGCTCAAAACTTTCCAGGAGCTTACAGTTTTATTGAGTCGAGGTACACATACACACATAAACACAAAATAGTCAGGTAACAGTACAGAATAGTATACTACTAAAGACCAGGGTACCATACAAAGATTATATCATAATACGGTGGTGTGGGATAGAGAGGAGCACACACTTAAGATAGATATTAAAGGATGGGTAAGATTTGGGATAGGTGGAGCAAAAAGTGTTCCGGGTTGAGTAAAACTAAAAATAGAGATGGGATTAAAAACAATAGTTATATAAAGAGTGAGCAGCACTTTGCTGCAATATCTACACCTTAGGCATATAGTACACAAGCGTGTAAATTGTAAGGGAATGCATTCTGATACTTTTATATGTATGTTTTCTATAGGCTATATGTGCTGTCCTTTTGTTCTGGACAAAGATGGTGTCAGTGCTGCTGTTATAAGTGCAGAATTGGCTAGTTTCCTAGCAACTAAGAATATGTCTTTGGCTCAGCAACTAAAAGCCATCTATGTTGAGTAAGTTCCTACTCATTTTTTTTATAATTATAATAAAAGGGGGTGATGGTGTCCTTGAAGCAAAAAATATTTCATGAACACATGTATGCAAGTCATCATACTAGGTCCTGCAGGACATGTAGTGAAGTATAAAATATAGATTCTGCCCTTTTGACTCAGTAAAGGAAGTTCTTAGAGGTACATGAATAATTATAATAATAGGTGGTCAAATATGAACATGCAACATAAAATCCCTTGGGAATTCAGAGGAGAAAGAGTGAGTGTGCTGGAAAAAATGAGCACTCGGCAACCAGAAAAACAGAACACTTGGGACTTACTGAGTGCATTCTGGGCTTAAGAGTAGGGACCAAAGATCTTGGATGCTATTTTGAAGTCTTCATTCTCCAAACAGCTACCAGAGATTTTCCTAAATCGCAATTTTGACCTTTTGGCTCCCTATTATATCAAACATAATCTCAGTTTGTCATTTAAAGCTCTTCATAGTCCTACCTGTCCTGCACTTCTAGCGTCATTACACCACACTACAAATTGCTGTTCCTTACTCATGACAACTTTATCTCCATACTCTAGGCATTTTCATTGGTTGTTCCCCATCTTTGGAATGCTCTTCTTCATCTCTACCACCTGACATTCCTGGCTTCCTTTATCCTAAAGGTCCCACCTAATTCACCAAGCCCCTTTCCTGTCTTCCTTTATCTTGATGCCCTCTTTATTTATACTTTATATATCTTGTTTGTGCAGAATTGCTTTCATGGTGTTTCCTCACTAAATAATAACAATGGCTAATATTTTATGGTACTTATTATTTGCCCAACTTTATAATCACTTTAATTATTGTCTCACAAGAATGCTAGGAAATAGGTGTTGTTATGAAGCATCAAGTTAAATGACTTGCCTTGTTTCATACAGCTAGTAAATACTTGAGGCTGGATTTGAACTTGGGAATAGGAGTCTTTCTGACTCCAGGCCCAGTACTCTGTCCACTAAACCACCCAGCTGGACACTGACATAAATATTTTTGTATAAATAAGTCTTTTCCCCCTTTTCTTTGATATCTTTTAGGATACAGACCTAGTAGTGGTAAGTATTGCTGAGGGAAAGGGAATGTATAAGTGGGCATAGTTCCAAATTGTTCTCTAGAATGGTTGAACTAAGTTTGCAATTCCACCAACAGTGCATTATATGTGGACTTATTTTTCCACATTCCCCCTCCAACATTTGTTTGTCATTTTCCTTTTCATTTAGATAATAAAGATAGGTTTTGTTGTTTTTTAAAGCTCACCCTACAGGTTCTTAATCTGAGTGTTATAGTTACATGGATGGGCCTTTCTAAGTACATGTGTGGTATCTATTTATAGCTAAAAGAAGAGACCCACTGATTTTCCTTCTTTTAAATTCTATGTGAAAATTTTCAATAAGGTGCCAACTTCATTTTCTAATGTCTTACTTGATCTCCCTCTGAAATTTCTACTCCTCTCTGAAATTGTTCCCAGAGCACTTCTTAAGATTTTTCTTTATCCCTTCTCATGTTTTTGCCTTATGACTGTACATATTTCTTCTGATCCTCAACATCATCCAGAATAAATTATGGATTTCTATAGTAAAGGAATTTTGTCTCTTTGTATTCCCAGGACCTAACACAATGCTTTATTTAATAGTATATGCTTTATAAATGTTTGTTGAATTGAATTTTATTGATGATAAAAAGATAAGAAAATTAAGTCCTTGCTATATTTCTGGGACTGGGCTAAGTGGTAGAAAAAAAAAACAAGAAAACAAGACAATTTATTTAGAAGAAGCTTACATTTCTAACAGTGGAAGTTAAAGTCAGCTAGCTAGTGGATGAGGAAAGCAGATTGGAAAATGCGCTAAAAGTAAAATGAGATGCATACCTAGGGTTCCTTAAGATGGGACTTTTGTGGCTAAGGATTCCTCAGTCTTGAGCAGGCCTCAGGGTGGTGTCATCCTTGGATGTAGACCACTGGTGCAGAAAGAAAGCAGATGAGAAAGTGAGCCTAGGAGAAATGGATAGTCCTGGATCACTCTGTGCAACATTTCCTTAAGTCGAGTGGGTTGGGCTAGGTAATTTCTACAGTTTATCTCTAAAATTCTGCTGATTACATATCCTTTTTATCATTCAGTTTTTTTATACTGAATCTTATTATAAATATACAAAATTGTTTTTTTTATTTGATAGATATGGCTATCATATTACCAAGGCGTCATACTTTATTTGCCATGACCAAAACATCATCCAAAACTTATTTGAAAATCTTAGAAATTATGATGGAAAGAACAATTACCCAAAGACTTGTGGCAAATTTGAAGTTTCTGGAATTAGGGATCTCACCACTGGCTATGATAGCAGCCAACCTGACAAAAAAGCTGTGAGTATCTTTGTTGATCTATATGATTAAAACTCATTTCCAAGCATATACTGAATATTCAAACTAAACAGAAACTAAAGAAATAATCTAAGTAAATTCTAGGCATGCACATTACTACTCCTCAAAATAGCCATGATTTCATCAGGATTGATATAATCCTTCTATGATGTAGATTGCAGATCTTTCATGCCTAAGTAGCTACTATGGGCAAAAATAATTTTCCTGGTGTGCAATCCTCTTGTGATGGGCTTCTTCAAGCATTACAGTCTATCACCCTCAGTATTTTTGAGAACCCAAGGCCCTTTCCATGCCAAAATGAGGTTTTGGCATAGGACTTTAATGAAGAATCATTATAAGAAAATATAAAAGTATATACAGAATTGAGAGATCAGCATTCTTTGGTCTAGAAAATAATTAATTTTTGGTTTAAATTATTTTTAATGCCTAAACTGATTGAAAAAAATTGGGTTTTCAATGTATACACAGAAGGAATCATAATTTGTACCACTAGTCTAGAAACCAATTGAGTTTTATCTTACTCAGTAATAAACCAGTCATGTGACTACAAACAAGTCTCTACCTCTTGGGCCAGCTTCCTTTTTGGTAAAAGTAGATGTCTAGACTAGGGCCCTGTGCAGTTCTGACATTCTCTGGTACTCTTATGTTTTCATCTTGAAATTAAAGTAAGTCATGCAAAGAACAGAAAATAATGCTGAGTATGAAGATAAAACAGAAACATTGATGAACTAATATAAAGGCTTAGTTATTTTCTCTGATCTCTAATAATAATGGTTCTTTTTGACATTTACTTTTAATATCATGAACAAAAGAACTATCATACCAGTGAAATATCGATTAATTCATCAAATGTTATTACTAGAAATAATTCAGCAAGAAAAAATCTGAGATAATTAAGACGAGGGAATTTTGGAGTCAGTCACTATTCTCTTTCATTTTATAATGTCACTTTACTGTTATAAATTAACTTTTTTTTAAATTTATTTTTTTAGAAAAATTTTCCATGGTTACATGATTCTTGTTTTTACTTTCCCCTTCACCCCCACCCCCCCATATCTAATGCACATTTCCACTGGTTATAAATTAACTTTGAATTAGGTAGTATTTCTATCAAGTATGTGATCTTTTTTCCTCCTAACTTTATAAATATTGGCCTCAGGATTATTTTGTATTTTTTTCCCCTTAAAGGAAAGTAGCCATATCAACTACTTTCTAAAGATTCATAACTTACACATAAATGTGGACCTTAAATATATTGTGCCTCCAACTTCATTCATAGATTCTTCCTACGAGTAAAAGCAGCCAAATGATTACTTTTACCTTTGCAAATGGAGGAGTGGCAACTCTAAGGACCAGTGGAACAGAACCCAAAATCAAATATTATGCTGAACTCTGTGTGCCTCCTGGAAACAGGTACTGTAGGGCAACTTGAATGATTTTTATCTTTTAAAGAAATTATTATTTATTGTTAACATTCAAAATTATCACCCTTTCTCCAACTTCTCCCCTACTTGAAAATGTAAGCTATGATGTCATGTAACATTATATAACATTATGTAAAGCATTTCCTATTAGCTATATTGCACAGAAAAAAGAGACAAGAAAAATAAACTGAGAAGAATTAAACTTCAGTTTTCACTCAGTCCATCAGTTCTCTGGAGATATAGAGTGTTTTTCCTTTTGAGTAGATTGGGGTTGTCTTTGAGCGTTTTATTGATAAGAGTAGCCAGGTCTTCCACATTTGATCATCATTGCAGTATTGCTGTTGTGACATAGTGATCTCCTTGATCTGCTCACTTCACTCTGCATCAGTTCCTATAGGTCTTTTCAGGTTTTTCTGAAGCCAATCCTGTTTGTCATTTCTTTATAGCACAATAGTACTCTAAATTATTATATACTATAACTTGTTCAGCCATTCCCCAATCGTTAGGTATCCTCTCAATTTCTAATTCTTTACCACCACAAAAAAAGAGCTGAGTTTTTCAGCAATTTGTTAATCAGTCTTACCTAGATTATTGCAACAGCTTTAAATTGGTCTCCCTACCTCAAATGTCTCCTGATTTTATTTAGTCCATTGTCTTGAGAAGCATCATTCTCAATACGTAGTCCAATAATACATCAGTCATCCTTAAAAGGTTATATTTAGTATGTTCCTGTTTCAGAAGGCATGAAAATAATATATTTTAGAAAGATTCTTATTCCAAAGTTAAATGCTTTGGTATTTCAGTACTTAAATATCAGTATTGTTTCCAACCATGCAGATTCTTATTCATATCCTCCTCTTAAATCTTTTTTTAAAATATTCTATTGGGGGCAGCTAGGCAACTCAGTGGATTGAGATCTTGGCCTAGTGATAGGTGGACCTGGGTTCAAATATGACTTCAGATACTTGCTAGCTGTGTTACCCTGGGCAAATCACTTAATCCCCATTGCCTAACCCTTATTACTCTTATGTTTTGGAACCAATACACAGTATTGATTCTAAGACCGAAGATAAAGATTGTTTAAAAAGAAAGGAAAAGAAAATATTCTGTTGATGAGTACAGCATTTTTTCTATCAAGTTGTCTTTTGTTCTAGCTGTATGATTGTCTTACCTCTTGGGTGATTTCTTTTATATCATTCCTTATATATAAATCATTGTTAATATGCTACAAGCTAATTAACTGTGCCCTGCTTCCTTCTGTAGTTCTTTGGGTTATGTACACAATTTTGCTTCTTCAGTGATTATGGTGTTTCATCTGCTTAAAGGGGTAAATTTGTAGTTAGAATGATTCATTCCCCAGGAGATCTGTGTAGCCAAAGTTTTACTCTAATATTTACAATAGCAAGAACAATATAATAATAGGCAGGGGGTTTGTTTTGTTTTGCTTTAGTACATTGAGCCATAATTCTTCTTTTGTCCTTTCTCAGTACATTCTGGCTTTAATTATCATCTATTTAAAAAAAAATCTAGGGCACATGTTAGGCGGTCTGATCTTTCCTCTTTCATGAATTCTAAGAGAGGTCACTTTTTTCCAAAGTTCCCAATTTTCCTACTTCAACAACTAGTGCTTTCTTGTGGTCTGTTCTGATTAGTCTAGAAAGGCAGCCTCCCTTTTAAAATGATAGTTTCTATTTGTGTTTCAGACCTTTCCTTATCTCCTTTCAGTAACTAATTTACTGAAAAAACTTACTCTAAAATTGCTTGACTTTCCTCTCCTTAATTCCCTTCCACATAGTGCTCTTGTCCATTCTTTATTTCCCTCCATTTTCAGAGGAAGAGTCAGTCCTTTAACCAAACTAAGTTCCCCTAACACTTGTTTCTTTGAACACATCCCTTCCCTGTGTAAACCCTGAATTTGCTATATCAATAAGCTCCTTTCTCTCCGTCTTCTAGCACTCTTTATTAACTTTTCTATTGACTCCTTGTTCTCAGACTAACATACTGAGGTTCTCCCCTGTCCTAAACAAAAACAAAAACCCTTCCCTCCTTCCCTTTACTTTGGCTTTGTTCTCTTTTCTCACCATCCAGCTCATTCATCAACTTTTGTCAGCTTTCCATCCCCCCCCCCAGTGTATTGTTTTCTTCTAGATCACTAATAAATTACCTCTTTTTACTAAATCTAGTGGCTTATTCCTGCCCTCATCTTCCTTGATATCTTTACAGCATTTGACATAATGGACAGCTCTTTTCTCTCTTTTTTCCCCAAGGGCTTCTGTGGCACTGTGCTTATCATTCTCCACTGTCTATGCCTATTTCTCTATCTCTTTTGCTAGCTCTTCATTTGGTTTCTGCTCCTTAATTTTTGGTGCCTCATAGATATCTACCTTTTCTGACCCCGTACTTAGTATACCCTTCCCCTTTTGGATCTTATCTATTCCAGTTGTTCTACTTTTTAGCATGACTCTCAATCTCTCCCCAGAATTCTACTACCGTGTTTCAGCTGTGTTCTGGATATTGCCACCTGTATGTCCCATTTAGATTCAGCATTTCCAGACTTGATTCTTTATCTTTTTGCTATAACTATGTATCCTTATAACTTTCCTCTTTTAATAGTGCCCTCATTTTCCTCATCATCGAGACTTAGAATATCATAACTTTATTCTATCTCTTTTCTCCTTTCTACAGCCCCATCAACTACCATTATTTAGACTCATTTGTTCTTACCTAGACCATTGCAATAGCCTCTGAACTGATGATCTTTCTTTCTTTAGTTTTGTTCCATCTCTAATTTGTTCTTCTTTCTGATCCCCAAACTTTTTTCCTACTGTATTTTCCTCTTACCATCTTCCCTCTTACCCTTCTTGCTCTGGGAAAAATAAATTTGATATTGCTATTGGTTCTGGTAAAGGAATGTCAATCATTGTCCTTTTGTTCCATTATTCTATTGCTCCATTCACTATCTCTGTGGCTTCCCAGACCAAGGTCTCTTTTGCTCTAACCTGGATTTTAAGATTTATCTTATACTATTCCCTTTCCTGTATTCCATGTGCTTGATAAACTCTTCTCTTCTCTGTCTTTTCTTTCTGTACCTTTATACTATTTCATAAGATAATAGATTTTGACCTGGATGGAACTTTAGAAATCATAGGCAACCCCCATATTTTATAAGTGAGGAAATTAAGGCACAGATAATTTGTTGCTTGCCTGGGGGCACAGAGATTGGAAATGGCAGAGCTGGAATTCAGATACACAACCTTTGAGTTCAAATCCATTGTTCTGTCCATTGCACCATGTTTCTTCCCTAGTTGATTCTTAAACCTGGAAGTCACTTTTTCCCCTGGCCCCTAGTCTTCTTCTGTTGAGCTTCCATTTCTTTTCAAAGGCTGATATAGGCATATCCATCAAGCGTTACCTGAACCAATCTGCTAAAGTGATCTCTCCCCAATCATATTTCCTTGTATGGTAGTTAATAAATCATCTTCTCTCACTAGCTTTTAAACCCCTGCAGGATCTGTGCTTTACTTGTCAGTGAGCTTAGTGTACTGTGCTTGGATCCTATGTAGTTTGGGTGTTTGGTGTGGCAGGACTTGGCATATCCTATACATTAATTGCCTGTTTCCCTGTAAATCAATTGCCCATTTCCCCAGCTATTAGGTGTTAAAAGTCAGGGCTGGATAGCTGGCAAGTCTTTTGACTCTGAAGCCAACCTTCCATGTACTATTCTGTACCTGCACATAATAAGTTGAATAATTGTTGGATTGAATTAAAATTTTATGTTTCTAATGTAAAGTGTATATAATTTATCCTAAGCATCCTAGTTAGAATGGCTGTTTAATTATGTCCTTCAGTGTAGTTTCATGCTGTGAAACTGGAGATTTGACCATTTAGGAAATAATAAAAGTTTAAGAATCTTTGGCCATAAATTTAGTCAAAGACTCTTGTCTTTCTGTTACCAACATACTAATTGTCCTAAGGCAGTGATGGACAAACTATTCCCCACGGGGCCAGATCCAGTTTTTAGTTTGCTCATCACTGTCCTAAGGCAACACTGTTGGTTCTTTAGGAATAGAAGGTCAAAAGTGATGGTTTCTTAAATATTTTAATGAGAATAAAGCAAGCAAAGGAAATGTACTATATGTATGGATATACAGAGAGAAAACTTGGAATTTTATATCAAAATATTAGTATTTTTTTGTCATAGAACTAGCACGAAACAGGTACTATGCTCTGTGATTTTGGTTTTCTTTAACTTGGAAAAATGCTTCTTTTGTTTCATTTTTAGAACTATGCTTTAGCAGTTTCAGAATAACCTATTAATTTAGAATCTTTCATTTTCCTTTAGTGACCATGAACAGCTAAAGAAAGAATTAGAAGAACTCGTCAGTGCCATTGAAGAATATTTCTTTCAGCCAGAAAAAAACAAGCTACAGCCTAAGTCGGAGTAAAACATTACTACACTGTTCACGCTTATTCTGCAGTTATGTTGAACTTCACTTATAAAGCAATATTTTTAGAAACCAAATAATGCAAATTGTGACTAAGATGTTTACATTTTTACAGATAGATCCGTTTCTTATTGTCTCTAGTTTCTCTAAATAGGGGGGAAAACAGGCATAGCAAAACATTTTTTTTCCTCAACTTTATAAAGTGTGGTTTTACTAGGACCAAGTGTATAAAGTTCTTTCTCTGGGCTTCAGATGATATTATAGGTTAAATGCATTTATTTCCATAAATGACTTTTCTGTATGATGCTGGCTTTCTCTCAAACCTAGTTTAATGGAAAATAACCAAAAATCTAGGTGTTTACATTTTTTGAAAGAGGGCAGTTCTTGCCTGTTGTGTAGAATGGCAAACTAGTTACTATGTATATTTAGGCTTACTTATGAAGTACAATGCTACTTAAGAAATGTAAAGGGAAAGAACAAAAGAAATGTTTTACTCACAATCAGGAAAACATTAAGTGAGTCAAAGCAGCTAAGTGCATTCTTTAAAGACATGTTTAAAAGTAGTGATTAACAATCTTTGTTTCAAAAACACCATTGTATGTTGCATGTATTGAAAAATTTCAACAATTTTTATGTTATTTTAAAATAAAATATATTTTGTTTACTGTCTCTGCTGTTACTCTAAAACACTAAAGAAATATTTGTTTGAAATTTATACTTTGATGAGTGGTTTGGGGATGTTTTATGACTGCAGATTTTGGCTTTGTGAAGATTCAACAAAATTCAGTGTAATATTTGACTTTTTATTTTGATTTTGTAAAACCTTTACCTTGTCTTAGAATCTATACTGTGTATTGGTTCCAAGGCAGAAGATCAGTAAGGGCTAGGCCATGGAAGTTAAGTGACTTGCCCAGGGTCACACTGCTAGGAAGTGTCTTGGGCCAGATTAATATTTGGCTTTTTAAAAGGAGGGCAATATTGCTGGATTTTTTCTTTTTTTTTTCTAATAAAATTTTCCTTTCTAAGGCAAACTATACCAACTATGCCTTTTACCTTCTTTCGTAGGTCAATGGCTATTGAAACCCTTCCAACTTAGTGAATGTGAATAAAATTAACATTTATGATGACCAGTTAATCAATAAGCATTTAATAAGTGCCTGCTTTGTGCCAGATGAGAAGGAATGTCACTTTCCTATCAGTGATTAGGATGTGCCTATGGCACATGTACCAAAGATGACATGCAGAGCTTTCTCTGTAGGCACTCAGTCTACCCCAACACACACAGTTCATTACTGGAAAGACTCCCTCCCAGGAGTTGTTCCCCTCCCCCTCTCCGCCAGGACTTTTGCCCAGCAGCCCAATGGGAGGACTTCCTCTGCTCTCTGGGTTAAGGAGGTGAGATGAACCCAGCATGGAGTGGAGGGAGGGGTGGGGCTCAGCACTCGAATCATTAAGTTTTGCCATCACTGGACTAGGAAATTGGTTCCAGATAAGGGAAATGGTCTGCCTCTGACATGTAATGGTTCTGTGATCCTGGACTGTGACTGCTTAAACTTTTATTTCCTAGATGACTTTCTTTTTTAAACTGCTGCTAATTCCTTTTTAACTCAATTATGTGAAAAAACTTTTTAGCTTTCATTTTAAGTTTGAGCCAAATTCTCACCCTCTCCTTCCCTCACTTCAAGAAAATGAGCGATCCTATATATTTATTGGTTTTTTTTTTTGTTTTTTTTTAAGCACTTATTTAATAACTATTTTTTTTAAACCCTTGTACTTCGGTGTATTGTCTCATAGGTGGAAGAGTGGTAAGGGTGGGCAATGGGGGTCAAGTGACTTGCCCAGGGTCACACAGCTGGGAAGTGGCTGAGGTCGGATTTGAACCCAGGACCTCCTGTCTCTAGGCCTGACTCTCAATCCACTGAACTACCCAGCTTCCCCGATCCTATATATTTAACATGTGTTATAGTGTAAAATATTTTCCCATACTAGTTCTTTTGTGAAAGAGAACTCAAAGAAATGAAAGGAAAGTGATCATAAAATACGGTATTTCTCTCCCATTAGTTCTTTCAGATGAATGGCATTTTTAATCATGAGTCTTTGAAGAGTTAATTGTATAACTTGCTAGGAAGAGCTAGATCATTCATAAATGTTGATTACATTAGACTAAACAATGTCCTGGTTCTGCTCACTTCACTTTGCATCAGTTCATGTAGTTCTTTCCAGCTCTTAAGTCATCCACATCAATTGTTACAGCACTGTAGTATTCTATCACCATCATATACCACAACTTGTTCCCAATTGATGGACATCCCTCAGTTTCCAATTTGCCACCGAAAAAAGCTACTATAAATATTTTTGCACCAACGGGTCCTCTCCCCACCTCCTTTTTTAATTCTTTTATGGAGACAAACCCAGTAGTAGTATTGCTGGATCAAAGAAGAGTACACAGGATCACTTTTAAAATCCTAGATATCTTGTAGACCAGAAATTTCAGAATTGTTGCTGTTCTATATAAGAAGTAGGGGTTTCCTCATTCGTATATGAACAAGTTTCATTCATCATGCAGTTCCAGCATTCATGACAAAATGACCAAAATGTGTATGTTTTATCGCAAAAATGGTTACTGTCCTCCAGGAAAAACCCTGAGTTCAAAATCATTGTCCAGGTGGAGGCAATATGGTATATGGGGAAAAGCATTGAATTTAAAGTCAAGTACTAAATTTGCAATCTGTGTAACCTGGAATTTCAGGGACCTTTCAGACCTCATTCATTGGTCAACTTGTCTGCTTCAATAGGAATCTATTGTTAGTAAGTGGCTAATTTCTCCCATAAGAGAAGGGGAATTCACTTCTAAGGAAGCCCACTCTATTTTTGTTTAGCTTAAAAGGAATTCCCCCTCAAATCACAACTAGACAGTGACAGAGGCAGGGATAGAATAAATATCTAGTATTCTGCCATAATGTGATTGCTTCTCATCCAAGATTTCCCTATTAGTGATTCAAGTTTCTTTGTCAGTATTAATGAGACAGCTAAAGAATTTGGGTATCATTTATGATAGGAATTGAACTCAGCATTATTGGAGTTGACACAATTTTATAGGCTTTTCAGTGTATTGAGGAAATCGATGTCTTGGATCCTTAGTTTCCTCATCTTCAAAATGAGAGGGTTGGACTAGATTTCAAAGGTCCCATAGCACTAAGTCTGATCCCTTGAACTTTATTTGCTTATTGAATCAATCCTTCACACACACAGAAAACCAATGATCCCCTTAGACCAATATTAAATACATTCCATCAGCTGTGTCACAAGTGGATTAAATATTGATTTTTCAATAAATTCTGGTGTGTCTAGATGAGGCACTGCTGGGGGGTGGGAGTGGCAGGGGGCAGGACACAGATGTAGAAGAGTCCCTTGAAGGAGTTTATAATCTAAGGAGATGAAAGACGAGTCAATAAGTGCACAGCAACGTGTGGCATGATTTTTTTAACACGTACAAAATGGCATCAGATAGAGTAAACGCTTTTGACTGGCCTGAGTAGAGTGGTCTAGAGGAAAGATGGCATTTAATCTAACCACCACGAAGTGAGTGACTGACTCATATTTCCATGGAGAGATGGCAGACTAGAATAGCATTTTTGACCAGAAATCATGCAAGTAAAGATGGAAATAGGAAAGAGGGTGTTTGGAGGAACAGCACAGTAAAATGCATGTAATAGCGAAGTAGAAAGTTTAGAGCCAGATTGGATATGGCTTTGACTGTGAGGCTAACACGTTGGGGTTTAATCCTGTACACAAGATTAAAGGTATAATGGTTTCTGAACAGGGGGAGTAAAATGATCAAAAATCTAAATCAGGGAGTAAAGGGTAGGGATTAATCTATTGCAACCTGGTGAGAAGTGAATTAAGACGTTGGCAGTGAAAGTAGTTGTGGGCCAGCTAGGAGGCTCAGTGAGTGGAGAGAATTGCCCGGTCTAAAATTGGGAGAATCTTGTTAAAGCCTGGCCTCAGACACTTCCCAGCTGTGTGACCTGGGCAAGTGACAACCCCAGTTGCCTAGCCCTTATTACTCTTTTGCCTTTGAACTAATAATTGTGTCAATTTTAAGATAGAAAATAAGATTGGGTTTTTTTTAAAGAAAGTAATTGGAAAACTAAAATTTCCACTTGATTTCTAGTTCCAACAGCATATTTCTTCAATCTCCTATGAAAATGGTGCTTCTGCTTTCAGCTATGAATTTTCCTATTATGCTACAGTGTAACTACTCTCTTAACATGCTGCAGAAAATATGGAAGGATTAAAAATTGAAAGGAAACATTATTTGTTCACAATCAGAAGGACACAGGCACAGTTCAGAAGAACACATACAAAGGGCTTTCTTATTTATTTATTTATTTGTTTGTTTGTTTGAAACCCTTATCTTCCCTCTTGGAGTCAATACTGAGTATTGGCTCTAAGGCAGAAGAGTGGCAAGGGCTAGGCAATGGGGGGTCAAGTGACTTATCCAGGGTCACACAGCTTAGGAAGTGTCTGAGGCCAAATTTGAACCTAGGACCTCCTCTCTCTAGGCCTGGCTCTCAATTCACTGAGCTACCCAGCTGCCCAAATGCAGTCTTCTTTGGTTCACCTCAGAGATAAAGTTGTATTCAGGGTCAATGCTATTCTGGTTGTCTTGTTCATAAAAAAGGAGCTTCAGGAAGTGTGGAGGGAAAGGATTCCAGGCAGAGAAGACAATTGTGAAAAGTTATGGGGTTGTGGGAGCTAAAATGTCACGTATGGTTAACAGCAAATAGACTATTTTTTTCTTGAACATAAAATGTCTAAGAGGGAAAAATGTACAATTAGCCTGGAAGATAGGCTTTTAGGTTTTAAAGATCACTTAAATGCAATCAGACATGTTTCTGCCAGCAGCCCTCTTTGACATTCTGCCGTGTGGTGCAGGACAGTTAAATACAGAGCAAATTTCCTCTTCTTGGCACTGGAGAATGGAACTCAACAGTTAAGACTGAGAATTTAGATGAGGAAAAAAAGGTAAAGCGACTTTTCATAATGTCCATTTATAAAATGATGGGTACTTTTCTATTAAAACACCAGAAGTATCCCCCTTGTGTTTGTCTCTAATTTTCCTTAGCTTTCTTCTGGAATAAGAAGAAAACATTTTACTGACTTAGCATTTGGAAGCTATTATGTATAAGATTAATGGTGGAAGTTGAAAAGAGGAAAATTTAGGTTTACAATAATGACTAGAACTATCCAAAAGAGGAATGGACTGTCTCTGAAAATTTGTTTAACCATTTCTCTTTGGAAAAGCAAAAGCAGAAGTGGAATGGAATTACTTATAGAGAACGTTGTAACTAGGTAGTTCCCAGACTGGGCTTGGGGATCAAGAAGCCCTGAGTTCCAATCCTACCTCACACACAAGCTATGTGATCTTGAAGTCACTTTCCTTCAGTTTGTTTCTTGCTCTGAAAAAAAAGGGAATAATAATAGCACTTACCTTCCAGGGCTATTGTGAAGATCAACCCTGATGATATTTGTAAAGACATTAGCACAGTACCACACACATAGGCACACAGTAGATGTAATATAAATGCCAGCTATTAGAGGCAATTATTATTCAGGTATAGGTTAGACTAGAAACCCCTGCTCATTGTGATTCTAAAAACATAAGCTGACTAATCATGCATATCTAACTTGTTAGAGATGTAATGAATGAATTAATCAAAAAGCACTTAAGTGCTGTCAAGCACTCAATTGAACAATGGGGACACATATCCAAAAGTTAAGTTTCTGCCCTCAGGGAACTTTCTTTTAGAGGGGGAAAGCATATATAAGGAAGTATATTTAAAAGATATTCTCTTCTCAGATAAGAGAGTATATAGAATATAAGAAAAGACTATCTAAAAATACAAAGTTTCTACAGGTTAAAAGGCAACAAATTAAAAAGAATAAAGAAAGAACTAGGGAAAAAAAAGTCCAAAGTATTTGAATTCAATATGAGTGCCTAGAGAGTCTAGAATGCCCACATCTAGACTATTGTATTTCAAGGTTAACCAGTTTAACAGAAATTCCTTGCGTTTAAGAAAATAAAGCATTGAATGACTATTTACTTTAGTGTTTATCTACATTTTCTTTCCTCCACACTTTTCTAAAGTAAGTCTGTGCAGCTCAACAGGTTGTTCATTTATTTATTTATCAGTTTATTTATTTGTTTGTTTTTAAACCCTTACTTTCCATCTTGGAGTCAATACTGTGTATTGGCTCCAAGGCAGAAGAGAGGTAAGGGTAGGCAATGAGGGTCAAGTGACTTGCCCAGGGTCACACAGCTGGGAAGTGTCTGAGTCTAGATTTGAACCTAGGACCTCCCGTCTCTAGGTCTAGCTCTCAATCCACTGAGCTACCCAGCTGCCCCCTCAACAGGTTGTTTAAAGCAAGGCAATGTAAACTTAAAAAAAAAGTAGAATACAAGCTGACTATACTTTCTCATCAATTGACACAAATGGAGAGCATCTAAAAAGGGGCAATTGAAGTCCTGGTAAGTGGCCTCTAACTTATGCCATATAAGGAATGAGGTTTTTTTTCCTTTATATTTCCAATGACTAAAAGAGTATCTGGCACTTAGTAGACACTCAATAAATACTTGTTGAATGAATTATCAGAGGTTGCAGAGAAGCAAATTTAGGTTTGATGTAAGGAAAATTTCTGAATAATTAGAACGGTCCCAAAATGGAATGGGTTGTTCTGGAAGATAATGAGTTTCCTCTCAATGGAAGTCTTCAAGCAAAGACTAAATAAACTTTTATCTGATATATAGAAGGGGTTCTTATTCAAGTATAGGAGAGAGTATGGCAATAATGGTCTGCTTCCATTCAGTGACTATTTGATTTCCTTACTGAACAGAAAGTAAGGATTGATGCTTCTGAAGATTCAATTAACCTAAAATAAGGTACTAAGTCATGAATTAAAAAATTTGTTTCATTTTTGTGAAAATTATAGTATGCCTGTGAGTTAGGGCATTTGATTTCACTACAGCCACCTAAACACAAATTTATTTTAAAACATCACAAATAAAGAATTTTAGAAACTTTTCAGATATAATCTAGTAACATTTTCTCATAACCAGCAACTTTCTCAGACTTCCCCTTGGAAATTACCCAATTTTGTTGTGAAAACATTTCAGAAGCTGTTCAGAAACTTGAAGTATTTTTTTATGTGTGTGTGTATATATGTGTTTGTACCTTAAACCATTGTTCAGGGCTAAACATCAAACCATTGAAACCAATTTTTTCCTCAAATAAAACTATCCTCCCTTTGCCTATGTAGTAGACTGATTGTACCTTTCAGATGTTTCAAAAAAAATTTTTTTGAAGACATTCTATAAGTTAGTCAAGGTGATTTGGCCATAGATCCTTGTTAGATAAACCTGGAAAAATCAGGAAACATTTTTATCTTTTATTCTCCTCCCTTCCAACCATTCCTAGAGAAAGAGCAGATGATAAAGTATTCCCCCATTAATCTCTATCCTAAAACCTTAGGAAAAGAGGAAGCATCTCTAACACATTAGAGACAGAACTTCTATAAAAAAGAGAAGAGCTATAACTGTAAAATGATCAGAAGAAGGTGAGCAAAATAAAGAACCTTGATATCATGTAGATGAGGATTTGTTGATGGAAATTTTTTTTTTCATGGGAGTGAACATGGCATAATAGATGGAATGCTGACTTTGAGGTCAGGATCATCTGGGTTTGAAATCATGCTTCAGATACCTCCTAGTATGACTCTGAATAAATCACTTGATATGAGCCTCTTCTCTTCTGTGGTGAAGACATGAGAGCTATTTTTTAGGTAATAGAAAAACTGATAAGTAGAAGAGGAATCATTTATATCCTACTTGGCTCCAAAAGGCTAAAGTAGGATTGGTGAATGAAAGCAGTGAAAAAACTTTCTCACAATTAGAGTTATACAAAAATGGAAATGGTTGAGTGATGAGGTGGTAGGTTCCCCCTCACCAAAAGTGTTTAACTAAAAGTTGGATGACCTCTTGTTGAATATCTGAGGAGTATCCCTCTATAAGTGTGGGTTGGACTAGATGACCTCTGGGTACCATTTCAACTCTCACCTTCTGTGATTCTGTGAAGAACCAGATCTGATTTTTTTAAAACATTTATTAATATTCATTTTTAACATGGTTACATGATTCATGCTCCTACTTTCCCCTTCAACCCCCCCCCCGCGCACTCCCCCCACCCATGGCCAACGCACATTTCCACTAGTTTTGTCATGTGTCATTGATCAAGACCTGTTTCCAAATTGTTGGTAGTTGCATTGGGGTGGTAGTTTCGAGTCCGCATCCTCAATCATGTCCACCCCGACCCATGCGTTCAAGCTGTTGTTTTTCTTATATGTTTCCTCTCCTGCAGTCCTTCCTCTGAATGTGGGTAGCATCTTTACCATAAATCCCTCAGAATTGTCCTGGGTCATTGTATTGCTGCTGGTACAGAAGTCCTTTACATTCGATTTTACCATAGTAAAATTACTATGTACATAGTCTCTGTGTACAATGTTCTTCTGGCTCTGCTCCTTTCGCTCTGCATCTGTTCCTGGAGGTCTCTCCAGTTCGCCTGGAACTTCTCCAGTTTGTTATTCCTTTTAGCATAATAGTATTCCATCACACGCATATACCACAGTTTGTTTAGCCATTCCCCAATTGAAGGACATACCCTCCTTTTCCAGTTTGTTGCCACCACAAAAAACGCAGCTATAAGTATTTTCGTACAAGTCTGTTTATCTATGATCTCTTTGGGGTACAAACCCAACAATGGTATGGCTGGATCAAAGGGCAGGCAGTCTTTTATAGCCCTTTGAGCGTGATTCCAAATTGCCAGCCAGAATGGCTGGATCAAGTTCACAGCTCCACCAGCAATGCATTAATGTCCCAATTTTGCCACATCCCCTCCAGCATTCATTACTCTCCCCTTCTTTCATTTTAGCCAATCTGTTGTTTTGATTTGCATTTCTCTAATTATTAGAGATTTAGAACACTTTCTCATGTGCTTATTGATACTTTTGATTTCTTCACCTGAAAATTGCCTATTCATGTCTCTTGCCCATTTATCAATTGGGGAATGGCTTGATTTTTTATACAATTGCTTTAACTCCTTGTATATTTGAGTAATTAGACCCCTGTCAGAGTTTTTCGTTATAAAGATTTTTTCCCAATTTGTTGTTTCCCTTCTGATTTTGACTACATTGTTTTTGTTTGTACAAAAGCTTTTTAGTT
>NC_058135.1:178220399-178235196 GCF_016433145.1 Gracilinanus agilis | reverse complement strand
TTATTAGAGATTTAGAACACTTTCTCATGTGCTTATTGATACTTTTGATTTCTTCACCTGAAAATTGCCTATTCATGTCTCTTGCCCATTTATCAATTGGGGAATGGCTTGATTTTTTATACAATTGCTTTAACTCCTTGTATATTTGAGTAATTAGACCCCTGTCAGAGTTTTTCGTTATAAAGATTTTTTCCCAATTTGTTGTTTCCCTTCTGATTTTGACTACATTGTTTTTGTTTGTACAAAAACTTTTTAGTTTAATATAATCAAAACTATTTAATTTACATTTTGTAATTTTCTCTAACTCTTGCTTGGTTTTAAAGTCTTTCCTTTCCCAGAGATCTGACAAGTATACTATTCTGTGTTCACTTAACTTATTTATAGTTTCCCTCTTTATATTCAAGTCATTCACCCATTCTGAATTTATCTTGGTGTAGGGTGTGAGATGTTGATCTAGACCTAATCTCTCCCATATTGTTTTCCAAATTTCCCAGCAGTTTTTGTCAAATAGTGGATTCATGTCCCAAAAGTTGGGCTCTTTGGGTTTATCATACACTGTCTTGCCGGATCTGATTTTTGAAGCTACTCCATAGCTCATATAGTGATCTGCTATATATATCTTGAATGAATAAATGTAAAGTTCTTTATTTATAGTAGGTTAAAAAAATAAATTGCAAAAAAAGTACAAGAATAAAAAGAGAAGGCTGGTTGGAATTTTTTGGGTCCTCTTAGACCCCTCTCAGGTCTTTTCTATAAGGGTTAAGTCAATATTCTATAATTTGCTTTTGGTTCTCTCTAAACTAGTAAAACCAGATTTTTGAAGAGTCATCAATGATTTCCTAATCTCCAAAACCAATGGTCTTCCTCATTACTCCTTTTTGATTTCTCTATAGTCTTACAATGCTTACCACTCCCCCTTCTTAAAAAATCATCTCTTCTTGTGGATTCTGTGATACCACACTATCCTGGTTTTCTTCTACTCTCTCCAACCACTCTTTCCCCATTCTACTCCTGTTCTTTGTTACTTTCTGATTCCTAAATTGCTTATTCCCCAAGGTTTTCTTCTTCCTCTACATGTCATCTTATAAGAATTTCTCCATTTCTATGGATTTAATTATAACTTTTACATAGGTAACTCTCAGATGTCTATGCCTATTCTTGACTTCTAACCTCCAGTTCCATATGTCCAGCCTCTTGCTGGTCATTTCTACTAAGAATGTTCTCTTGTGACCTTATATCAAGTATGTCTAAAAATGACAACGTAAACCTTGAAACTAGATATCCCTCCTGACTTCCCCATTTTGAATAAGCTACTGTCATTGTCCCAATCAGCCAGAGTCAAAACCATGAAATTTTTTATTCTAACCTCTCCCTTATTCTCCATATCCAATTAGTCCTACCAGTTGTTGTTTTGAACTCATTCAAACCTTTCCTTTCTTACCCCCACCAAACCAAATCAGCCCCTCATCACTTTTTAGAATATATAGAACTTCCAACTATAGGAGTGGAAACACAGAAGAAAAACAACTGCTTGAACACATGGGTTGAGGCGGACATGATTGGAGATGTAGACCCGAAACTACCACACCAATGCAACTATCAATAATATGGAAATAGGTCTTGATTGATGATACATGTTAAAACCAGTGGAAATGCGCATTGGCTATGGGGGAGGGGAGGGGTTGGAGGGGTGAAGGGGAAAGTAAGAACATGAATTATGTAACCATGGACAATTTTTCTAAAAAAAAAAAGAATATATCGAACTTCCCATACGACCTACTTTTTAACATGTTACTTTAGTTAATAGCTCTGGGCCCTACAGAATCACAGAATTTAGGGATGGGAAGGAATTTTATAGATCAGTTAGTTCAATTTCATTTTACAAATGAGGAAACAGTCTCAGTTAAAGTATTATGTCATAGGTATATCAAACTCAACATAACTGAAACAGAACTCACTGTCTTTCTCCCTTCTCCTTATACCCATCCTCTCTTCCAAACTTTCTTATTTCTGACTAGGACATTACTATCTTTCTTGTTCATAGCCTCAGAGTTATTCCCTACTCACTCTCCTTTACCCCATATAATCAGCCAGCTGGCAGCAAGATTGCTCCATTTTTCTTGTACAACATTTTTCATATATGTTCTCTTATCTCTTTGCTATGATCATCACCTAGATCAAGCCCTTATCACTTCTTACCAGGCACATTGTAATAGCCTGATTGGTTTCTTTGTCCCCAAGCTCTTCCTTCTCTAATCCATTCTTCATATAGCTGATAAATTGGTTATTACTATAGTGTGCTCTGACCATATCATTGCCCCGCTCCAGTGACTGACTCCCTATGACTGAGATGATTAAATACAAAACTTTTTTTTTTTTTTTAATCTAAAGCAATGTCACAGTCTGGTTTCAACCTATCTTCAACTTACTTTACCTTGCTCTTACCCATGTACTTCATGGTAAAGCCAAAATAGATTTCTCACTGCTTCTTACTGATGGTGATCCATTTCTCATTTTCAAATCTTTTTTTAAAATTTGTTTATTTAATTAATTTAGAATATTTTTCCACAGTTACATGATTCATATTCTTCTGTGTTTCTACCCTCACAGTTCTTTCTCTGGATGTGGATAGTGTTATTTCTCATAAGTCCCTCAGAATTGTCCTGGATCATTGTACTGCTGCTAGTAGAGAAGTCCATTACATTTGACTGTACCTCAGTGTTTTGGTCTCTGTACAATGTTCTCTTAGTTCGGCTCCTTTTGCTCTGCATCAGTTTCTGGAGGTCATTCTAGTTCACATGGAATTCCTCCAGTTCATTATTCCTTTTAGCACAATAGTATTTCATCACTAACAGATACCACAATTTGTTTAGCTATTCCCCAATCGAAGGGCATCCCTTCATTTTCCAATTTTTTGCCACCACAAAGAGCATGGCTATGAATATTTTTGTACAAGTATTTTTCCCTATTATCTCCTTGGGGTATAATCCCAGCAGTGGTATGGCTGGATAAAACGGCATGCTTTTATGCCCTTTGGGCATAATTCCAAATTGCCTTCCTGAATGGTTGCTTCAATTCACAACTCCACCAGCAATGCATTAGTGTTCCAATTTTGTCCCATTCCCTCCAACATTTATTACTTTCCTTTGCTATTATATTAGCTAATCTGCTTGGTGTGAGGTGGTACCTCAGAGTTATTTTGATTTGTATTTCTCTAATTTTAAGAGATTTGAACACTTTTTCATGTGCTTATTGATAGTTTTGATTTCTTTATCTGAAAATTGCCTATTCATGTCCCTTGCCCATTTATCAATTGGGGAATGGTTTGGTTTTTTTGTGCCATTGATTTAGCTCCTTATCAATTTGAGAAATTAGACCTTTGTCAGAGGTTTTTGTTATAAAGGTTTTTTCCCCAATTTGTTGCTTCCCTTCTAATTTTGGTTGCATTAGTTTTCTTTGTACAAAACCTTTTTAATTTAATGTAATCAAAATTATTCATTTTACATTTTGTAATATTCTCTATTCTGTGCTTGGTCTTAAATCCTTTCCTTTCCCATAGATCTGACAGGTATACTATTCTATGTTTACCTAATTTACTTATAGTTTCCTTCTTTATATTTAAGTCATTTACCCATTCTGAATTTATCTTGGTGTAGGGTGTGTGATACTTAGATTAAGTCTATACTACCCATCTTTAGACTTAATCACCAAAGGTGAGAGCACCTCCAATTCTGGGAGGTCTGTAACCAACATGTGCTAGAGTGGGTGACAAATCAGAATCGACTGTCCCCTAGGCAGTAGTATGAGAAGCATCTATTGTGATTGGTCACGCAAATTAGGGAGGAGGCACAGGAAGTGAGGCATAAGTGACCCCTTTAAAAGGAGAAGGTCTTCTGCTGGAGAGGGGCTTCTGGTGAAGAGGGTGGCTGTTGAAGGAGCTCTTTGGAATCTTCTAGTTTCTCTGATTCTTGGAGGAGTGCTGGCTGGAATGCTGAAACCTTGGTGAAACTGCTTTCAATATCTTCTTTAGAAGTCCATGTGGTGAGTTTAAAGACTGAATCTTCCTGAACTTCTCTTAAGGAACTTCCCTTTAATAGACTCTATGAAACTTTGCTTCATTCACCTCTGGGCCTCTGGCCCTCTGACTCTTGGTTGAGGGTTAAATAGATCTACCTGGATTAATTAGAGGATCGTAGTAAATTACTTACTGTGTTAGATTCTTATTTCCTCATTTCCTCTCTCATCTCAATTGTAAACAAACTTCCATAAAAGTCAATTTTGACTTAAGATTATTCTTAATTGAGGATTGATAATTGCTCAATCCTCTGGCGACCATCTTTTAATATATTCAACCAAAAAACCCTTTTCCCCCCTTATAGGTGTGAGATGTTGATCTAAACCCAATCTCTCCCATACTGTTTTCAAATTTCTTCAGCAGTTTTTGTCAAATAGTGGGTCCTTGTCTCAAAAGCTGGAATCTTTAGGTTTATTGTATACTATCTTGCTGAGGACATTTACCTTAAGTCTATTCCATTGATCCTTTCTTCTGTCTCTTAGCCAGTACCATATTGTTTTGATGACCACTGCTAGATGATGACCACTAAACAAAATAGTATAGTTTAAGATCTGGTATTGCTAGACCCTCATCCTTCATTTTTTTTCAATATTTCCTTTGATATTCTTTATCTTCTGTTCTTCCAATTGTTTTAATTTTTTCTAATTCAATAAAAAAGTTTCTTGGTAGTTTGATAGGTATGACACTGAATAAGTAAATTAATTTGAGTAGGATTGTCATTTTTATTATGTTAGCTCGTCCTACCCATGAGCAATTAATGTTTTTACAATTATTTAGATCTAGTTTTAATTGTGTGGAAAGTGTTTTGTAGTTGTGTTCATATAATTTCTGTGTTTGCCTTAGCAAATAGATTCATAAATATTTATATTGTCTAGAGTAATTTTAAATGGAGTTTCTCTTTCTAACTCTTGCTGCTGAGTTGTGTTGGAAATATATAGAAATGCTGATGATTTATGTGGGTTCATTTTGTATCTTGCAACTCTGCTAAAGTTGTTGATTATTTCCACTAGCTTTTTAGTTGTTTCTTTAGGATTCTTTAAGTAGACCATCATATCATCTGCAAAAAGTATTAGTTTAGTCTCCTCATTGCCTAACTTAATGCCTTCAATTTCTTTTTCTTCTCTAATTGCTACTACTAGTTTTTCTAGTACAATGTTAAATAATAAAGGTGATAGTGGGCATCTTTGCTTCACTCCTAATTTTATTGGGAAGGCTTCTAAATTATCCCCATTGCAGATGATACTTGCTGATGATTTTAGATATATACTGTTTATTATTTTTAGGAAAAGCCTACCTATTCCTATACTTTCTAGTGTTTTCAATAGGAATGAGTGTTGTATTTTGTCAAAGGTTTTTTTTTTTTGCATCTATTGAGATAATCATATGATTTCTGTTAGTTTGGTTGTTGATATGGTCAATTATGTGGATGGTTTTCCTAATATTAAGTCATCCTTTTTTTTTTAAACCTTTTCCTTCTGTCTTGGAGTCAATACTATGTATTGACTCCAAGGCAGAAGAATGGTTAAGGGTAGGCAATGGGGGTCAAGTGACTTGCCCAGGGTCACACAGCTGAGAAGTGTCTGAGACCAGATTTGAACCTAGGACCTCCCGTCTCTAGGCCTGGCTCTCAATCCACTGAGCTACCCAGCTTCTCCCTTAAGTCATCTTTGAATTCCTGATATAAATCCTACCTGATCATAATGAATAATCCTCGTGATCACTTGCTGGAGTCTTTTTGCTAGTATTTTACTTAAGATTTTTGCATATATATTCATTAGGGAGATCGATCTGTAGTTTTCTTTCTTGGGTTTTGGTTGGCCTGACTTTGGAATCAGTACCATATTTGTGTCATAAAAGGAATTTGGTAAAACTCCTTCTTTGCTTATTTTGTCAAATAGTTTGTATAGTATTGGGATTAGTTATTCTTTAAATGTTTGATAGACTCATTTTCAAATCTTTGCACATCCTACCTTCTATCACTTGAATGTACTCCTATTCCCTTCCCTCTTTAGTATCCTATTTCCTTCAAAGCCCAGTCAAGTTCTATTTTCTACCTAGTCCTTCTTGTTTCTTTCACTTGCTGATGCCTCTTCCTACCAAAAATGACCATGTACTTATTGTGAATATAATTTACATACTTCTATATGTCCATATATCACCCTTGACAGAATGCAATAATAATGTTATGCTAGTTAATACTAGTTAACATTAAATTTTATATACTTATATATACTAAGAATATAAATATTTATATATACTAATAATAACTAATCTTAAAAGGTTTGTAAAGTGCTTTATAGTTATTATTTTATCTGATCTCCACAACAACCCTGGGAGTCAGGGATTATTATTAGCCCCATTCTACAGATGTGGAAACTGAGGCAAGCAGAATTTTAATACCTTGCCCAGGGTCACACAGTAAATGCTGAAGGCAAGATTGGAACTCAACTCTCCCTGATTCCAAGACCAACCATGTTGACTCTGGCACCCAGCTATAGGCTTCTGAGGACTTTTTGTATTGTTATTTCAACCCCTAACAAAATATATGACACATAGTGGGCCCTTAATAAATGCATTTTGATCAGCTGATTGACTGATCATGAAACAGTGGAAAGACCAGATGCCTGAGTTTGAATCTTCTCTTTGATGCTTACTACCTATGTGATGTTGAATAAATCATTTAACTTCCCTGAGCCTCACTTTCTTTATCTACAAAGAGAAGGAGTGGACTAGATGTCTTATGAGGTCCTTCGTACTCTACATCTGTGATCCTATGATCTCCTTTCTACTCAAAAGGACACCTTCCTAGTTCAAGACTCACTACCTTTCTTCATCTATTGTCATTGCTTCCTAAATGGTCTTCTTACTTCTTGTACCTGGCTGCTAAAATACTCATTGGCCTGGCCCTATTACTCCCTAGCTCAAAATCCTTCAGTGATTCCCTGTTGCATTTAGGAAAAAATGCAAATTCAGCCTGGCATTGAAGTCCTCTACAATCTGGCTCCTACTTTCTACTTTTTCAATTAGATTTCACATTCTTCTCTTTCATATACTCCATGTTCCAAACTGGTCCATGAAATGTTCCATGAACTTGACATTCCCTCTCCCATATCTTCTTTCATGGAACACATTCTTAACAGAATCCTTACTTTTCTTTGAAGCTCACATCTGGTGCCCCCTCTGTGAAGTCTTCTTAGATCCCCTTTCATCCTTAGCACTGTCTTTCACCTCCACTTGTCTCATACTGACTTATTATCAATGTGCATGCCATATGCCCACTAGTAGTATATGAAATTCTTTTTTTTCATTTTTTCATTTATTTTTATTTCTTAAGTTATTTTTTATTTTTATTTTGAATATTTTCCCATAGTTACATGTTTCATGTTCTTTCCCTCTCCCCAAACCCCCCTAATTCCCCTTAGCTGATACACAATTCCACTGGGTTTTACATATAAGTATATGAACTTCTTGATGGAAGGGACTGTTTAATTTTTGTCCTTGTATATTCATCACTTAACACTGAGTCTAAATATTTATTGAATTCATAGGAGCCCAAGTAGGTTTTGACTCCTATTTTATCCCACAGCAAAACTCCCTGTTTAAAGAATCAGACTCCTCTTAAATGTCAGGGAGACTTCATGCTGTCTGCTAAAATATACATATTTTATTGAAAACAGAAAAGAGATAAGAGGGCAAACATCTCTAACTCACTTTTACTGTGAGAAGATCACTGGATGACAAAATTAATACATACTTCAGTATTCTTGCTCTATATGAAAAATTATATAACACAATAGACAAAGACTTAAAAAAAGATGATCCGGGAAAATTCTCAAGTTTCTTTCTACCAGGCAAGGGAATCATGGGATATCATGAATACATTTAATTGGCAGAAAACATCTTAAATACAGCTGTAGTCTACTGCTACCACTGAATACTGTGGAGCAAGGATTATTGCTCTGTGAGCCAGAAATATAGTTTTCACTCTCTTCTTCCATCTTATCTTTATTCATCATATCACTCCCATCAAAAATACATTGGTTAAGAAACTAAATACACAGGGTTTTTGTTATCAACATAGATATGAATCTAACCAATCCGAAAAGCATTTATCAGACATCTGCAATGTATCTACTATGGGGGTATGAAGATAAGCCAGAAAAATTTCTGGCCTTCAAAGAGCTTATAGTTTTCCAGAAGAGATATTCATTCATTCATTGAGTCCATCAGCAGACTTTTTGTGAGTACATATAAAAAGGTATGCATACAGACAAGAATACATTGAACAAATTCAATTTGTAAACAGTTGTCACAGGTATGATGAACTAGGATTGTATGTGATAAGAGTTGGAAGTTCTACCAGGGTGAAATCAGGGGAAATATCATGGAAGAAAACATAAACATGCCTCCAAGTAAAGAATGCAAAAAGATTGAAATGCCTAATGCCTTTAAGAAAATGTGCTATGTAATTTACACTAGGATAACCCATTGCACTGGTGATTTTGCCTCTTTCAAATTCCACTCCCTCAGAAGAGGGACATAAATTAGTCAACATAAAGGCCTCCAGAGATATACAGAGAGTAGTTGCTTTTGTAGAATGATAACTGATAGAGCAAGTAACTGAAAAAGGAAGTGGAATAGTGCTTGGAATTATTTGCCTTGTCCATAAAAGGAGATTTTTGAGCTTCACACAAGTTCCATTAATGTCTGAAGACACAGTTCACTAATACTTTCACTGTGTAGATTTGGGCAGTCATAAATTCCAAAAATAAATTGTAACCAATTTGCTGTAAATGTAAATTCTGTTTCTAAATTGCAACCAATTGCAATTTTTGTTGGTACAAATTGGAAAGGCAGCATACATTATCTATCTTTTTTTTTTTTTACCCTCTTTCATTTGCTATCTTTTTTTCTCTCAAAAAGCAATTTCAGAAACTAGTTTTGTAGAAGTGATCAGTCAATATATTATGATCTCTGACCTTAACTTAAGTCCTCCTTCATGTCATAAAGAATACTTCCTAATAACTAGATATTCAAAATGCTGGCTCTCATACTGGCATGGGCATTGTACCCCACACCACCCAGTTATAACCCCAAAACATTTGACGCCCAATGTGAATGTTTTGGCTCTCCTGAGAGCTGCTCCTGCACGGGGATTGCTCACGAGGACATAGGAAAGAGCCTTTCTTGGACTCCTGAAACCCTCCATCTTTGGGGTGATATCTTCGTGGGTCCTCCTTCGTGATCTCTCTCTCATGGGCTCCAGAAGTCAGTCTAGCCTGGCCGCCGGTTCGTGGAGTCTACCAGCTCTCCAGTTCTTTTACCAGAAGATATTCTGGTCTTGGGAGTCCTCGCCTCAGTGTGAACTGAGTGGAAAGTCTGGCACCCTCTGGGGATGCACAGTTGTTGTGGCTCTCTGGTGTGGAGTTGGCCATTTCCACATCAATATGGGACAGAGACAGCCCATACCCTGAGATTCCCCCTTTGGGGTGTATACTTGAAAATTGGGACAAATTGGCTCTAGGCACCTTGGGAAAAAGAAACTTAATTTCTTTTTGTAATATTGAATGGTCACGTTACACTTTTGCTAAGCAAGAGACATGGCCTATCCATGGCACCCTAAATTGTAAAACCATCCCCTACTTATGATTGAAAATTTTTTAAATCAGGACTAGACAGCTTGTATTCTCCCTTTTGTAGTGGTTGTGCTGGACTTTTTCCCTTTTGGTCTGGGAAACCTCAGGTATGGAGTGGCTACCAAGCCTCAGGTGTGAGCCAGACAGGGACTAGCCAACCCAATTAAGACCAAGGGAAAAGCATCCTTGTAGGCGCCTCCTTTTGGGACGAGATCAAGCCTAGGCAGCCTGAGTGAAATTCCAATTTGGTTTTTTGTTTTTGTTTTTCTCTTATGTTCATAGTTGAGCATCATCATGGAAAAACGAGGAAATTGGCTTTCTGATGGCCTAAATTCTAACACCAGGTGGCAATTGGATGTATTTTGCAGGAAAGAGGGCATATGGACAGAAGCCCCTCACCTTTCAGTTTTGTCTCCTCATGAGGTTCTCAGTTTTCCTCTTTACTTGGATTTTAAGGCAAGGGCCCACCCGGAAATCCAGGCCTAGACAGAGAAAAAGGAAAACTGGCAGCTATCAGTTCACTGTTCATATCCCCCTTCCTCCTCTGCTGCAGGGAGGAAGAGGGTTGATTCTGAACAGAAAGACAAATAGAATCGGTGAGACACCCCTACTTTTGGGATTTTTTAAAAAAGTCTTACACTTTTAAAACTAAGGGTTGTTTTTTTTTTGTACTTGTGGAACAACCTATTCCCAATTATCCTCTGTTTTTGGGTAAACAGAGATAGATAAGAAGTCCTGATACATCTCCTTTCCCTATCTGCCAGCCAGAAGGAAGTAATGCTTAAATCTCTCTATTAGCGTTCTTTATTGGTATTTTATTTCAAAATTGTGATCATGTATATATGTGGGTTTAGAAAATAACAACCTAATTTTAATTGTTTGTTGGACAGTGAAATTTCAGTCTGTATAGAAAAGCCATGGATCAGTTTTGTAAAACAGGTTTTTTTTTAGCAGTATAATCTCAAGAAGACTGCATCCCATCCTTATCTATCTTTCCATCAGAAGAGGTTTAAAGGAAAAAATTAGTGTTTAAACTTACCCAAAATGGGTTTTTGTTTAAAATCATCATAAATAATTTTCATCTCAGCATATTAAAGTTGTCTAACTTTATTATTACAATTAATTTCCTGGTCTTGAAAATAGATAACCAGCCTGCTTGTCAATAGCCTTGCTTTAAGGTTTCAGATCTCTAAATTTAAAGTAAACTCTGTAATACTAAATACTTTATGAAATTTTTTTTGAAATGTTATGTGAGTTGCTGCTAAAATATGTGTTTTAAGTATTGTTTGGATATAAACAAAAGGTCATTGTAAACCTGACTGTATCATATATTTTGTTCAAGTCTAGTGGTTACCTCAGTTTACCAATTTGTACTATGAACTGAAATTTATAACTGATGAGTACTATGCTAAAGATACAGTGTTTCAATGATGTAATCTTTTAAATCAGGATTTTGGGAGGTTTGAAGTGATACCTAGTGGAATGTTTATTTGACTCATGATGGTAAAAGCAAATCAGAGAAGGTGAAGAGGTATGATGGGTTTGAATGTGGAAGAAAGAGGGTCTTTGTTCTAAAGTCCATAAAGCTTGAGTATGCAGATTTGTGAAGGAAGAATGGAAATTGTTTTCTGATTTTTTAATTTTAAAATTTTTTTTATTTTTTTTAGGCATTGGGGGTCAAGTGACTTACTTGCTCAGGATCACACAGCTGAGAAGTGTCTGAGGCCAGATTTGAACCTAGAACCTCCTGTCTCTAGGCCTGGCTCTCAATCCACTGAGCTACCCAGCTGCCCCCTGTTTTCTGCTTTTTAAGTAGAGAGTTTTATAAGGAAATGAGAGAGAGAGAGAAGGTGAAAGAGAACAGATAGATGTTCTGCTCTCATAATTGAATCTTTAACTTAGGTACAATTTCTAGAATTGATGAATGTGTTTTTGGAAAAGCACAAATGGATCCTGGAATTTCCCTTGAAATCCTCTAGAGAGATTCTTGACTGACCTTGTCTTGGTTCCTTCAGATGGCCTAGGGCCAGGATATGATCTAGCCCTCATTTCTATTTACTGTAGAGCTAACCAATTCAGTACTCCTGTTCCTTATTTCAGGTTTTGTGACTAAATTATGATATGTTAATTATTGTCAAAAATATGTAAGAAGAACTGCTAAAATATAGACTGATAGGCTTTTAAGGAATCCTTAGAATGGACAAGTGACCAGCCCACTAGCAGGAGAGAGGCTTGTTGAGGTATTTGGAAATTTTTTTTAATCTGCTGAGAAGCAGAACTTCTCTCTGCTGAAATGGGTTAGACTTGTCTTTTAAGGCAAAAAGGCTTCTGGGATTCAATGGCGATGAAGCACTCTAAGGAGAAAGTCCTAGGATGGTTAAGAAGGGCAATTTGGGGTTCCACTTGGATTGGACCTTCTTGACCTTCTAGGCTGCTAATCCTTGAGTGATACAAGGATGGCACGAGCCAGTGACGGCCTTGGCTTGTACATGAAACCACTCACGGTGTCCTTTGGGACGTATGGAAATCTTTTTCCCTGTCTGCCTTTCCCTTTGTGACAAATTCCCATAATCAGCACATAATGCAAATTGTAAAATTAACGTTTCCATTTCTCCAAATAACCTCTTAGGTTAATAACTGAAAATTATCAAATTGTTAGGGAAGATACTTGGAGAAGTAGGTGAGTTTAGTAATAAATGACTTGTATCTGCAGCCTTAATTGACCACAACTGAAGTTTGGATCTTGAACTTGGAAATATAACCCAAAGCTTTTCGGATTTCCTCCAGAATTTGGGGAAAAGAAATTCATCTGTGAAATATTATTACCCAAGTGTTTATAGATGCCATATTAATGTGGGCTTTGCAAAAGGATATTATTTGACAGAAACATCACATACCATCTCTGCAAACAACTTAGGAATCAAGTTTCCTAAAGGGGTCCATTCCTTTTAGAAGATGATTTCTGGAGAAGGGGTCTGTTGGCTAAGATACCCAAATGCTAATGTTTAATATTATTTTCTATTGTACCAATTTTCTCTGTTAATATCTGTCGCTCTAGTGTTTGCCCCAGTCCTGGGTTCTTACATTTCTGCCTTAGGGACTGTCTCTTCCCCTTGTGACCTGTCTGCAAATCAGGGGAAGCTGGTCACTGGACATGTCCTTCAGATCTCCAAGCAGGTCCCCAGCTACTAGGACCCAGGAATTCACTGAGGACATGCCCCTAAAGACCCTGTGCCCACAGCCCCTCCCTCCCTGTTATCTTACCCCCCCCCCACTTGCTTTAGCATGACCCATGACCATTCCTTTCCTTATATTCTAGGTCTTCTCCTATGTTTTAAGTCATGCATGCTCAGCCAGCTGGACAGATAATTCTCTGATCCAACTTGGGGAAGTAGTAGCTAAGGCAGGTCCCCCTGACTGTGTATGAAAGACCCCCAAAGCAGAGAGAATCCCAAGCCTCCAGTCCATTGTCTCAGTGCCTCTGAGGCTTACCCAAAACCTGAGGCTTCCAGGAGATTCACATCCACTCCAGTTTTGACTATTCCACTATGGGAGATATGGACCTTGCATTTGTAACCTTGTCACTTCTCTAGTTGCTTCTAGGGTGAAAACTCTCATTGCAGTCACTGAGATGCCATTTATAACCCTGCAACCTTCCCTGCCTGAACCCCTGGATGATGCTTATAGCCAATATTTCTCCCACTCTTTGTACCCCCCAAACTATAGAAGTGTTTCAGGCAAAGTATAAGCAGGGAAATTCCTTTGCTCCCTTACATTCTTATGACTCCTAACCCAAAACATCTGATAACTCCTATAAGACCTGGAGAGGATTATCCTCCTTGGATAGTCTTTTACATGGACAGAGAGATACACACCTCCTTGATATCATCAAGTTGTATCTCAGACATCCATCAGTCCTCTGAACCTTGAGGGCCACCCCCTATGTCTTCAGGCCAAAACTCCCACCAAATGCCTGAGTGGTTACCACACTAGAGTCACGTACTCACTTTTGTAAGGAGTATAAAAACCCCTGAAAGGAAGCACTCAGGGAGCAACCCGTAGGGTTGTTCCACTCATGCCGTAACTGGGGGAGACAGTTTTTCCATCCATGCTGTCCCCTCCAAGAAACAGCTCCCCATCTAGCTGTTCCACCATGCTATCCTCCTGGCCATTCTCAACATTACTTTCCAAATTAATAAATTTCTCTTTTTACTTTTAAGCTAGTTTCAGAGTCTTGCATTCTTTTTTTTTTAACATTTATTAATAATCATTTTTAACATGGTTACATGTTTCATGCTCCTATTTTCCCCTTCACCCCCCGCACTCCCCCCACCCATGGCCGACGCACTTTTCCACTGGTTTTGTCATGTGTCCTTGATCAAGACCAATTTCCCAATTGTTGGTGGTTGCATTGGTGTGGTAGTTTCGAGTCCACACCCTCAATCATGTCCACCCCAACTCATGCGTTCAAGCAGTTGCTTTTCTTATATGTTTCCTCTCCTGCAGTCCTTCCTCTGAATGTGGGTAGCATTCTTTACCATAAATCCCTCAGAATTGTCCTGGGTCATTGCATTGCTGCTGGTACAGAAGCCCATTACATTCAATTTTACCACAGTATATCAGTCTCTGTGTACAATGTTCTTTTGGCTCTGCTCCTTTCGCTCTGCATCAGATCCCGGAGGTCTCTCCAATTTGCATGGAATTCCTCCAGTTTATTATTCCTTTTAGCACAATAGTATTCCATCACCCGCATATACCACAGTTTGTTCAGCCATTCCCCAATTGAAGGACATACCCTCCTTTTCCAGTTTTTTGCCACCACAAAAAGCGCAGCTATAAATATTTTTGTACATGTCTGTTTATCTATGATCTCTTTGGGGTACAAACCCAACAATGGTATGGCTGGGTCAAAGGGCAGGCATTCTTTTATAGCCCTTTGAGCATGATTCCAAATTGCCAGCCAGAATGGCTGGATCAGTTCACAACTCCACCAGCAGTGCATTAATGTCCCAATTTTGCCACATCCCCTCCAACATTCATTACTCTCCCCTTCTTTCATTTTAGCCAATCTGCTAGGTGTGAGGTG
>NC_058135.1:178214898-178215399 GCF_016433145.1 Gracilinanus agilis | reverse complement strand
GATTTTATTAATTTCTCCCTTAATTTTTAGTATTTCTAATTTAGTTTTCATCTGGGGGTTTTTTATTTGTTCGCTTTCTAATTTTTTGAGTTGCATGCCCAATTCGTTAATCTCTGCCCTCCTTAATTTGTTAATATATGCACTCAATGATATAAATTTCCCCCTGAGTACTGCCTTGGCTGCATCCCACAGAGTTTGGTAGGATGTCTCATCATTGTCATTCTCTTCAATGAAATTGTTGATTGTTTCTATGATTTCTTCTTTGACAATTTGGTTTTGAAGAATCATATTGTTTAATTTCCAATTGGTTTTTGACTTGCCTGTCCAGGTGTCCTTACTGATTATTATTTTTATCGCATTATGATCTGAGAAGGTTACATTTATTATATCTGCTCTTTTGCATTTGTTTGCCATGATTCTATGCCCTATTACATGGTCAATCTTTGTAAATGTACCATGTGCAGCTGAAAAGAAGGTGTATTCCTTTTTGTCCCTATTTAT
>NC_058135.1:178125393-178214798 GCF_016433145.1 Gracilinanus agilis | reverse complement strand
TTCCTCATTGTTTATACTGCCTTTAATCAGGATGTAATGACCTTCCCTGTCTTTTTTAATCATATCTATTTTTACTTTGGCTTTGTCAGAGATCATGATAGCCACTCCTGCCTTCTTTTTCTCATTTGATGCCCAAAAGATTTTGCTCATACCCTTAACCTTGAACTTGTGTGTGTCTACCTGCCTCATATGTGTTTCTTGTAGACAACCTATGGTAGGATTTTGGTTTCTGAACCACTCTGCTATTTGCTTCCGTTTTATGAGTGAGTTCATCCCGTTCACATTCAGAGTTACAATTGTTAGTTGTGTATTCACTGACATTTTTTGTATCCTCCCCTAGACCCCCTCCTTCTTATTGCACTATTTTCTTTTACACCAGTGGTTTGCTTTCAGCCAGTATCCCTTATCCCCTCCCTTGATTGACTTCCCTTTCTGTCCCCTCCCTTGTTGTTCCCTTCTTTTTGTTTTTTTTAAAGACCGAATGAATTCCCTCCCCCTTCTTCTTCCCTCCCTTTTTGGCCTCCCCACTCCCCTGCTCCCTTTGGTTTATCCCTTCTGACTTTCTCAGTAGGGTTAGATGGAGTTTTTTATCCAGATGGATAATAAAGCTACTCTTCCTTCTCCGGGTTGATTATACTGAGAGTAAGGTTTGATTATTACCTCTTAATGCTCTCTTCCTCTCCTTCTTATGGTAGTATTTATCCCCTCCCCTTCCCATGCCCTCTTTGTGTGTAATAGAATATCTTATTTTTCTTATTTACTCGGATTTTTCTTGGTGTCCCCTACTATTCCTCCCCTCTTTCCCACCCCCCCATGTCATCTTAGACCATTTAGTATCCTGTCCTCTCCCTATGAATTATTCTTCTGGTTGCTATAATAATGAATATTATAATAGTGTATAGAGTTCACTACAGAGAATTATACATAGCATTTCTCCACCTAGTAATACAGATAATTAGATCTTAAGAGTCTTGCATTCTTGCAAAAGGTATCCTTCCAGAACCCAGGGGTTCACTATTGCACTCCACAACACCCAGCTGTAACCCCATAACAATACTCCCTTTCCTCTGACAACTAAAACATTACTGATCAGAATCAAGCAACAATTTATAAAGGATTCTCTGCAATGTAAGCCCCTTCCTTTACCTCTGATAGCACTAACCTCTCAAATTTGGGATGTGAGCTCATTAGGCTACTGTTTTCCAAATTTGGCCATGGAATACACAGATGATGATGATTTCAGGAATTGGGGATAAAAAGTGTGCTAAGGGATCTTTTGAGTAAAATAGGGGAAATTAAGTCTATCTTCATAAAAAATTGTTGCCTGTAATACATTTCTTACCTATAAGTTAAAATAATGCTCTGCTGCCCTAACTCAGGGAAGCAGTTTTTCTTGGTATCTTGGCTTATAGGGTTGTACATAATGACTATTCAAATTATTTAACATGGGAGAATGATTTTAGATGACATTTTCTTCTCCTTCCCAGATCTGTTGAGTTCTGCTTCTCAGGCTATCTTCTTTCTCACCCCAAGCCAGCCTGCTATAAAACCCTTCCTTTGAAGTCAGCCACAGAAATACCTTTGGTCTGTTTGTCCAGCCTTTGGCTTGCAATTATTATTTCACTTTCTTACCTCAGTCCCATTCCCACTGGGTCTTTCACCACCCTTGTAAATAGATCCTTGCTGTCCTATTCTCAAACCTGACCCATGTTCCTGCCAAGGCTTTTGTAAGGATAAAAGGAGTTGAAAGATGTTAAAAGCCTTTAATCAAGTTAAAATGATATTATAAAGTTCAGGTATAGAATAAATTACAGCATTTTCAGTTTTTGATGCTTAGGGAAAGAATGACATTTACATACTGCTGACTTGCTCTATGTGAAGAAAGAAATTCTCTAGTCCTGTAACCAGAGAATGAGACAACTGGGAGTGAAGGACACTTTTAGTGGCTATTTTATATTGGCTAAGGCTTGTCAACTCAACTTCCGGAAACCCAAGTGCCTCTGTTCCTTGGGAACTTGCCTTTAGGGAAAGTCCCAAACTGACTTCTTCTTAAACTGAACAAGGGGTCACCAAGCATAATAGAAATGCTCAAATCCTCAAACACTCTTTTTGTCTAAGAAGTTTCCTCCATTGTATCAGAGATCCATTCCCAAGAAGACCAACACCTGGCAGAAACCATTCTTTTGTATCTATTGTAGTTCAGGAAATACTGAACTGTCTCTGATACCTTAACTTCTGGCTACAGCTTCTTTCCCAAGCCTGTTTGTAGCTGTCAGTATATACTTAATTCCCCCAAAGATATATAAGACCCCCTACATTCTATTATTCTTTGGAGAATCTTTTTTGGTGGTGATTCTCTTAGAGGTGCTGTCCCCAGAGCCCCAGAGTTTTGACTTGGCTTTGTGTTGTGGCCAATTATTAAGGACCTGTCTTTTTCCTGATTAAAGATCTGGTTTTGTGACTACTTTAGTGGTTCCGTGTTTTTCCAAGTTGATAGGCTGATACCTATGAAATTCAGGATGATACTGGGAAGTGGCAGGATGATACTGGGAAGTGGCATACGGCAGACTAAAGAATTCTAAGCTTTAAATAACAACCATAATCTACAGCACTTTTGACCCAACAGTGACTTTCCTTAAGTACTAAATATATTTTGTATCATGACATTTTAAAACTGCTTGCCATACTAAATAATCTCAACGTGATATATTTCTCTTGGTCCAATCAGGTAATGAAATAGCCATGCATTTGATTCCCTCTTCAGCATACATTTAGAATAAAGGGTTTCTGTAATTTGTCCCACTCTCTGTTTTAGGGGATTTCCCTGTTGCCTAAGAGGAATAGTAGTCAATAATAGTCCAATGTCAAAGAAAAACATGAAAAAAAATGAGACAAAGTAGTGAATAAGTTTAAGAAGATAGATACTGGACAAATGCCAATGTCCACTTAGTTCCTTAGCCTGAAAAGATAAGTGTAATTATTTCTATGTTTTAAGTAAGTGGATTATAGGATCATAGATTTAGAGCTGAAAAGTCCCTGAGGCCATCAAGTCCAACTTGGATAACATTCTTTTCTTCCTTCCTTCCTTCCTTCCTTCCTTCCTTCCTTCCTTCCTTCCTTCCTTCCTCTCNCCTTCCTTCCTTCCTTCCTTCCTTCCTTCCTTCCTTCCTTCCTTCCTCCCTCCCTTCCTTCCTCTCTCTTTCTTTTTTATTTTTATCTTCATTTTATTCTAATAACAAATTTACATATAAGTTTTCCAAAGTTACATGACTTATGTTGTCTTCCTCCCCTCTTTCTTCCCCCTTCTCAGTTGACACACAATTCAACTGGGTTATACATGTATTTTCATGTAAAACATATTTCTAATTATTCTAGCATTATTTTATTAAGTCCATCAGAATTGTCCCAGATCACTGTATTGCTGTAAGTAGCAAAGTCTATCACATTTGATCATTCTACAATATTGCAGTTACTGTGTATAATCTTCTCCTGGTTTTGCTTATTTCACTCCGCATCAGTTCATGTAGGTCTTTCAGCTCTATCTAAATTATTCTGTTCATCATTCCTTATAGCACTATTGTATTCCATCACTATCATATACCAGAATTTGTTCAGCCATTCCTCAATTGAAGGACATCCCTTTAGTTTCTAGTTTTTTTTTTGCCACCACAAAAAGAAGAGCTATAAATATTTTTGTACAAACATGTCCTCTCCCATTTTTTTTTATCTTTTTGGGATACAGGCATATTAGTGGTATTGCTGGATCAAAAGGTATGTATTCTTTTATAGCCCTTTGGGCATAATTCCAAATTGTCTTCCAGAATGGTTGGATCTGTTCATAGCTCAACCAGCAATGCATTAGTGTCCCAATTTTGCCATGGTCCCTTCAACATTTATTATTTTCTTTTACTGTCATATTGACCAATTTGAGAGGTGTGTGGTATCTCAGAGTTGTTTTAATTTGCATTTCTCTAATCAAGCCAAATCCAACTTGGGATGCAAGCCCATTAGGCCACAGTTTCTCAGATTTGGCCATAGAATACACAAATGATGATAATCTCAAGAATCTGGGCTAAAAGTGGGGTAAGGGATTTTTTTGAGTTTATAAAGTAGGAAAATGAGGCCCAGAGAAATTAAATGACTTGTTCACTGCCATTTTATAATATAGTGTGATTTTTGAGAGTTGTCATTACTCCCAAAAACATTATCCTACAGCATTCACTTCCTCTATAGCAAGACCTATGCTAGAGGCAGGAGATATAAATAAAAAGAAGGACATAATGCTTACTAACAAATGGCCAGTAAAGACTCTCCAAACTAAGTGAGGCTGATCTTGGAGGCCATGCCTGAAGTATTTCCAAACTACTCATTTATTACAGCATTTGAGAATCCAGAGTCACTCTGACATTACAAAGAGATACTGTAAAAGCACTTTAGTGGAAAACATGCCTAAGATGAATCAAACATCAAAAGAGGAAAATAGGAACATATTCTCTTTATTTTTTAAAATTTTTTTTATTCTAAACTTACACATCAAATTCAATGGGCATTTCCATAAACAGAGTAGAAAAGAAAAAGAATTCTACATGACACTATAGAAGTATTACTTGTTTTGGTTGCCCAAAGGAAAAATCCAAGTAGAGAATGTCCATTATCCTGATTATGGCACATAGCTAGACTGACACTGCAAACAGATAGTGAGTTGAGTTAGAGTTAAAACAGAAAAAAAAAGAAGGCTCTGATGACCTTCTGGAAATTGCAAAGCCCCTTTAATTCCACCAAACTTTCCCTAGGAACAGAGGTCTATTTTAAAAATACCAAAATTCTACTACCACTGTTGTGTAGCCATGAGTCATAGAACACTTTGAAGATTTAAAAAATGAATTTCAGGGGCAGCTGGGTAGCTCAGTGGAGTGAGAGTCAGGCCTAGAGAGAGGAGGTCCTAGGTTCAAACCCGGCCTCAGCCACTTCCAGCTGTGTGACCCTGGGCAAGTCACTTGATCCCCATTGCCCACCCTTACCACTCTTCCACCTATGAGAAAATACACCAAAGTACAAGGGTTTAAAAAAAAAATGAATTTCACTTGGAGGGCAATGGAGAGAGATGGTGGGCAGGAGCAAGATGCAGCATGTAATAAAGTGCTACAGGGTCAAGGAAATGCATGATGGAAAAGAAGATGGGCTCTTCATATGTCATGAGCAAGGGATAACCAATAAGCTGCCTTTGTGTTCCACTGGTATCCTTGGAATGTCAGGAAAAAGTGAAGAAGGTGAGTGAATAACTTATGAAGAACTTGGGGAAAGTTTCAGACAAAAGTCCCACAGGATGGACAGGTTGTGATGTGTAATGCAGAAGTAAGCGTCCACATTAATAAGGTCACGGATCCATTTCTGTACTTGGTTATGTGTTGCTGAAAACGTACCACTCCCTATCGGGTATGTGTCATCGAGCTAATAAAACCACCACCAACAACAACACAACCTGTCTTTTGCTCTTGTTCAAGGCTGAAAAAAAAACCCAAAACAAAACCAAACCATGTCCCTGAATCTGTGAAATAAACCTAAGTCAGATAGTCCCCTCACCCCAGTAAATTCTTTTTGTAATCTCAACAGCCTATCTTTTGAGTTAGGAGGAAACAATCTTATTAAAATTCCACTCCTCTTTTCCCCAAGAAAGTATTTTTTTTTATTTCAAGACCCAAATTTTTCCCATTAGAGCACCTATCTTATCTGATGGGTTCTGAAGATCAAATGATCATTGATTTGGAATTGGATGGAACCTTAGAGGCCTGAGAATCCAACGTTCTTATTTTACAGTGTAGGGAACTGAGACCCAGAGCTTTTGTCCAAGCTTATACGGTTAATTAGTGTCTTTTCTGGAAGGACTGTATTTTCTGTCAAAATTTCATTCTAAGTGGGAAAGGGGGAGGAGTTTAGCTTGGATTGACCATGCAGATTTGTTGCTTTGAGATGGGGAAAGGCGGTTTTCTTGAGCTCGTTTTGACATTTGTAGTTCCTTTTGCTTTTTTTTTTTTTTTTTTTTACCAAATTCCTTAGGATAGAGATTTCCTGCCTCTGTTTCCAGGCCGCAGCAACATTTAGGGCTTTTTTTTTTTTTTTTTTCTTTTCCGGGGGGAGTGAGGGAATACTTTCTTTGTCCTTCCTATTTGGCCCCTGACATCTCTGGGTAATTTGGAGGTGCACTTCGGCAAAGTAGCTTGGATCCTCCCTTCAATCATTTTCCATAAAGGGTGGGGGGCGGTGCAGAAAAGGCGAAAGTGGACTGGGAAGGGGAGAACTGGACAGAGGTATCCCACAGCGAGATAGTCGTGCCAGTTGCTGAGAAAGGAAGAGGGTGCAGACCGGGCCTTAATAACTGCGCCCTGCTGTTGGCTGGGCTGCTATAAATAGATGGTTGGGTACAGACTGTGCAATCAGACCTCCCTCTGAGAGTCAGCAAAGTGCACACACACACACACACACACACACACACACACACACACACACACACACNGTCAGCAAAGCACACACACACACACACACACACACACACACACACACACACACACACGTGTGCGCGCGCGCGCGTTCCCAAACCCGCTACGGCCCAGATTCTAATCCTGACCCGGCAGCTGCTTGGATAGAATGCAGACTGCGGTCATCTCCTCAGGGCCAAAAAGGAGTCGGGAAGAGGAAAAGAGGAGGGTGAAACGGTTTTGGGGAAAAGCAAGTGGCTCCCCAGGAGGCGGGGTAGGTGGGCAACTGCCCACTCCCTCTCCACCACCCCTCCTTTCTCAATCCACTCTCACCTGCCCCCGGTGGCCTTAGAGTTTGTAGCTCCTCTAGCCCAGTCTTTTAAGAGTCCGCTCTTTCCCCAGACTCGTAGGGCAGCGTGCCCCAGGGCAGAGCTGGCCAGTAGAGAGGCCGAGGCGAAGCACCCGCCAGACCCGCACTGCAGCAGCTGTTCCCTCCATGTGACAGGCCCGGGACGTTGTCCTGCCGCCTGAGAAAAAGTCACAAGGCTGAGTGTCGGCGGCCACCCCGGTGGCTACCGTAGTCCGGGCGCATCTCTCTGCTTTCTTTCCTGCCTCCCCCACTTGGAGCCTCCGCTACCCCGAGCCCTTCAGATTACAAAGAGGAAGCGCGAGCTCAGTACAGACACCACCTCCTCTCCCTCCATCTCCCCCTCCCCTCTCCCCCCTCCTTCTTCCTCCGCCTCCCTAGGGCCCCCGCCCGGCGGCTGCCACCGCTTCGCAGACGGGTGCCTGTTGCTGCGGCTGCTGCTGCTGCCGCCGCCGCCGCCGCCGCCGCTGGGGGGAATTGATTGCATCGTAAGAGGAGCAGGAGGACGCAGAGGGGCCCCCTCGGGTCCCTCTGCGCAGAGAGCAGAGCGGAGCCTGCCCCGCAGGATGGACAGAAAGCCCGAGCCCGCCTCTCCTCCCTCCTCGCTTGGAGCTGGTCCACGGAGGCTGTCGCGGGGAACCTGCCCCGCTCTGGTCCTGCTCCTCTCTCTGAGCCGCGCGGGCGAAGGCAGCAGGTAGGCAGGAGCCCAGGGCTGGGTGTGGGGGGATTTACGCAGGAACCCTCATGCCTTTTCTTCCTTCCTCCGCCTCCGCCTCAGCCTCCCGTCCTTTATTACAGAACCTCCTGACCGCTCAGCTCCTATCCCCTAAGCTTTCTGGCCGGAGGTTTTTTTTGGAAAAAGCTTGGAATAGGATGGGCCAGCCCAGTGTTGTTATGGTCTCCCGCTCCCCGTGGGTTCCAGAGGAGCAGGAAGTTAATTTGCCGCCTTCGGATGCGCTTGCCTGCCCGCCCAGCCCCAGGCCACTTTGATGAAAGCGAAACTGTCACGTACGGAACGATCCAACCGGCTGCTCCTCCTCTCCTTTTTAGCCCTTCTTCCCTCTCTAGTCCTACCTGATGCTTTCTCAATTTTTGCTCCGTTTCAACTTATCCTGTTGCTGGTCACAGTGTTGTCTGTCCACTTTAGGAGTCATGGCTTCCTTCTGTTTTTCCACCTCCCCAAATATCTCCCTTGGCTTCACGTTTTTACAACTCCTCAAAATTGGGCATGGGGGAGGGGGCAAAATAAAATCCAGGCAACCTTTTAAAGTGAAATGTGGAGGAATGAACTTTCCTCCAGCTCAGCCAAGTAAAGAGCAACATTCTTGCACCAGTGAATCACAATCCTTATCTTCGAACAGCTCCCACCATGTAACGTTGTGTTTTAATTGTTAAAAAGCCTCTTCCTGCTTACTGTGACTGAGCTGGCAACAAAAATCTGAAAACTCAGTGATGTTTTTAAGCCATTGATGGTGTCAATGTATCTAAAATCCAGCTAGTTGAGATTTTCCCTGTAGTTAATATTCTGAAGCATTTCATTCTTCAGAAGAATTATTGTTAAAAAAAGGATGATAGGCATTTTCATACCATCACTGAAAAATTTTAAGTGCTTCTCAAAATTTCTGATTTAAATGGACCCCAAAGAAACTCAGATTTCCCTACTCTTTTCAGACTTCCTGCATGTTGCTTGAGGAAAGAGCTCTTGAATGCAAATTTCTTTTTGAAGTTCTCGGTTTTGAGGGTTGATATTTAGTCTGTTGAAGAAATGCAAACTGATATGAATTTGACAATGGCTACCTTTTTTGTTCTCTTTTATAATTAAAGTAAACTGGGAAATAATGGAAAATAAAACTATAGTTTAGTGGTAACAATGCTTCTGGAGGGTTTTGAATGTCAGGCCAAGAATTTATATATATGTATTATATAATCAAAATTGCTTATTTTTTTGGTAATCTCTATCCCTTTAATTGGTTATACATTCTCTGCATAAAGATAGTTGTGAAAGATACTCTAGTCCCATTATTCTCTTGTTGTTTTTTTTAAACCCTTACCTACGGTCTTAGGTTTCCAGGCAGATGAGCTGTAAGGGCTGGGCAGTGGGGGTTGAGTGACTTGTTTGGAGTCACACAGCTGGGACTCTATGAGACCAGATTTGAACCTAGGGCCTCCCATCTCTAGTCCTGGCTCTCAATCCACTGAGCCACCCAGATGCCACCCAGATGCCCCCCCCCACTTCTTCTCCTGATAGCTGGTGTAATATACTGGTCTAAACCTATTTTCTGTCAAAGTGTTCTCCTCCTGAAATTCTTGTTTAACTAGAGAGTTATTCCCTGGTAGTTTTGTGTACTTGAGTTTACTGAATACTGGACTACTCTATTATCCCCTTGCTTTTGGGTGTTTTTGATCTGGACTGATCTGTTTAAATATAGATATTTAACGATTTTTTCAAGTTGAATTTCAAAGTAATTTCATTTCCTCATTTTCAAAATAGGTCAGGAAGTAGATGCTTATTTTGTATCATATTCATAGTACTAAGGAGAAACTGCACAATTTAAAAAAACAGCAGCCATTTGTTACCAGTAGGTAACTTCAGAGCTTGAATAGCATGATTGCCCAGCATGAATGATAATGACACTATTTGATGTTAGGAGCTTAATGATTCTCCCAGGGTTTCTCTGCCATTATATGAACAGGACTTGTTGGAACCCCATTTTTATAAAATGGCACATTTAAAAAATATAAAATAACCTGAAAATGCTCCATAATTGAGAGGTGAAACAAAAGGCTCGAATGTAACCTAAGGTAAGGGGATGAAATAAAATAAAAAATGATAGAGGTTTTCCCAGTCAATTGCAAACTGATTGATTTTTTTTTAAGTTTAAATTCTAGGGTTCTAAGGTTTACAAATGGGATCACTGAAACCTAATGCCCACTCCTCTACTACATATTGGGGTTTCCCTTTTTTCATAGGGTCCCAAGCATTTAATGATCTGATTAGATTTTAGACAAGTCTCTGCTGCCTTTTATGCTATTTTACCATGTTTGCTATAGTACTTAGAGAATCAAGGGGAGGAAATAGGTCATACTGAAAGATCACCCTTTTCTACTTTCAACTCAAATTCAGCATCTAGCAAATTGCTTCAGAAAGAAAAAGCTAAAATTTCCTCAAAAAGTTCAACATTTTATTCCTGTGTTGTGCCATTCAGCTGAAGTGAGCTTCCTTTAGCTCTTTGTTGGTGAACCTATGGCACTCATACTGGGTGGGGGGGCACCCTCTTCCTCCTCTTCATGGGTGCCTAAAGACATTTCTCACATCACTTGCCTCTCTGCCCAGCAACCCAAAGGGAGTACTTTCTCCCTTCCCTGTCTGGGTTAAAGACAGGGTGTATGCATGGGTGGCTCACATGTGGCATGAGGGTTGCAGTTTGGGTGCTCGATCTCTAAAAGGTTCGTCATCACTGCTTTAGCCTTACCCTGCTTTTCTTTATTGTATTGATCAGTAACATATTGAGCATACACCACCAGTAAATGTGGAATGCTAGTTCTCATATGTGAGAGAGGGTTGTTGTGCTCATTGTCTATTTCTTACAACTGCCTAAACATTCTGTTTTGAGAGGTAGCATGTCATGGTTCACATCCTGCCTCAGATTTTTCCCTAGCTGTGTAATAAGTCACTTAGGTTCTCAGTTTCCTTATCAGTAAAATGGGAACAATATTATCTTATTTTCTTTATAGTGTTGTAAGAATAAAACATGCTTTAAAAATATATATATGTATATGTATATGTATATACATATATATATACACACATACATATATNTGGGTGCTCGATCTCTAAAAGGTTCGTCATCACTGCTTTAGCCTTACCCTGCTTTTCTTTATTGTATTGATCAGTAACATATTGAGCATACACCACCAGTAAATGTGGAATGCTAGTTCTCATATGTGAGAGAGGGTTGTTGTGCTCATTGTCTATTTCTTACAACTGCCTAAACATTCTGTTTTGAGAGGTAGCATGTCATGGTTCACATCCTGCCTCAGATTTTTCCCTAGCTGTGTAATAAGTTACTTAGGTTCTCAGTTTCCTTATCAGTAAAATGGGAACAATATTATCTTATTTTCTTTATAGTGTTGTAAGAATAAAACATGCTTTAAAAATATATATATATATGTATATATATATATATATATATATACACACATACATATATACATAAACAGAAGTTAGAGCAGCTAGTTGGTGCAGTGAATAGAGTGCTGGGCCTGGAGTCAGGAAGACCTGAATACCAATCTGGCCTCAGATGCTTATTAGACATGTAACCCTGGACAAATCATTTAATTTTATTGGCCTCAATTTCCTCATCTGTAAAGTGAATTGGAGTAGAAAGTGGTAAAGTACTGTAGTATCTTTGCCGAGAACATCCCAAATGTGGTCATGAAGAATTAAATATGACTGAAATGCCTGAACAACAACAAAAAATATGTTTGCTTTGAAAACTTTAAAACTTGTATGAGTTTCATTACATACCTTTTCTCCCTCGCTGATTCCCTTGTTTGTTGGAAGTAGAAATAGGAGGGAAGAGACTAGCAAAGGGGACATGAAAATACTGTTGTATGTCTAATTACAGCGCACATTTTTTTCAAACATCTTTCCTCTTCAGGATAATTTAGTCTCAATCTCCTAACATTCTTGGAAGCTCAACTTTAGCCCTAGTCTTTTATGTCCTGAATGAATCCAAAATAGAAATTATCCATTTGTCAGCTTGAAGAAAGTTTTCCTGACCATAATGCCTCTGTTCCTTTCTTTTTGCCCTTCTCAGGTTTAATGTCTTGTTTAGACCAGTATTTGGTCAGGTTTCCTTATTTCATTTTGCTTTTTGTCAGTCAGTGGTCATGAAAAACATGGAGAAATGGATCCTGCATATTAAAAGACTTTTGTAACAAAGTTAAGCTACCTCTACCTAATATCCAAGGGAAATATAGGGAAGTCATAGCTCCCCAATGGGACAAAATTAATTTTGGCTCCCATTTATATAATGCATTTAATGTTTTCAGATAAACATATTTTATCTCATTTGATTTTTTCCAAACTTACAGAGTTACTATTGGCAAAATGGTAATTACCATTTTACGGATGAGGAAACCGAGGTTCAGAGAGATTAAGACATGCCCAGATTCACACAGCTAGCAGGGGTCTGAGGTAGGATGCATTCCAAGAGTTTTCTGGATTATAAAACCAGCACTATCCATTGTGCCACTTTCCCTCTTCCGGCAGAAAGCATTTGGAGGGGAGCTATTCAAATGAAACTGGCTAAGATAGTGTCCTTTGATTATAATAATAGCTTTAAGAGCTAGGATGGACCTTATAAGTCAGTTAGTTCAACCTTCTCATCTTACTGATGAAGAAATGAAGGCTTAGGAAGATGAAGTAATTTGTCCAAAGTCACACAGCAGATGTAGGATTCAAATACAGGTCCCCTGACACCACTTCTAAATCCTCTGTCCACTCTTATCATGTTGCTCTTTTTAGACTACCCTTTAGGTCTGGCACACATCTTCCCAAAGAAGTTACTTGTTTATTCTTCAAAGCATATTTTGAAATCCATGAAGGTTTATACTTTCCAGCTGCAGTGACATTTTAGAACCCAAGTTTCCATTTCAGAGGTCTCTAAATTCAAGGGCAAGATTTTAAAAAAATGAATCAGTCAAAAAGCATTTATTAAATACTTTCTTTGTGCCAGCTACTTTGCTAGCCATTGGGGATACAAAGACCAAAATGAACAAGACCTTGTCCTGAAGGAATATACAGTCTGAAGAGGGGAGAGAACTTGTGCGTTGATAGGTAGGTGCTAGACAGATCTGATGCAGATCCAAGGTACCCTGGAGGAGGCGTGGAAGGGAACTAGAGAGTAAGGGGTTCAGTAGGGAGGCACTAGCTACTGGGAGACCAGGAAAATCCTCATGAATAAGGTGACAGTTGAGCTGAAGCTCTCAGGGATTCTACAAGAAAATAAGGAGAGCATTCTAGGTATGGCCAGCCAGTGTGGATGCAAGGAGATAAGAGGAATGTGATATATATAAGAAGACTGCAGAAGAATAGTATAACTGGATTGTAAAGGAAGTAAAAAAAAGGGGGAGAAATGTGCAATAAGTCTGGAAAGGTGAGGCTAGGATGGGGCCAGGTGTGAAAAGCCTTAAATGATAAATGGATGAATTTATGTTTGATCCTAGTAGAAAGAGGGAACCACTCGTGCTTAATGAGTGGGAGTGTCATGGGGTGAAATGATTCTGGTGATTTGGGAAGGTGGATTGGAAAACCTACTGGAGTAGTCCAGGTCAGAGGTAGTTTTTTGAGTGGTGAAAAGGGATGTATGGGAAAGATGGGAGGATAAAAATGATAAGATCTGGCAATTAATTGGATACAAGAACTGAGTAAGAAGAACAAGTAGTCTAGGAAGATGCTGAGGTTATACATGCAGGCAACTAGACGGAACAAAAATAGGGAAGTTGGGAAGATTTGTTTCAGAGAGAAAAGTAATGCATCCCGTTTTGGACATGTTGAGCTTCATATGATTTAAGATGCTTAATATGCTGTTGATATTTTGAGTCTAGGGAGAGAGACTAGGGCTTATATATAGAGATTTGAGGACCACTTCATTGAACCTAAAGAAGCTGATGAAGTCACCAAATAAGAGAATGTAGAGAGAAAAGAGAAGAGGGCAAGGGAAATAAAAACCCTTTCTTTTTTTGACTTATTATCAGTCTTGTCATTTGAATAAAGTTTTGTGGAATTTGACAAATAAATATTCAATATTTTTACCAGTCCTCCTCTCAGCCCCCCCCCCCAACCCATAGGTTTCTCTACCTTGCCAGAGGTTTACCACACACACAAAATTAAGAACTAAGCTAATGGAGCTTTTTGAGGTTGAGGGTCAAGAAGAGCACACAAAAGGCAGTGTGGGGAAAATTAAAAAGTAGTTAGTTTTAACAGATTTTTTTTTCTTCCTCTGAAAAACAGTACTGGTCTGTTGAGCAGAATGAGTTACTTTTTATTTATGGTCAAAGAAAAATTACTTGCCATGATATACATATCTGAACTTCCAAAGTGGTCTAAAATTTCACATGAAAACTGACAAGGACAAAGCACAGTTTGAATAGATCGAAATCTGGTTTGAGTGATCTTTTGGGACCTTTTGCCTGCTTGGGAGAGGGACAAAAGAGGGGCAAACTTTACATTTGGAGTTGAGGGAAATACTAAGTGTCCCTCACATAAATTGACAAATTGAGATTTTTTAGTGTGGTAGACAATTGATGACAAAGTAACAGTTACTTTGCTCTAATGGAGAAGATGGGAAATTACCTTTCTTGTGAAAGTGTGGTGGTTTTAAAAGCAATAGGCATTACTGAAACATTTTTGAGAAGGTAGCTTATAAAATCCACTAGGAATCTGAACAAATAAAGGTTGTATGAACATGTTAAGAGTCTATTTCTATTTTCAGTGACCTCTTTCTTTTAGGTATAAAGAGCAGGAAAAATAGTATAGGAATCAAAGGTAAGCTTCTTGCCCTCAGGGACTATTTCATTCTTTATACATGTATACATGTGTCCCCATCACCTAGTACATTGCTTATCACAGAATAGATGCTTAATAAATACTTGTTTATTGACTGGAAACAGTGTCACTTGGTGATTTCACCAGCTCCTATGGATTCAATTATTAACTCATTGCAGAGGATTCTCAGATCCATTTATCTAGCCTTAGCCTCTCTCAATCCTCAATTTGGCATCTCCAGCTGCTGACATCTTGAACTGGGTGCAGATATCTTTTTTTTTAAAAGATGTCCAAATAGGAATTTATTATCTTTTCCCCTAAACCTTCGCTTTTTCCAAACTTCTCTTTTACTATTCAGGTCACTCTCCCCAGTCACCTGAGTTGCTCAAGCTCCTAATCTCATCTCAACTCTTCATTCTCCCTACCCCTGCTTTACCACATTGACTCAGTTACCAGAGTAACCTTCCTATTCAATCAACTCAGTAGTTCCCGAATTCCTCCAGCAACCAAATAGAACATTATCTGGTTTTTAAAGCCTTTAATAACCTGCCCTCCACCTATTTTTCCAGGATTCTTATACCTTACTATCTTCCACATACTCTATGACTCTGTGACACTTGCCTCCTTGCTATTCTAACAGGATTCTCAATCCTCTAATTCTGTGTCTATTTGCTGGCAATCCTTCATCCCTGAAATTCTTTCCATCCTTGTCTTTGCTTACTAGCTCCCTGGCTTTCTTCAAGTCTCAGCTAAAATCCTAACTTCTGCAAGAAGCCTTTCCCTCTCTCCTTTAAATATAGTCTCTTCTCTAAGAGATGACCTTCAATTTATCTATTCAGTTTGTCATTCAATGTATGTAGTGTGTCATTTGTACACAATCTGCATGTTCTCTCCAGTAACAAGGAAACTGTTTTCACCTTTCTTTGAATTTTTAGGGTTTAGCACAGTGCCCACTGAATAATAGCTTTTTAATAAATGTTTGTTGACTTGACTTGACTATACTAAATGAGCCAGGAAGCTGGAGGGTATCAGCAGGCCTTCCTTGGAGGCCCTTGGGCATAGGATAGGAGGCAGAGCCCTTTAGCATTTTAAATGTCTGTGAAGAAGGCATGGCCTTCAGGGACTTGACCCACAGACATTTCTGGCAAGCAGCCAGGTATGGCTAGAAACTCACAGGTTGAAATGTCAGTAGTTATTGGCATGATCCCAAATACTCCTTCGGACTTATTGGCCGGACTCCCTCCTGGCATTTCACCCAGCCACCACTGCCCTTCATATTTCCTGGTCAGCACTTCCACTCCTTTGTCTTCATCTCATACACACACAGACCCACAAAACCAACTGAGGAACCCTGGTTTATGCCATACTTGCAGGAGTTTAAGGCCATAGTATTATAAAGCTGGAAGAGACTTTGATGATCTTCAAGTCCAACTTCTCCTCCTTTTTTTTAGCAGATGAGGTTGAGAAGCAGCTTTGAGGAGGGAGGGGAAAATTAATAAATTTGGAATCAGATGATCTGAGTTCCAGTTCTGACTTTGCTAACTTGCTATCTTTTATGACCAGGAAACTTTCTGGGCCTTAGCTTTCTCGTCTATAAATGAGGTTTTGGATTAGATACTTTCTAAAACGTATTTAATGAAACACAACATTTTGTTATGTTACATTATCTCTGCAAAGATATCCTTTCTACTGGCTGCCATCTTGGGAAGGACCTTACCTGTGTGTGGCTCTAGGCTACTGCCTGGTAGCTTGTCCTTGTAGAGCACGAATTGATTCACATTAGCAGAGGGAATTTCCTCAATGGCAGTTCCTTATATTAATGACTCTCAGAAAGTTTAGAAATTTTGTGTGTGTGTGTGTGTGTGTGTGTGTGTGTGTGTGTGTGTGTGTGTGTGTAATTGTGTGTGTTCTACATTTAGAGGGAAAGTATAGCTCATCTACTCAGAGGAACAGAGCAATAGAAAAATGTTAAACTCTGGTGCATTCTGTGGAAGGAGGAAAGTAACCCTTCTGAAAGAGACTAGAGCAACCCTTGGAACAATGGCTTTGAACTTATAGAAAAGAGGCTAAATCCAGATAGCTCAAAGCTAAGATTCCTTTTACAAGTTTAAAAAACTTCCAGCTTTTGTTCTTTCTTTTTGTTTGAGAAACATTTTGGTGGAATATTAGCTTGATACTTCCTTGTTGTGGATGGACAGCACCTATGTATTCTTTTATAAATAAATTATTTATGTATAGAATGTTTTGTTCTTTTTAAAAAATGCCTACTCTTAGCTGTGTGACCCTGCGCAAGTCATCTGATGTCAACTGCCCAACCCTTCCCTCTCTTCTGTCTTAGAACTGGTAGCAAAACAGAAGGAATTTTTATTTTATTTTATTTTTCAGAAGGAATTTTTAAAAAGTGCTTATAGTTACTGTTTTTAGTTTTGCAATCTTCAATGCCTTCTTTGTTTTTAAACCCTCAACTTCTGTCTTAGAATCAATAACATGTATTGTTTCCAAGAAAGAAGGGCTATGTTATAGGGGGTAAGTGACTTACCTGGGTCACACAGCTATGAAGTGTCTGAGGTCAAATCTGAACTGAGGACCTCCCATCTCTAGGCCTGACTCTCAATCTATTGAGCCACCTAGCTGTCCCCTAGAATGTCTTTCTGGGGATGTTCTTTGCCTTTTTTAAAAAAAATTAGTAATTGTTTCTAAGTCACCAGGAAATGCTGCTCTGATGGTTTAGAGTGGAGATGACCCTGAGCCAGTGCTAGCAGAGTTGAAGCTCAAGCAGGTTGTATCTAGCTGGCAAATCTTTGAGCATGGATGTGGTAAAAGACTGAGTCTGCTGGCATCAGCAGAGAATCAGCCTAGGCAAGTGTGGAAATGCTCATCCCTAGAAGGTTGGCCACTGGGGTGATGAATTATTTTGCTCATAGTGAACCAGGAACAGAAAAAAATTCAACATAAATTTCAGTCTGTTGTAGCCTCATTTTGTTTTACAATGATACTGGCCTATTGATAGAAAAATAGGATGCTAAGATTTTCACATTTCTTAAACTGTTTGACTGTTGGTGTACTTAACTGCAGTTTTTATCCAGCACCCAACAAGTTGGCTCTTTATTAGAGTAACAGCACCAAATTCTTGTTGTAATTCTCAATATTAATGAAAGCAGAAGACATAAAGTAGCTATTGCTAGAAGAAAGGACAGTTTGCAAATTCTCAGAAATACAGATAAAGGAATTGGCGAGTCCCCAAATGCAACAGGAAACATTTCATAGTCACTTGGTCATTTCATTTTGTAATACTCATGATGAGGGTACACAAACAGGTCACTATGAAAATCACTCTGTTTTATATGTCAACATCTGTGATGAAGAGCAAAGAAATACAGAACTTCTCTAAAGAGTATGAAAGTATCAAAATAAATCAGCATTTAGACCTTGATCTTTTATGATGTCTATGCGAGGGCAGACCCAAAGGTGGTAAGTAAAATCTATACTGGAAGATACGTTTCAGGATCTAGAAATGAAAGAAGCCAAAGGCTAATAGACTGTTAAGACAATTTACATTTATATATCATGTATATCATCCCCAGTTCAATTCCGTAGACATTTTTCAAATGCCTACTCTTTGCCAGGCCCTGGGTCAAATAAACACTCAAAAGATGTCAACACATGGTAAGCACTGATCATGGTAAAAAAGAAGTTGGTTCCATTATAAGGAAAAAAGAAACAACTGGTTACAATCATAGTAGTCATTTCAGAATCAGCTGCCTGGGTGAAACTTACTGGCTGATTAGAACAAAACTCTGAAGCAAATACCAAATTAGGACAAAGGATGAAACACTGGAAAGAATCCATATGATCACAAAAGCTATAATTTAATCTGTTTAAATCAGCAGTCAGTTCCAGAAAAAATGGGAAATTGGGAAAAGTAAAAACATTAACTCATCATTTCTTACTTAATTCCTCGAGATATTAAAACGGATCTGTGATCAATTTGGGTCTTCTTTTCAGTGATGGATATTATATCCCATCCACACCTGCCGGTATGACTCTTGTCTCTGTCCTCTCTTATATCATCTGTGAGGACATTGACCCAACCTGCTAGAAGGCTTCCTCATTTTTCCTGGCATCCTTGATGACATATTTGGCTTCTTTTCTTCTTTGAAATTTCTCATTGGTTGTGCCTTGCTCACACCTACTACATGCTTCTTCATTGTTCTCTGAGTTATTATCATTTTACAGATTGTTGTGTTCCATATCTTGGATCCCTACAACCAAAATGGCAGGATAACGATATTGAAAATATGGATCTTTTATTTCCTAGAGAAGTTTGAGGACAATAAGAGAGCTCTGCAATTTCCTACAAATAGTATACCTTGCTCTTCTGTTTAATTTTTGAGCTGAACTTGTTCTTTTGTACTGTCTGACCCAGTTATAGATGGATAAGTTCTGGCTGTTTTTCATCAAATTACATGTAGCAGTCCCGGTAATGGATATTCTTCATGCACTTGATTTTTCTTGTGTGGTCAAGCCAAACTCTTTCAAGTGGTTATAGCTCTCTTCCAGGAGGTTCTGCAATCTTCCAAGGCTTAATGCAACCAGTATAATGTCATCTGCAAATAGGAGCATCTGGAAGAACTCACCTCTCTCAAGAAATTTCTCTTTAACTTAGACTATATATTGTATTTTTGCAACTCAACTAGCAGGGGGCAAGTGACTGAAGCACTGGCCCTGGAGACAAGAAGATTTGAGTTCAAAGCTGACCTCATATACTTACTAACTGTATGACCCTGGGTAAGTCACTTAACCTCCATTTTCCTCTGTTTCCCCAACTGTAAAGTGGGTACAAAAGCCCCCTATCTCATAGGGTTGTTGTGAAGCTTAAATGAGCTATTTGGAAAGCACTTAGTATAGTCCTGGAACATCTTAGTTATTTAATAAATGTTTGTTCCCTTTCTTCTTTTTCGTTAAAGTGATGGATCACTCTGGCAAAACAGTCTTCTTGTTTTATCCTTTACCTATTTTTTGTCATCAGTGCACCCCTGGATAAGACCATTTCTGTTTTTAGGTTTTCCAAAGAAGCTGCAATAACTTTGATGCAAGGCTGGCAGATACTTTTTTGGAAAGGAGCTGTTAAAGTAGCATTTTCCTCTACTATATCAAAGGTGTTTAATATTCAACAAATCAGAAACAAAGTGGCATCTTTCAGTAAATTCCATAATGGTAAAAATGTAGTTCTTTATAGAATATTGCTTGTGAAAAAGCAATTCTCATTAAGGATGTCCTGAATATGTGTTGAAATGAATCTTGGAAATTTTATAAAAATGAGAAAGTAGATGTTTTGTGTTCTGCTTGTGGCCATTTCTACCCACTGTATCACTTTTAGGACTGTGATGGCCTTCTGGTCAATGGCAAAAATCATTTATTATAAAAATCTTTGTAGATCTTCTGAGCTGTCCTCATTCTATTTTCATCTTCAAAAATTGGTTTTACTCTTCACTGCTTCTCTGTTTTATCTCTTTTGTGAGATGATACCCCTTATACTCTTCCATTATCCTTTTTTGGTAAGGTTTTACAAACACGTTTATATTCTAAATTAGTATTACCTCTGGCTGGCATTTTTTTCTGTAAATGTTTTTTAAGTAAATGTTTTTTTGACTAGTGTGCATATTTATATTTATATTTATATCTATATCTATCTGTTTATCTGTATCTACATATAAATAACCCTTTGGTCTCCTGTTTTGGCAACTACTTCACATCAGCTAAGCCTCTGCATAAAACTAGTATAATTAATGTTGATATAATTTCAGCTGTTCACTTCCCATTTTTCACTGTTTAAATAGCTCAAGATTGAATGATTTCTCTTGACTGTCATGTCTTTCTCATTATCGCTATTCCAGCTTTTTAGAAATTTTGATCTTCACTCTCACAAGCTCGTGGTCTGACAGTGATTCAAGTATTACTACTACATCAATAGATACTCTTTGTGTCTGTTAAAAAATAATCAGTTTCATTTTTTCTTGTTATTTGGTGCTCATCTTTTCTAGCACTCCAACTCTTTTTACTGAGTCAGTATTTGTTAGATACCAGGATATGTGTATTAGATGCTGGGGATGCGAAGGCCAAAAAGAAATAGAACTCCTGCCTCAAGGAGCACACACACACATATGCATACATAAACACACATGCCTACACACATACATAACTACAAGATAATATTTTTTGGCAAAAGATAAATTTTTTTCAAAGAAAGTATTTTAAAGGTGTGATATTCCTGTGTAGTCTGAAAGTCGTGATCCTGTCTTTCCTTCTTACTCATACTTTCAGATTCTTTTTCTTTTTTAAACTCATACTTTCAGACTTAGAATCAATAATATGTATTGGTTCCAAGGCAGAGAAGTAGAAAGATCTAGCCCAGTGATTCCCAAAGTGGGCGCCACGGCCCTCTGGTGGGTGCTGCAGCGATCCAGGGGGGTGGTGATGGCCACAGGTGCATTTATCTTTCCTATTAATTGCTATTAAATTTTAAAAAATTAATTTCCAGGGGCGCCAAGTAATATTTTTTCTGGAAAGGGGGCGGTAGGCCAAAAAAGTTTGGGAACCACTGGGCTAGGCAATGGGGGTTAAATGACTTGCCCAGGGTTACACAGATAGGAAGTGTCTGAATTCAGATTTGAATCCAGAACCTCACACTTTCAGATTCTTTTTTTTTTTTTTTAAATTTTAAACCCTTAACTTCTGTGTATTGACTTATAGGTGGAAGATTGGTAAGGGTAGGCAATGGGGGTCAAGTGACTTGCCCAGGGTCACACAGCTGGGAAGTGTCTGAGGCTGGATTTGAATCTAGGACCTCCTGTCTCTAGGCCTGGCTCTCAATCCACTGAGCTACCCAGCTGCCCCCTTTCAGATTCTTTTTTAAAAAAATTTTTAATTCTGTTTCCAAAACTCTCAAAAAAGAACATTTTTAGAAACAAAATAGAATAGAAAAAGGTGATTGCATGTGAAATCATGAATCTTCACTTAAAGCTTGTTTTTTAAAAGGTGTCCTGTTTATCAGTGTCTTTTCCTTTTATTCTCATTTGTGCATTTTCTTTTAAATGATTTAGTTGTCTTTTTTTCTTTGTTTGAGCAATACTATTTTTAAAAACCCTTATTTTCTGTCTTAGACAGACAACTAGAGTCAGACAACTCTAAGGCAGATGGGCAAGGGCTAGATATGGGTTAAGTGACTTGCCCAAGATCACATAGCTAAAAAGTAACTAAGGTCATATTTGAATCCAGACACTCTATCCACTGTGCTATGTAGTTTTACCCCTTTAGGCAATACTTTGGCTGATCCCTTTTTACCGTCTCATAAAAAGAAAAAAACAAAAAATCCAATCAACACACAAGCCCTGAAAAAAAAAGAAAAAGAAAACCCTTTTAAGAAATAAGCATGGGGGCAGCTGGGTAGCTCAGTGGATTGAGAGCCAGGCCTAGAGACAGGAGGTCCTAGGTTCAAATCTGGCCTCAGACACTTCCCAGCTGTGTGACCCTGGGCAAGTCACTTTTGACCCCCATTGCCTACCCTTACCACTCTTCTGCCTTGGAGCCAATACATAGTATTGACTTCAAGACGGAAGGTAAGGGTTTAAAAAAAAACAAAAATAAGAAAAGAAATAAGCATTGTCAAGCAAAATAAAAAATAAACCTGGTCATGTCCAAAAATGTAAGTGTCATTCTGTTTTGAATAATTACACTCTTAGGAAGTAGGATGTTTCATCATATATCCTATAGAATTATGTTTAGTTATTGAACTGACCAGGAAGTTCTTGTCTTTAAAATTAATTTTCTTTACAATGTGGTTGTTATCGTATAAAATTTTCTACTGGCTGTCATTTTATTTTGTATCAGTTCATGCAATTCTACCCAGGTTTCTCTGAAACTTTCTCCTTTAATCATTTTTTATGGGTCAATATTTCTTTTTATATATATATATATATATATGTATATATANCTTCTGCCTTGGAGCCAATACATAGTATTGACTTCAAGACGGAAGGTGAGGGTTTAAAAAAAAACAAAAATAAGAAAAGAAATAAGCATTGTCAAGCAAAATAAAAAATAAACCTGGTCATGTCCAAAAATGTAAGTGTCATTCTGTTTTGAATAATTACACTCTTAGGAAGTAGGATGTTTCATCATATATCCTATAGAATTATGTTTAGTTATTGAACTGACCAGGAAGTTCTTGTCTTTAAAATTAATTTTCTTTACAATGTGGTTGTTATCGTATAAAATTTTCTACTGGCTGTCATTTTATTTTGTATCAGTTCATGCAATTCTACCCAGGTTTCTCTGAAACTTTCTCCTTTAATCATTTCTTATGGGTCAATATTTCTTTATATATATATATATATGTATATATATATAATTATTTGTTAAACCATTCCCAATTGATGGGTCCTCCCTTTGCTTCCAGTTTTTCACTACAAAAGAAGCTGCTATAAATATTTTTATACCTGTGGGATCTTTCCCCTCTTTCTTTTGTCTCTTTGGGATATAAGCCTAGTAGTGGTATTGCTGGGTCAAAGGATATACACAGTTGAGTGACTCCTGGGTCATAGTTCCAAATTGCTCTCCAGAGGAATTGGACCAATTTATAGTTTTGCCAGTGTATTCTCTTCCACAACTGACATTTTCCTTTCTTGTTATCTTAGCCAATCTGATGAGCTGGAATCTCAGAAAGTTGATCTAATTTCCATTTCTCCATTTGTGATTTGTAGCATTTTTTTGTTAATAACTTGGAATTCTTTCTTTGAGAAATGCCATTTCATATCCTTTGACTACTTTACTGGGGAATGACTATCATATATTTGAATCAGTTCGCTATATGTCTTGGAAATCAGATATTTATCAGAGATATTTGCTGCAAAGTATTTTACTCTCCTTAGTGATTTCCTTTCTAATTTTAACTGAAATTGATATTTTTAATGCAAAAATGTATACATTTTAAGTAATTGGTATTATCCATTTTATCTTTTGTGATTTTTTTCTATCCCTAATTCATCACAAACTCTTGCCTTCTCCATAATTGCAAAATCCAAAATTCCATCCTTGCTCCTCCAGTTTGTTTATGAGGTAACCTGTTATATGTACATCATGTATCCGTTTGGAATGGATTGTGGTGCATTGTGTGAGATGACATTCTAAACTCAATTTCTGCCAGGATACTTTCTAATTTTCCAGAAGATGGACTAGTTGACCAATGAGTTCTTGCCCAGCTAGTTTAGATCCTTTGGGTTTATTAGACACCCTGTTACTATGTGCATTTACTTTTGTATATTGTATAACTAAATTTGTTCCACTGAGAGACCTTTTTCTTTTTTTTTAACCAGTATGAAAGAGTTTGAAGTTTTATATATATATATTTCTCACCTTTCTTACCTTTGTATTGAAATCACAAAGTGTCAAGGTAAATGTTGATTTAATTTGGAAGGCATTAACAATTTCTTTATAAAATGTCTCTTTCTTTATCCTAGTAAACTTATGTTGTTGTATAAACTGCAGCTATTTTCCTGGTGGTTTAAAAAATATGCTTGTAATAAATACTACAGGGCAAGATGACCAGATGTCTTATGAAAAATATTTTTCTGTTGCCTTTGGGCATTTGATAAAGACAATTCTGCCAATTTCTTTCTTTGCCTTTTCAAGGGTACCTGTGAGCCACTTTTCCATTTAACTTCTAGTTTTGTTTGTAGACAGAGTGTCAACTCTGACTCCGCTTTTCTAGAAAGAGGATTTGTTGGTCATTGGACAAAGATCTTCTATTTCTAGTGCCAATGACCAAATTAAGGTTTAGTGAGAGTCTAAAAATTGTGTGACTCAGCACCTTCTGTCCTCCTTTTTGCCACTCTGTCTCTGCTGCTACAGAAATGAAAGAGGATTGCTTGGGTCTGAGGACTATCAAAAGTTTAATCAAATTGTTAACCTACTGGTGATGATTTTTTTTTCTCCTTAGTCTGATCTTAAGAAAACAGATTCTTCGTGTTTCCAAGATCCTATGCAAACTCTTCTAGCATGGTAGATCTCCACTGAGCCATCACCACACCACAATGAGACATCAAAGTAGAACTTTGTGGAGAAGCTTCTCAGAGAAGTTTAACTAATAATTTAAAATAGTTTTCATAAGAAGGAAGTTGAGAGAACCCAGAAATGGTCTTAGAAAAGTTAGAAAAGCCTTAATCTAATTGCCAAGCAGAGAGACATGGTAACCAAGGGTAACATCAGCATATAAACTTATTTGTAAAATATTATAGAGAAGGATGATAGAAGCCTTTATCATCTCACAGAATAGTTGAGGAGAAAACAAGTTTGTGGTGGTATTGCTGTCAAATATAGTTAAGCCTATGTATAGATGAAACTAGGAGGCCAGTAAACCAGCACCTCATGGTACAGGTCTGTTGGCATTTGTCACGTTCTATTCTAATCTGTTTTAATAGTTGAAGCACCACATTTGGATTCTTACCTTGTGTACAGAATGAGGAAGTGGCAATTACTCTTCAGATGATGCCAGAGGCAGTGAGTTGATTTAACTAAATACATATAGAGGAAATCTGGGCTAGAAGGTGGCCCAATTTCAGAACAGCTCAGACATCAACATAATAATATGAAATAAGGAAAGATTTTTTTAAAAAAGGAAAATTGGAGGTTTTTGTTTTACTAAAAAATGGTGCCCAGTTTCAACAGCTAATAATCTATATATTTACTTTCTTAAAGCTTTAAAATCTTTATGAGAAAGGTTATTTATGTATAGTTATTTACACATAATTAGTTATTCTAATAAAGCCACTTATAGCTAGTTATATAACTTTTAATTAGTTGTTTTTATATGTGGCTTCAAGAGTATCCCTGATCAAAACATTTTTACAGAGGATTTTCATAGCAGATCCAATCTTTATAGTTCAGCAACTGACTCCATAGTTTAGAAAATATAAGATCTTTCTTTCTTTATTGGTTGCAGGTTTTTAAAAAAAGCATTTGATTTGTGTAACAAAATAGAGCCTTAAAGGCTTTACTAACATTACATAAGATTTTTTCATGGCTGTGATTATGGAGATAACTTTGCTCATTGATTCACTGAGTATTCAAATCAAATGAGAATAAAACAGGGGAGCACATGTCACCCAAGGTGTATGCTAATATCACAGATGTCCTATGTTGTGCCCAAATAGAATGGTTCCTTGCCAGTGTGAGACTCTTCAAATAATCCTATTACAAATGAAATTGTTCTAATTTCATCAAGCCCTAGAATACCACAAAATATTCTGTGGGAGAGATTGCTTTATTTATCCCCATTGGAAACGTAAAGTGAATAAAAACCAGTTAGATCCCACTAACATCAAGCTAGACATGCAATTAGTCCATGAATTTCTATCTCTGTAAATGTCTCTAGGAAATGGGTGCTATAGATGGACAATGATTTGGGCCCCAAATTGCCTAAGAGCAGGGGACCGGTTTGTGCTTGGGAAATTCATAGGATCATAGCTTTTTAAAAAAGATATTTTGTTTTCCCCAATTACACATAATAATTATTTCCACATATGTTTTCTGAGGTTATAAGATCCAAATTCTCTCTCTCTTCCTCCCTTTCCTCCCTATTCTGGAGATGATAAACAGTTTGGATCACAGTATTTAGAGCTTGAAGGGACCTTAGAAAACATTTATTGAAGCAGGCTTTCCTCTTGAGATAGGAAAGGGAGTCCCAGATAGGGTAAGTAACTTGCCCAAGGTTATACTGGTAATAAATTGCAGTCAGGATTCATTTTTATTCAGTACTTTTAATGAGCCTTAACTACTCACTGCTTCAAAAGCTGGACTCTTTGACACTAAGATTCTGCTGGTTGACCCTAAGTGACTATTTATTATGGAACAGTCTCGGGAATATCAGAATTATCAGGAACACAAGAGATAATGGGAAGAGACTGGTTTGATTTATGTACCCTGCAGCATGGTACCAGTGATGAATATTGCTCAGGAAATGTTACATCGAAATTTTTCATGGATAGTTGGCACCAGAAAGAGAGATGGGCTGCTCATGTTGTGAGAATAAAAGGCAGCCTGCAGTGATATTATTTTGATAATGAAAGAACCAGGTAAAGACCTCTGGCCCATTGGGTGAGCCTATTTTGTGGAGGATTTATGGAAAGATGCACTTAAAAAATCATATAGGATGACATGTGGGAGCTTTGATCTCCACTAGGGGAGGAAGTATCCACATTTGGGAAACCTGGACTTTATCAGAGTATTTAAATAAACTATTTGTGGAAAGTTGCTGGGATGCTACTTAAGGAATAGCAAACAGCCTCTGGACTGAAGGATGGAGCCACAAACCCTCTGTCCCTGGGCAGAAGAAAGAACATAGACCAGAAGTGGGCTAGGTTTTGGCAAATTGAATTTATAAGCCAAGGTTTCTTGACTTAGGGTGAGGCCATTATAATGTACAATTTGGTCAGGTCAGGTTGAGGTAGCTTTCTGTACTGGGGATAGAGAGCTGGCCTCATTACTGGTAAATTCTGAGTTCAAGCCCTACTTTTGACATGGGCTGGCAATGTGGCCCTGGATCTGTTACTTAACATCTCACTATGCCTAGGCAGCTCTGTAAACCTGTAAAAAGGCTGTTTGGGAGAGAAAATTTCTCACTTGGAGCTACTTTCAGTGATGAAATTTGAGGCATTTTTTAAAAAGTATAAGGAACTTAAAACAACCCCTTACCTTCTGATTTAGTATCGATTCTAAGATAGAAGAGTGGCAAGGGCTAGATAACCAGGGTTAAGCATCTTGCCCCCAGGTCACATAGCTAGGAAGTATCTGAGGTCCTATTTTTTTAGTCTTTATTTTATTCCAAGAACAAATTTACACATAAGTTTTCCAAAGTTACACGATTCATGTTGTCTCCTTCCCTTCTTCCCTCCCCCCTCTTAGAGCTGACGAGCAATTCCACTGATTATCCGTGTATTATCACTCAAAACAAATTTCCATATTATTTATTTTTGTAAGTGAATAATACTACAAGACCAACCACCCAAATCATATACCCAAGTAAACAAGCAATAAATCACATGTTTTCTTTTGCATTTCTACTCCAACAGTTCTTTCTCGGGAGGTGGATTGCATTCTTTTTCATAAGTCCCTCTAAGGTCATATTTGAACCCAGGACCTCTCCTGACTTCAGGTCTGCGGCTCTATTCACTGCTACCTAGCTGCCCCTGTAGGGAATTTGTATATTTGTTTTATATACCTAGATCTTATCTTCCCAAGGGGTTGGCAAGCTTCATTCATTGGATTTCATTGCTTCAACAAGTGCTAGGCACATAGTAGACATTCTATAATATTGTTTAATTCAATCAAAAAAACATAGCTTTAATTCCTTCTCAGAATTTTATATATGAGAGACAGACAGAGAATAACTTCAAGTTCATACTGTGTATGTTGGGTGAAGTAATGACTGATACAATGTTGATGAAAACTGCTTTAGTGACTAGGCAAGAATAAATTGAAATTATTCCTAAATTGCTGTGTGCTGCATTGAAGATGCTAAGCAGGGGCAGCTGGGAAGCTCAGTGGATTGAGAGCCAGGCCTAGTGACGGGAGGTCCTGGGTTCAAATCTGGCCTCAGACACTTCCCAGTTGTGTGACCCTGGGCAAGTCACTTGACCCCCATTGCCTAGCTCTTACCGCTCTTCCACCTAGGAGCCAATGCATAGAAGTTAAGGGTTTAGAAAAAAAAAAGATGCTAAGCACCTTGAAAATATTGGGTTTTCCTTAGCAAGCTAGGTAGTTTATGTTGTTCATCTGCCTTAGCCAAACTTTTTTTCAGAGATGATGCAAAAGTTGACTTCATCCCAGTTGAAATAGTTATAAATCCTGAATTAGTAGGATTACAAGTGTTTTTTTGCTTTCTTGCCAAAAGTTTCACATTCTGGTAAGAGGTATTGACAGCTATATTTCTGTTGATGCTCTAAATCCTTTAAGGATTTCCTTTAATTTTACAATCTGTCTTGGCCAACTCAGGAGATTTGTATTACTGTAACCGTTAGAATGCACAGAACTTAAGGAGATTAAATACTTCTTTTATTTGCAATTTGGTTTGCCCCCAGTGACTGAATGGATTGAATTTGATAGTTATTTTAGAATGGTAGAGGCCTACCTGAATGATCTGATCAGATTACAAGAAGATTGAGTAGTTTTATGGTGCGTGTTACTAACTCTGCTATCTATATGCTACCTGTTAAGATGTTATAAATTTGTGGAATGAGTGAATTGTCATCAGCATCTCCTTAAACATTTTTAAAATTAAAAGAAAGATGAAAAACCCTTACCTTCTGTTTTAGAATGGAAACTAAGTATACTAAGGATTAGTTCTAAAGCGGAAGATCAGGAAAGGCTCAGGATAACACAGCTAGGAAATGTCCAAGGGCAGCTTTGAATCCAGGTTCTGCTGACTCCAGGCCTGGCTCTCTATCCACTGAGCCAACTGGCTGCCCCTAACCAATTTCCTTTAAAAAAAATTAATTGTTTTCCATAAACAAAAGTCTGCTTTCTCTTTTTCCCACTTTCTCTCTCCTATTAAAAAACAAACCAAACCCCTTGTAACTAATACGAATAGTCAAATAAAACAAATTCCCTACTTGGCCATGGCCAGAAATATGTCTCAGTCTGCACCTGGAGTGTATCGCCTCACTGTCAGGAGGTGGGGACCGTGTTTCATCATTGCGTTAAAATCTTTTGTAATAATCACAGGACATTCCTCTTCCCCAATCTTGGGATTAGTAGCTGTCAACAGACGAATCTCTGAAATGGATTTAGTTACAGGAGTGAAAATTGAGCCAGATAATTCATAGGTTTGTCATCTACAATGAAAAGAAATATGGCTCTTTTAGGGAATCAGATCTGCTTGGAAATGATTTTTTTTAATCTCTAGGACTACCCAAATGTAAAAGAAAACTGAATTATATTTTTGTGAAGTATATCAGATGTCTAAATTCAGAACATTTTAAAATTAAGAGGGAACCTGAAATATTTTCTGATGCCTTCATCAACATTCCTCTCTGCTGCCTTGTTTCTGGATGGAGGTGACCCTGGGCTCCCCAGTGCCATGCCAGGGGAGTGCAAGCTTGGGCATTTTCTAGGAAGACGGGAGGGCTTTGAGTACAGGCCTGGTGAAAAATTCTGTCTGTTGTTTGAGGCCCAACTGAACTAGGTTTAGAAGATTGCTGCCAGGATGGCAGCTGCCAAGGAATGTGTTTTTTGGTTTTTTTTTTAAGCCTCAGCAACTCTTGAAAATTATCTGCTAAGTTGTAAAAGGTTTTTAGTCAGTTGGTCAATAAACGTTTAAAGTAAATCTATGTGCCAGGCACTGTGCTAGGCTGGGGATATAAATACAAGACAGTCCTTGCCCTCGAGAAACTTACAGCTGAATGGGGGAATATAACACACACAAGGAAGCCAAAAATGAGTTGGGAGGAGAGGGGACCCAGAAATAGGTCATGATGGGGAAATCCACAGAAGTCCAAAAGTCTACAGAGCCAGGTGGGAAATGAAGAGATGGTGGCTTTTTGGAGTCTATTTCTTACATGGAGACTTTGTAAAACTCCTCCCTTCAATTAGAAGGGCAGAAGGTTCTGATGTGATATGTATGAGTATCAAGGACTAATGAAGTATGATATAGTCATGTTATTGAACTATCTCGGTATATGCATACTATATGTAAACTTACACATGTGTACACACATGTACAGGTTTAAAGAGCCACGTTTATATATGGAAGTACACAAATTATAATAAGAAAGATAGCCGCCAGAACTGTTTCAAACCCAACTTTCAGAGAAATTGGAATTTGAATGTAAAGCTTTTGAGAAAAACAGAAATTTCAGAGTGTTCTTTTTTAGGTGCCTCAGGGCTATAAAAGGGAAAAGGGGGTCTTTGGTTGGATATATTAATATTTAAAGGGGTGGTCACCAAGAATTGAATAAATATCAATTCTAAAATGATTTTAGTAATTTATTTACAAAATATAATAGAGAGAGTAGGAGAAGAGAGATGAGAAGAGAGTAGAGTAAGAAATCTAGCTTAAAAGACTATACTACGTACTCAGTCCCTGGCTTTACTCTGGCAGGGCTCCAGAGGTCCAGCTGGAGAGCCTAAAAGTCAATTAACAAGGGGTTTTAGCCACGAGGGCTTATGAAGGTCATCAGTCATGATTAGCTTAGACAGTTGATACCTCAAAATTAATTTATTAATTCATGGATACAACCATCTCTCTCTTCTTGGATAACCATTTTTTCTGGATTTTAAAAACATTTAGGCATAAATATATTAAGTTCAGTTGCCTTTTATGTTTGTTTTTGGAAATATAACCTAGGTAGGTGGCAGAGCAGTTAGAGTGCTGAACTGGGAGCAAATTATTAGCTGTGTGACCCTGCACAAGTCACTTAATCCTGTTTACTTCAGTTTCCTCATCTGTAAAATGACCTGGAGAAGAAAATGGTCAACTGCTCCAATATCTTTGCCAAGAGAACTCTGAAGTTCAAGTCGAAGTCCTGATTCAGATACTTACTAGTCATGTGACATTGGGTCTAACTTCAATGTGCTTAGTTTTGTCATCTGTAAAATGAGATAGTTGAACTTGGTTTCCAAGATCACTGCAAATCTGTCATCCTGGGGATTAAGGACTTTCAGGCAAATCATGAAATTATTTTTCTGATGTTTGCCTTTTGTGGTGGCATCTATGCTAGTACTGTATCTTTGTAATGGTCTTTTCTAGTGATGTTTCTGTAACCTGTTGTTCAGTTGTTTTAGTCTTGTCTGACTTAAGGGTTCTCTGGCAAAGATATTGGAGTAGTTGTCTATTTCCTTCTGCAGTTCATTTTACAGATGAGGAAACCGAGGCAAACAGGATTAAGTGACTAGTGCAGGGTTACACAGCTAGTAAGTATCTGAGGTGGGATTTGAACTCATTTTTAAGATGAATTTCTCTGATTTTAAGCCTAATGCTCTATTCACTGCACCACTAGACCACTGTACCACCTAGACAATGAGAATAAGATAGATTTGGCTATCCGTACTGCAATTTTAGAGAGCCCTTCCTTCTGAGACTGACTAAATTAATCCAATACTTAACTCTTCCCGCACTAGGCTTTCCATTAGACTTAAAAAGGAAGTTCTACATGAAAATTAAATTGTCATATCTCTTTCTTTTCAGGGTTCTTGGTCAGAAGTAAAAGTTTTTTAAAAAAACAAAAGAAAAAAGAAAAGATTGCTTCATCTGGAGTAAAAAAACCAAAAAACCAATAGTGACTGCTCGGTTTCCAAGACCTTTTCTAAGATGGAACCCATAACATTTACAGCCAAGAAACATGCATTTCCTAGTGAGATCTCAGTGGACTTCAGCCTTCAACTAGTGGGCTCTTTGCCCGTCCATTATCTGACCACCATGCCCATGTTACCTTGGGTGGTAGCAGAGGTTCGAAGACTCAGTACACAGTCCTCCAAAAAAGAGCATGTTGTCAATCAAATCCGACTCTGTGTTTCTCCTGCCTACCTGAAGTGTGAACCTGACTCAGGGAAGAGTCAACAGTGGGATCCACTGATCTGTTCCAGCATTTTTGAATATAAGCCCCAGCAGGTCCACAAACTGATCCATAATAGCCAAGATCCAAGTTACTTTGCTTGTCTGATTAAGGAAGATACAACAAGCCAGCAGAGTATTTGCTATGTTTTCAAGGCTGATGATCAAACTAAAGTAAGTAGACTTGGAGGGAGGTCTTGGAATTGGGTTTGTTGAATGGGAATTTTTCAGACTATGGTGAAGGGCAAGGAAGATGCCATATATTTGCACATGTATTTGTTATTTTGGTAGTTTAGAGACACTGTGGACATTTGCATTTTTGTCCTGAATGCCCTTTGCAAAAGAATGTTATTCTATAAGTCCAGACCTTCAGTCACAGGGAAACCTTTCCTAATGAGAAGGAACTCGCCTATATTTCTTGGGCTGTTTGAAGGACAGTTGGTAGGACTGTGAATTGGGGCCAGTGTTCGTTCCCTCCAGCAGGCTTGGGTTTCAGTCTGACCCATGCAGATGAAGGAGGCAGGGTAGAGAAATTTGGGAACTGAATCAGGACTTGACTGGCTGTGCTAGTGGATGGAGATATTGGAGAATTAAGTTTGGCCAGAGTCCTGAGAGAGGTCCATCTTGCTAATTTGGATCTTAACTGGGAATGGAGAGTTTTCACTCTTTTATTTGGGTGTGCTTTTCTTCATGGGCCTAGGCCTGAGTTTGATGCTTCTCTGCCCTTGCTAGCTGTATGACCTTAGAAAGATTGCTTCTGCTCCCAAGGAGAGGCAGAAGAAGAACTGATGGAACAGGAAGAGGCATTTAAAGGGATGGCCAAGACAAGAATGAAAGAGGAATCATCTGAGGAAGACAGGGATTGAGTGGAGAAATAGAAAGAGGAAAGTGGGGAGGTGGATTGGTGGAAGGAATGGTGGTGTGCTGGATTGAGGGACCTTATCTCTCTGGGGGACTTTCCCTCTCTTTACCTCACCTCTCCTTCAGGCTCTGGATATAACTGTTCTTTTCTTCTTCATTACTCCCTTAATGTATAGCTTATCCTGGATGCTAAATTTGGTTCTTACAGTCTGTTTTCTCTTCTTTGGGATTGATATTTAAACCAAATCCAAGCATATTGCATCATCATTGTTCTATTTGTAAGGTAAGATGGGAGGAAGAGAGAAGAAAAGGGAGAGAGGAAGGAAGGAAGGAGGGAAAGGAGGGAAGGAAGGAATAAAGGAAGCAAGCAAGGAAGGGAGGAAAAAAGAAAAGAGAGGGAGGGAGGGAAAAGGAAAGGAGGGAGAGAGGAGGGAAGGAAGCAAACAAACAAGGAAGGGAGGAAGAAAGGAGGGAAAGAAGGAAGGACAGATGGACTTATTAAGTGTCTGCTGACACAGTGGATAGAGCACCAGACTGGGAATCAGGAAGACTAATCTTTATGAATTCAAATCTGGCCTCAGAACATTACTAGTGTTTGACCCTGGGCAAATCATTTAAACTTAACCCTGTTTGCCTTAGTCCCACATTGGTAAAAATGAACCAGAGAAGGAAATGGTAAGCCATTCCAGTATCTTTGCCAAGAAAATGCTAAAATTGGGTCATGAAGAGTTGGACATGACTGAAAGGGTTGAAGAGAACAAAATGTGCCAGACATATGTATGCTAAGTGCTTCACAAGTATTATCTTATGTGATTCCCTGCAGAAGCCCTGGGAAATATGTGCTATTATTATCCCTATTTTACAGTTGAGGAAACTGAGAGAGACAGAGATCAAGTGACTTGCCCAAGGTTACACAACTAGTAAGTATCTGAGGTCATCTTTGAACTTAGGTCCTCCTGACTCCAGGTCCAGCTCTCTATCCTTTTCCCCACCTAGCTCCCTCATAAGAAATAATACTGAGAATAATAGATGAAATTTATATAGAACTTAAAAGTTTTCAAACAGTTTAAATACATTATCTCTTGAGTTCTAAAACATTCCAATGACTTATTTATGTATTATTAAGTAGAAATGAAGGCGGTCAAGTGACTTGCTCATGGTCACACGACTTTTAAAGTTGAGGACAGGACTAGAACCCAGGTTTTTGGTGACTATTAATCTGACATTCCAGTCTCTGATTCATCATTTGAGTGCTGGACTTGGAATCCAGGTCCTTATTCCATTTACTTACAAAATGGGGCTAAAAATACTTGCACTGCTGACCCCACTGGGTTTTTCTGAGGAAAGTGCTTCACTAGAAAACTGTGAACTTTATGTCCAATTGAAGTTTCTTTCCTGTACTTGCTTGTGTGTTCTGTGGACCACTAGCACACTGATAGAGAGCTGAAAGATTTTTGGGTGATTCCCAAGGTCCCTTCCAGTTTTAAATCTGGGATCTAGTCTCACCCCTTCTTATTACAGATGAGGAAATGGAGGCCCAGAGGGCTTTAAATGACCTCCCCAAAGTTAGACAGGTAACTGGCTGAATAGAGATGGAAACCCAGGTTTGTTTGTTTCAAATTCAGCATTCTTTCCACAATAACAAACACTGGTCCCTACAGTCCCTGACCTGGGAAGGTGAAGTAGGTGGCCAGGGGCAAGGTACATAGGTTGGGTCTTATTATAGCATGGTTCTCCATTGATAGCTATGTCTCTGGGGTTTCAATGGGAAAGGAAAAAGATTCTCCCTCTGGAGACCCTTCAGTTATGATCCAAAAGTCACTGGATCCCAGATCCAGGTTTGTGCATGAGTAATGGCAGTGTGGATATGAACTCAGGCTGGGGCAGAGGAGGAGGGAGAGAAAATACAGCCACAGCCTCCAGGAGGCATACTGGAATTAGCTTATAGTGGTTTGGGAGAGCTGATTGTTAAATTTTGAGTGTGGCTACAAAACAGAACTTGATTTATTGTTTTGATGATTGTCTAGACTTTAGAAAATATTGGAGAAAATGTCATTCGTTAATATTATGCTTAAAAGTGTATCCTGAGAGGCAGCTAGTTGATCTGGAGATAGGAAGTCCTGGGTTCAAATTTGACCTCAGACACTTTCTAGTTGTATGACCCTGGGAAAGTCACTTAATCCCAAATGCCCAGCCCTTACCTCTCTTCTGCCTTGGAACCGACAGCTAGTATTCATTATAAGACAGAAGGTGAGGTTTAAAAAAGAGAGAGTATATGCCAAGCACATTTTTTCTCCCCTTGGAAAGTTGTTTTTAAACAGTTATCTGCATGTCCCTGGATAGTCCACCTCTCTGCTTGGTCCCAGGGTAAAAAACCTCTCCTCAGATGAATTATTTTTATTTTACTCTTGTGGCTCAGCTTAAGAGAGTTATGAAGAGAGTTATTTTGGTGAGCTGAAAAGAACATGGCACTTGGAGTCAGAAGGCTGGGTTTGAATCTCGACTCTGACATTTGCTAGCGACATGACCTTAGGTAAGACTATTTCTCTTGATGAGCTGAAATGTCCTCATATTTGAAATGAGGGGGTTGGATCTGTCACAGGATGACCTCTTGCTGGGGACATTATGGAGAGGATTCTTGTACAGGATGGATTAGATGGCTGCTAAGAGCTCTTTTGGCACTGAGAATCTGTGACTTTGTGTAAGATCAGTAATGTTAAGGCTATTTGAGTTGGCCAAGATTGGTTCAGTAGTTCATTTTATGGATGTCTTGAGTTGTACCCCCACATTATCTCTGCCCTTTGCCTTCAGAGTTGAGAGTCTTCATTCCTTTAATCATTTAATTTTATGCCTACAAGATATACCATACACATAACTATTAACACTTCATTTAAAACAATCTGTCGGATATTATCTGCCAATTGCAAAAGTAGATTAGCAAGTGGCATAGTAGACCTTTGATAGAGTCCTCAGCCTAGAGTCAGGAAGACCTGAGTTCCAATCTTACTTACCTGACCAAAGGCAAGCTGTTTAACCTCTTTTTGCTTCTGTTTCCTCAACTGTAAAATCTGAATAATAATAATAGCACATACCTATTTTGAGAATCAAATGAGATAATATTTATAAATGTGTGTTGCACAGCATGTGGCATATAGAAGGCACTTTATAAATGCTTATTCCCTACCCTTCTCCTATCTACATAATGACTTAGTCTCTACCCTTCGGTCTATCTTCAGCTTTGGTTCACTTTCTCCTTGACCTTCAGCCAAATCTTGGTTTCTAGAATTCTGCATTTGGAACCAGGCACACAGTAAAATCAAGGGTTGCTGACTTTCCTTGACCCAGGGTGAGAGGATATATATTTGTTTTCTCTGATATTTTTCTGTGAATAATCAACTTCTTTTGGTATTAATGTATCTTTAATTTTGCATTTTGCAAACTGCAATGGCAAATGCAACAGTGCATTAATGCATTCAATCATCTTGTTTGTTATGCCCATGCTTATGAACCCCAAATATTTCTCATGTCTCTAGGACATGTGATCAGCACTTATGGCCTCATCTTAGCTGGAGAGCTTTGCTCTGGCTTGTCACTTCGTTTTACTTGCATTTTTACCTAGCAATAAGTTTGTTGATTAATTTTCATATTGCTTCACATTTAGATCAAATTTAAATAGAACCTAATTATTTAATCATTTTTGATAGGTCTTGTATTCATCTGCATATCTTATTGCTTTTAGTTGTATTTGTTTTTCAGGATTTTTTTTAATATGGTATTTTTTTTAAACCCTTGTACTTCGGTGTATTGTCTCATAGGTGGAAGATTGGTAAGGGTGGGCAATGGGGGTCAAGTGACCTGCCCAGGGTCACACAGCTGGGAAGTGGCTGAGGCCGGGTTTGAACCTAGGACCTCCCGTCTCTATGCCTGGCTCTCAATCCACTGAGCTACCCAGCTGCCCTTAATATGGTATTTTAAAAAAATCCTTACCTCCTGTCTTAGAATTGACACTAAGTATTGGTTCCAAGGCAGAAGAATGGTAAAGACTAGGCAATTGGGGTTAAATGACTTGCCCAAGATCACACCGCTAGGAAGTGACTGAGGCCAAATTTGAAACCAGCTCCTCTTGACTCCATACTGGTACTCTATCCACTAGTAGCTGGAAAGAAAATCTCACCAAGTGAATCACTTTTCTCTCTCTCAATAAGATTTGCCTGAAGAACAAGGGGCCTAATTTTCAGATTTTTCTGAGCTTCTCTTTAGCCTTATTTTTTGCATTTTATTTTTATTTAAAGATTATTCTAAAGTTTAATTTTATTATATTTTCAGTTCTGAATTCTCTCCCTCTTCTCTCCCACCTGTAAGGATAATGTTAGAACTATATCCTTTCTTATATATAATTTCTTCTTGTGTGATTTTATCCTAATGCACCTCACTTCCAAAGGAAAAGGAAAGAAAAACAAAACTTGGTACAAACATGCCAGACAAATTCCCATGTTAAATCATGTCCCCAAAAAAAGAAAAGAGAAGAAAATATACTTCAGTCTGCACTCTTGAGTCCACCAAACTATCGTGATGTGCATAGCTTGTTTCATCATGAGCCCTTTGGAACTGTGGTTGGTCATTGTGTTGATTAGAGTTCCGAAGTCTTTCAGATTGAGTTATCTTTATAATGGTATTGTTTTTCGACATTTAGTCTTCAAAAGTTTAATGACTCAGGCATTTCCGTATTAGTTATCACATTTCTTGTTAGTGTGAGAGAAGTGTAAGAGGATTTCACGTGTGTATATGCAGATCTCGTTTATGTAACTTCATGTCTCCGAATTTATGGGGTATCCTTTCTCTCTGAGACCCCTTTTAGAGTTCTCAGCCTCATCCTGCTCATTATGCCGTATGATGCGGGGCTATGACTCAGAGAAATATTACAGGAACAGTGTACCAGGGTCAGGTAATCAACACTCTGGACGATAAAGTTCAGTTACTTGGTGCAAGGGTTGGCAAGGATTCTATTTTTCATCTATAAAAAGAATGGCCAGGACTACATGAACTCTAAAGCATTTATTGTGAAGTTTTAGCCCATGAGACAGGATTGCATGGTTTATTTTTGACCCTGGATAATGAAGCCTTCATCAGTATCTGCTTTGTAGAAGACATTATTTTGGAAAGCTTTTAAAATGTTGGTGTTTACTTCACAAAAATCAGCTATAGGGCATTTGGTTTTGCCAAGGACCTCTCATATATATATATATATGCTTTTTACTATTAGCAAATGCCTCTTTTTCCTTAAAGCTTAGAGGATTGATTCAAATGTAGTCTAGACTTTTAACATTTATTTGCATGGAAGGATATTTCTTTAGAGTAGGACTGAAATATTTAGTGACATTTTTGAGAAATGCTCTTTGAAATGGCATTTTTTCATATCAATCTTATGGTTCCTTCAGGATTTTAGCCTTTCTTTGATATACTTCAGCATTTTTAGGAAGAGCACTATTTAATGATGTTGGTCAGAGGCCTTTTTAAAAATATCATGCTCTTCACGTCCTATGAGACTATGACAGGAAGCAGATTCTAGAAATGACACACGGGAAGTGAGGAATACCCTGAAAAAAAGAGTTTAATCTGAGTCAAGAGATAGTGCTGTGGATAGAACNTATATATATATATATATATATATGCTTTTTACTATTAGCAAATGCCTCTTTTTCCTTAAAGCTTAGAGGATTGATTCAAATGTAGTCTAGACTTTTAACATTTATTTGCATGGAAGGATATTTCTTTAGAGTAGGACTGAAATATTTAGTGACATTTTTGAGAAATGCTCTTTGAAATGGCATTTTTTCATATCAATCTTATGGTTCCTTCAGGATTTTAGCCTTTCTTTGATATACTTCAGCATTTTTAGGAAGAGCACTATTTAATGATGTTGGTCAGAGGCCTTTTTAAAAATATCATGCTCTTCACGTCCTATGAGACTATGACAGGAAGCAGATTCTAGAAATGACACACGGGAAGTGAGGAATACCCTGAAAAAAAGAGTTTAATCTGAGTCAAGAGATAGTGCTGTGGATAGAACATTGGATTTGGAATCGGGAAGACAATTTCAAATCTTGTTTCGTATACTCACTAGCTATGTGATCTTGGGAAAGTAATTTAACCTCTATCTGCCTTGCTTTTCTCATCTATAAAATGGGAATCATACTAATAATAATGCCTACCTCACAGGGTTCAATTGAAATTATGAAATTACATTTAAAAAGGGTTTTGCAAACCTTAAAGCATGATTTAAATGCTAACTCATAGAGGCTAGCTATTACAGAAAAAATAAATAATTACTAGCTATTATTATTTCTGCTCAAAACTATCCCTCAATTTATGAAAGTAACACATTTTTCAAAAGTAGCAGATAAAATTTATTACTACGAAGCTTATTTTACCATTTATTTAACATTAAAAATTGGAGAAGAATTTATATCTTTAAAAATCCAAATGAATTATGCCATAAACTTTGGCCTAGGAAAAGAGAAGTAAAATAAAGGGGTTATGGTGGGTGATTTCATGTTATGAATGTAAAAAAATGTTACTGCCTTCCAGGAATTATAGTTCTCATGAGTATTTTGCTTACAGAGCTCTCATTATGCCATATTGTTTTAAAAATACGATAAATTTAAACAAACACTTCTTAAATTCCTAGTCTATGAAAGGCTCTGTGCTATATACAGAGACAAATACTTCAAGGAAGAATTTGGTGGGAGGGAAGGAGGGACCAAGTCTGTACACTGAGAAAAATCCAAGGCAATTTGAGGAGAGAGACAACTGCAGGGTGGAGATGAATCAGTCCTTGAAGAGCAATCAGAATGCTGAGAATTGAGGAAGTATATTCCAGGCAAGGGGGACACATTTTGTGGAGGTGGGAGATGAAATGATAAACTCGGGGATCAGCTAGTGGTTCATTTTGACTGTCATGAAGGAAAATGACTTGAAAAAGGCTGGTACGAATAGATAGGAGCTGGATTATGGTGGGTTTTGAATACTGGTCTGAGGGAATTGCTGTTTTTTATTTTTTTATCCTAGAGGTAATAGGAAGCCAGTTAGGGTTTTTGAGGAGAGTGAAATAGTAAGATCATGTGCCTTAGGTAGATTATTTTGGTGACTGTGGGGAAGATGGATTAGAGATGAGGAATGACTGAAAAGTCATGGCAGATGTGAAGAATGAGGACCTGAGACACTGCCAGATGCCAAATGACTAAAAAAAAAAAATGAATTGTATAACTAAGCTGTCATTGCTAGAAAATTAGATGTAGCCCAGGTCTCTGTTAATGTAGCCCTCTGAAAACTATACCCAAGTGGTTCGTGATGTTCTTTGGGTCAACATCTATACAAAGACCCCCATTTTGAGCCCCTTTCCATTATATTCTCTCAGTTTTAATACTTGGAATCATCAACAAAAATCACTCAATAAAATAGAACACTAAATTAAATAATAAGGAAAAAATCTCTACCAAACACAAAAGAGAACACTCTATCATGGATTCTAGTGCCACCATGGGAGAATAAGTATTTATAGTCCAGAAAACTCATGCTCACAGGGGTTTTGCTCTAGCTGTCTCTGAAGCTGCTGCTTATTATTTCCCTGTAGGGGAGCAGGGGAGCTGTACTGGCACAGTCATTGACATTCCATTTTGAATTCATTGAATTACAGTTGTTTGGAAGTTTCTTCCACAGAGGGAATACTTAGAGACCTCTTGGTGAGGCAGCCTATAGCCTCAGGGCTTGAACAACTCTTTTATGGAGCAGACATATGGCTACCTACCTAGCCAGCACTTCAAAGGTCCCTTAAGGTCAAGTGTGTCTTATTTATTACTTTGCTTCCTCCTGAGTAGAAATTTCAGAAGGGGGAGGGGCATTATTCTTTGATATTTAGATTTAGGTGAGTAAATTCCTTTGACTTCCCAACATACCATTGCCAAACAATTACAAGGCTATACAGCACACCTGTAGTTTTACCTGGTAATACCAGCAGAATGAGTAGAACTGATAACTTTTGTCCTGTTTTCTTATAGTTATAACCAAATTACTTCCCTCCTACCAGCGATTAACGCATTTTTGAAACATTTTTGGCCTTGTTTAAAATGAAATGGATTTTCTGGTTAACCCTGACATTATCTATGAGTTAACTGAAAAATCCAGTTTCCATCCATTGCCCTACACTGGTTAAGCAAAGTTTTTTTTTTTTAAGTGTAATTTCAAATGTATAAAATAAGCAAAGCAAGTCAGAAGATCTTGAGAAAGGCCTTAAAAAGACTGTAGGGCTCTTTAAAATTTTTAATTTCATTAAATTTTATTTTTTTTCAATTACATGTAGAAGCCATTTTTTACAATTTTTCAGTTTTTGAATAACTGCTTCCCCTCCACCCTCATGGGTACATGATTCATGTTGTCTTCCTCCCCTCTTCCCTCCCCACTCCCAGAGTTGACAAGCAATTCCACTGGGTTATGCATGTATTGTCACTCAAGACCTATTTCCATAGTATTTATTTTTGTAATAGAATAATCTTTAAAAACTAAAACCACATGGGGTAGGCTGGGTGGCTCAGTGGATTGAGAGCCAGGCCTAGGGATGGGAGGTCTTGGCTTCAAATCTGTCCTCAAACACTTCCCAGCTGTGTGACCCTGGGCAAGTCACTTAATCCCCATTGCTTAGCCCTTACTGCTCTTCTGCCTTGGAACCAATACATGGTATTGAGTCTACGATGGAAGGTAAGAGTTAAAAAAAGAAAAAACAACCAAAACCCCAAATCATACACCCATATAAATGAATGATAAATCATATGTTTTCTTCTGCATTTCTACTCCAACAGTTCTTTCTCTAGCAGTGGAAGGCATTCTTTCTCATAAGATTGTCTTGAATCATTGCATTGCTCTTAGGAGCAAAGTCTATTATATTTGATCATCCCACAATGTTTTGGTTATTGTGTACAATGTTCTCCTGGTTCTGCTTATTTCACTGTATCAATTCATGTCGATCTTTCCAGTTCTTAAAGAAATCATCCAGTTCATCATTCCTTACAGCACAATAATATTCCATCATCATCATATACCACAATTTGTTCAATCATTTACCAATTGAGGGACATCTGTTCAATTAGAAACAATTTTTGACAATCGTTTTCTGACATTTCACAATTGAGATTCTTTCTCTTCCTCCCTCCCTTTGCACCCTCCCCAAGTCTGATATATATTGTACTAATGCTTTCATGCAGTACATATTTCCATATTTCCCATGTCATGATTTGTCACATATCACACATACAGTAAAAAAACTTATGAAGAATAAATTGAAGGATGGCATGCTTTGATCTGCAGATTTGAACAGTTCCTTCTTTGACTGTCGATAGTGATTTTCTTTTTCTTTCTTTTTTTTAATTTATCTTGAGTTCTTTGGGGTTATCATGGAACTTGGTTTTGCTGATAATAGTTTAGGCCTTCATAGCTGATTATAGCACAATATTTCTATTACTGCATACACTTGTTGTGATTGAAATTATCTTGAGAGACTGATTTTTGGGAAAGAATATTTGGTTTATTGGCTAGGCCAGCATCAGAACCAATAAAGTGAGATAGGTCTCCAAGGTATTTTCCCACAGGGATAACCTGAGCTGGGTCAGGAAATAGATTTTTGGAAGCTCATTATTCAAGTCCTCCTTGAATATACCAAAATATTTTTAATGGGTGATAGCTAATTAAGAGGTAGTCTGTCAACCTGTCTACCCTTCTCCATACCTATACCATGGGGAACATGTACATGGGAAAAGAATCCTTGTCCCCTTCAATTATTAAACAAATTCTGTTAAAAGGGAGAGATGTCCTTGAGATTACCAGCACAAATTAAATGCAAAAAGCAGCAGACTGGATGGTAGCTCTGACCCAGATCCCAGACTTAGGGATTCACAGTAATTCTCCCTAACATATTGGAATTAATGTGGTATATGAAAAATAAATTCTTACACACTGTTCTGGTACTGCTCACTTTATTCTGCATCAGTTCATCTAAATCTTTCCAAGTTTTTCTGAACTCATCCTGTTCATCATTTCTTATGGCACAATAGTATTCTATTACAACCATGTACCACAGCTTGTTCAGTTAATCCCCAACTGATGGATACCTTGTCAGTTTCCAATTATTTGTCACTACAAAAAGAGCTGCTGAAAATTTTTTTGTACAAGTAGGTCCTTTACCCCTATCTGTGATCTCTTTAGGATATAGTAGTGGTATCCTTAAAGTGTATGCTTAGTTTTATGGCCCTTTGAGAGTGTTTTCATGCTCTCTAGAATGGTGACTTCAGTTCACAGTTCCACCAACTATGTATTAGTTTCCCAATTTTCCCACATCCCTTCCAACATTTACCATTTTCCTTTTTGGTCATTTTAGCCATGTGATAGGTGTGAGTTAGTATCAGAGTTGTATGGATTTGTATTTTTCTAATTAATAGTGATTTTGAACATTTCCTCATATAACTATAGATAGTTTTAATTTTTTCATATATTTTGACCATTTGGTCAAATCGTATGGTAAATGCGTGGTATTATAATTTCATTGTCATAGTAATGGTAATGATATAATGATACTTTGGAGCTGGAAACTCATTTTACAACTGAGAAAATCAAGCCATGGAGTTTTTTCCCCTATGATTTCCCTATGATGCATCAATTAGTAAAGTGGAAGAGCCAGGACAAGTTTTTAGGTCTCTTAACTGAATATTATTTCCTTCAAGTCTTTCTTGCATTGATTTTACTTGCTAAGGAAAACTTACATATGATTTTTTTTTGTTGCCAACAATGAAATACATTATGCTAGAAAGCAGCACCGGGTGTTTAAACCTTTGAGATCTTTAGGTGAAAAGGGGCACCTTTGGGGCAATCATGTTCATCCCCCTCATTTCATAGATGAGGAAGATGAGGGAGGTTAATCACCCAAGGTCACACATCTAGTAAAAAGTCAGAGGGAGTACTGAGGCAATGAGAAAGTTCATCTTGAATAAGTACTCTTCCTACTGTATGAAAGAGAGTATAGATTTTTAAACATTTTACTTGGAAACTCCACATTAGGGCAGATGGCCCATGGTTAAGTGATTTTCTTCATAGTTAATTAATAGTATGGAGGGATTTTCTTTTATCAGATAAAAGTTTTCAATTCATATAGTTTTCTTAGGCCATTTTATTCTGGGCAAAATAAATTGAAGAAAGGTAGTAATTACCCAGATCATTTAAGTTCTAAAATTTTCTATTAAAGGGGAAAACAAGTTCTTTGAACAAGACAATTTACCTGGGCATTTGTTATTGCTCAGGTTTCCTAAACAGTTGCTCAGATTTGCTGAGATTCCCAAAGTAACCATCTGATTATTTTGTTTTTGCAACTATGATGTTTGCCAATTTAAATGAAAAGTTTTAACATGATTTACAACCTGTAGAAAATTAAGGACATGTTAAACCTCCAAAAGAATAAATGTCCCAGAGATATGTTATAATTTTTTGAGCACCTTGTCTAAATTAGTTTAGGACAATGGAATCATGGATATCTTCTTAAGGATTTTTGCAGGACTATTCTTCATTACTAATTGTTTGAAGGGAGGGGGTGTAGATTTGTCCTGAATATGTATGTATGTGTGTGTTGTTGTTGTTGTTGTTGTTGTTGTTTTAAAAACCCTCACCTACTATCTTAAAACTGATACTTGGAACTGATACATGCCAGTTCTAAGGCAGAAGAGTGATAAGTTCTGGGTAATTACAGTTGACTTGCCCAGGGTTACACAGCTAGGAAATGTCTCTGATCAGATTTGAACCCAGAATCTCTCTTATCTAGGGCTGGCTTTCTATCCACTGAGCCACCTTACTGCCCCCTGGCCTTTATATTTGAGATATAGCAATGTGAAGCATCAATTTGCCTTAGGAAATGGAATACAATAGTACCAGCTAACATTTCTATAATGCTTTAAAGTTTAAAAAGGATTTTTACAAATACTGCTGCCTCAATTGACATTCCCATCAGCCTCATGGGGCAAATCCCACAGGTATTATTTCTATTTTACAAAGGAGAAAACCAGAGGCTCAGAGAAAGTTAGATAGAAAGATGGATATGAAGGAAGGAAGGAAGGAAGGAAGGAAGGGAGAAAGGAAGGAAGGAAGGAAAGAAGGAAGGAAGGAAGGAAGGAAGGAAAAAAGGAAGGAAGGAAAGGGAAAGATGGATAAAACATTTATTAAGCATTTTCTATGTGCTAGACACTGTGTTAAGTTCTGGGAATAGAAATACTAGCAAAAGACAACCCCCGTTCTTAAGGAGTTTACATTCCAAAGAAGAAGATAGTGCATAAAAGGAAACTGGAAGAGGTTGGGGATTGGAGAGGAGTTTCAGCACAAGGACTAGTCTGATAGGAGGAGGTGGTCACCTAGTTATTAAATGTTTGAGTCTGGATTTTAACCTAGGTGGAAAGGAAGGAGAATTGGCATTTATTAAGTGCCTACTTTGGCCCAGGCACTTGGCTATTTATATAGCTCATAACAATGTTATGAGGTAAGCACTATTATTCTTTTTTTATGATTATTGTGATTTTCCCTTTTTACAGTTAATGAGGCAGACAGAGGTTAAGTGACTTACGTACTATTGCAGTAATTAAGTGCCTGAGGTTGAATTTGAACCCAAGTCTTCTTGAATTCAAACTTAGCTCTCTAACTACTGTATCACTTTGTTGGTAGAAATTGATTATTCTCTTTCTGGAATATTATTTTCCCTTCAGGATCTTGTCCCTGAAGAGAATCTGGAACCATGAATCTTTTCTCTCAAAGCTGGAAGTCAGAGGACAAAGATCTCTTCTCTCCTACTCTCTTGTCAGCTCTGTCCTTTGCACTGGGATGGAGCATTGGAATAATCAATCTCCATAAATGAGGACAGTCTTGACAAATTGAGTTGGGGCCCAGGTTACAAAAGCCATATGTTTTCTGAGGAGAAAATCCTAACGATCAGTTGCATATTGAACTTTTGAGTTGCTGCTTTATCATCTTACTTCATAATCAATGACTAGATTAGTGAAATCTTCATGTATTTCTGTCCAGTTTTAATGTATTGGTCCCTGTCCAAAGCAGAGTGTTTCTACACTTATCTGTTGGTCATCGATCATCAGAGGTGTAATCATTTTAAATTCAAATATGTATTTCTTCTCTAACTATGGCATTTTGGATGCACAGAAATTATTTCCCTACAGAATGGTGAATTCTGAAATTTAAAGCCCTCTCTATTTAACTTGGGTTATGTTTTACCTCCTGTTGCTAAAATAACATGTCCACAGTAGTCGGAAAGGCTATGCAATAAAGTGATTCCTACTTGGGGATTTAAGCAGTAATGCTGGCTTTTGAAATGTCCTTATTGGAAGCAGAGAATATGGGAATATGGACCTTAAAGGCAAAAGAAATACAGTAAGAAATTTGAAAAGGCTCGGAATGGTTTTATCCAATGTTTCTATAAAGCTAGCCACTGCACAAAGAAGGCTCAGAGTCTTTGATCTCCAATGAATAGTAATAATTTATTCAGCAAACATTTATTAAATGACTGTTGTGTTAAAAGCATTGCACTAAGGAAATGCAAAATTTAGATAAGATATGGTCCTTGCTCTCATAGAACCTGTAGTCTGGTGTCTACTGTTCACAATATTTTATAATAAACATTTCATCAAAGTAAAAAAAAAATGTTCCTTGTGAGGTCTGCAAGGGTAGATCAGTATTGGCTGGCGGTTAGGGAAAATATAGAAGGAGGGACAGCTCTCTCTATTGCATACACATTAAATATTATTCATGTCTTCGTTGGGAGAACTTATTAACATAAATCATAGAGTCTCATTTCCACAGAGGACATATTATGTTAAGGCCCAGAGGTTTCTGCTCCCAACTATCATCATTACAGTGGTCAGGTCTCTAGAATTTCATTTCCCACCATGTTTAGGACCAAGTGGGAGAAATTCTCTAGACTTCTGCTCCTAGAAGACTGCAACACCTAAGAGCAATATAGTAAGGTTACCCGACTAGGACTCTGATGGGTGGGATGAGCTCTATGGCTAGAAAATCGACAAAGCAGGACTCCCAGAGCGGCATAGAGAGACTAGTGGGCAAAGAAGGGGAACACTTGGGATGGGGTGGTCACAGCAGTGAGCTAAAGAAAAAGGTTTCAGCCTGGCTCCTTTAGGCCCTTGAAAACTCTCAGAAAAATGTTCAAAACTTCAGCATTTACCATTTGGTGCTCAGTGCTCTGAAGGGACTACTTCTGTTTGCTTTTCTGGGGAATCAGGCAGATCAAAAGGGAATTGGATTATAATTCCCCAATATCTACAGGAGATTGTAGTGATTTATGTGTAGGTAAAGAGTGGGATGTTGTCATTGAGTCACTTCCATAATTCTTCAAAGCTTAGCTCAGATGCATCATCCTCCTGGAGGTCTTTCCTGATTCCCTTCCAGCTGCTAGTGTTTGATTTGAAATGCTCTTATATTTTGTATATATATTAGGGTTTTTAAAAAACTTATCTTCTGTCTTAGTATCAATTTTAACACAGAATGTCAAGGGCTATGGATTAGGGGTTAAATGACTTGCTCAGGGTCTCTTAGCTAGGAAGTATCTCCCTACTCCAGGCTTGATTGTCTCTCCACTGTGCTCCTTGAGGTCAGGGATTAATTCTTCTTTTCCTCTGCATTCCTAGTATCTAGCTCAGTACCTGGCCCAAAACAGAAAATTAATAACTTCTTATTAATTGATATTTATTTTATTTAATACCTTAGTGAAATGCCTTTGCTATTTAATTTCTATATCTCTTGCATGGTCTGGCAGTAGGGAATGGTGAGTTTTGATGTTGATAGCCCAAGATAGTCACATCCTGAAATTGGAGATAAGGGCTGTGAGCAACATGAATAAAAGTTCATATTTGTATGCATTTTATTATTCACAAACACTTTCTTTATAATAGCTCCACGTAGAACATTGTACACAGAGACGGACACACTGTGGCACAATTGAATGTAATGGACTTCTCTACTAGCAGCAGTGCAGTGATCCAGGACAGTTCTGAGGGACTTATGAGAAAGATTGTTGTCCACATCCAGAGAAAGAACTGTGGGAGCAGAAACACAGAAAAAAAACATATAATTGATCACATGGTTGGGAATTTTGGCATTAAAACATCACTATTGAAAATAGTAATAGTATGGAAATAGGTTTTGAACAATGATACATGTAAAACCCAGTGGAATTGCACAGCTCTGGAGGAGAGGGAAAGAACATGAATCATGTAACCATAGAAAAATATTCTAAATTAATCAATTAAATAAATAAAAATAATAGCTCCATGAGGAAGGGGTATTATTATCTCTTTTTTATAAATAAAGAAAATGATGCTCAAAGAGACAGTTACCCAGCTGAGTGTCAGAGCTAAGATTTGAATCTAGACCTCCTGACTTTCCCAATTCATCTCTGGTCAGTAATCCACGCTGACCAGCACATGAGTACTTTCTCCCAAATAAAGACTGGACTATATATGCAGACTCTGCTCTATCATTTTCCTCCCTCTCCACTTGAAACTTATAGAAAAGCTCTTCTTGGCCTTCTCCTAGATTGAATCTTAGAGACTACTGTCTCTCTCTGAACAGTTCCCCTATTTCTCTTCATCTGCAAGGTCTCTTTCTCCAGTTTTCCTAATTTCTAGTCTGTCCCTGGGTCTCAGTGACCTCCTTCAATTTCAGAGTTCACAGGACCTTCCTGCCAGAGCTGTGGCTAAACAAACAAGAATTCATCCTTTGGACTTTCCTTTGTGAGCCCAAGATTCACAGATCCAGTTTTTAGCACATTCTCAGTTTCCTTTGTACCAAAGTAATGTTTTATGTACAAGGTCAGAAAAACTGAGGTAATATAATTAAGCTTTTAGTGATAGAAAAGGTCCATTATGCAAATTAAACATAATTTCATTTAACCACATTTGATGTAGTCAGAGGCTTTCGCCTGAACTTCTTAAATAGAATTCTGTATCCTTTTGTTTAGTTACTTCCATTACCCCAAATTCCATTTAGGTTGAAATTCATGTCATCATGTCATTCCACAAAGGGCCTTCATCTCTACCAATAAGGAGAGAATCCCATACCAATAGCTTTGGGACAGGGGTTACAAATCCAAATACAAAGATTCTAAGGAAAAATATAAATGTGCTTCTGCCTTTTTCTGAGGCAGTTGGATATGAGTTTTTTCCTTTTAAAATGTAGCAGTCACCTTATGTCACATTTCAAAGAATTATGATAAAATTCCAACACGGGGAAATCTATCAGCTTCTGAAACATTTTCGAGCCAGGTTATACCGGGTAAATGCTAGATAGTGACTGAATTACCCAATAATTTTTCTGATTCAGGCATGGTTGGCCCTGGAGTTAAGCGGTATGGAAAGTTGCAATTCTTAGGTCATTTTTCTTTGCTATCTTTTCCCATGGCTCTAATAGCTACTTTATTCTGCCTTTCCCACAGTTCTGTAGTCCCTGAGGTAAGCTGTTCTGTACTGTTTTTTTCTTTTTCTTCTTGTGCTACCAGTTTGGCTTCTTTGTTCCACAAATATTGACTGACTCTTGCTGTGATCATACTTTTGAAAATTCACATCTTTACAAGGTGACTTTTCCACTTAAAGGAAAGAGTCAAATCGTGCCAGTTCTTCCCCCATCTGACACTTGTTGGCAGAGAATCAGTTGATGACTAAAGAGCTGAGTTATGAAGTCTTCCTTTTCCTAATTGGGTAGCTTACTTAAAAAAAAAGTACAAAGTTCTGTTGTAGTTCTTAATGCATTTCAGATACATTTTGATGCAGATAAAATAAGAGCTAATTAAAAATTATTTATATGTTACATTTAGGGACCATTTATTATTTTACTTTATCCCTAGTACCTGGCATATAGGAGGAACTTAGTAAATGTGTTTTGATTAATTGACTGTGGATGAATGAAAAAGCATGTTTTAAGTGCTTATGATATATGCCAGGCAATATGCAAAACCCTGGGCATAGAAATCCCAAACAAGTAAATAGAGGTTAGTTACTACCCTAATGGAGCTTACATTGTAATGGAGTTAGACAATACATCAAGGGGAGCTGGAATGAGGGAGGAAGATTTTAGACAGGGAAGTCATAAGGATGGTGATTGGTATTAGAGAGCAATTGATGGCTGGGTCCTGTATCAGAAATGGTAGTATTGATTTCATTATTTTTCTAAAAGCCAGGGTTGGAAAGGGGTGGAAGGAAAAAGGGCACATGTGCAGCAACTTGGCATGAAGATGGCCAGGGAATAGCATGGTGTTTCATGGGCTGGGCAAGACATGGTGAATACTCACAACTCTAGAAGCTCAAGGGGTCTGGGTTCGGGGCTTGAGCTTCAGATCAGAGCTTGGCAACTTAACCAGGGGTGGAAAGCTAGTGTAATTATTATTACCTCATTTTATAGATGAGAAAACCTAGGCTTATAGATACCTGCGACTTGCCCACATTCACAGCTGGTGAAGTGTTGTAACCACAGCAACCTCCTGACTTCAAGTCTGATGGTATTCCACACATGGAATGATTTTTATCATACGAGGTATTATATATTATATAAATAAGATATATTTATCACAGATACTTGATTTCTACTTTTTGTCACATATTTCATACCAAAGAAATGCCATGGGATTGAGCTGGAGTCAGGAAGTCCTGGGTTCTAGTTCTTGGTCTCACACGTATTGCTTGTGTGACCTGGGCAAGTTACTTATCTTCAAAAAGCCTCAGCCACCTCTCTCAGACTAAATTGCAGAGAAAATGCCTCACTCTCCAGATTAGTGAGGAAGTTCCCCGTCTATACCAGTGAATTCATAGGGCTGCTTCCCCCTTTTTCCCCCCAGCCATGGTTTTATTTTTTTTAATAGGATAGCTTTTATTTTAAGCAAGTCATATTCTGGACATCAAGGTCATGGGAAGTGTTGTTATTAGAATAATTAAAACAGTATATTGTATACATAGTGACTTCCTGAGAGGTCCCTGGGCTCTGTAAAGAATTTACCCTTTAGCCTTATGCTTTCTTCCCATCACTCCTCCTTCTCTGCTTACTGTTGTTTCTCATTTAACCTCATAAAAATGTTTTGCCTTTTGAAGCTACCTTTCATTAGTGTCTGCCCTTTCAGGGATTGTAGAATGATTAGTGTAGCACATTATTTGCCCTGGAACACAGTAATATGTACTTCGACTATCCAGAGGGAGTTGGATTAGAACAGAGATGATCTCTGAGGTCCCTTCCAGCTTGAAATCCTGTGACCCCTGGTAATGAGAGTGAGGTCCTTGCCACCCAGACAGAGGGATCAGCTGGTCCTTTTGGAATTCATTTGCCCCAAACAGACTTTATGGTTTGATTAAGGCCCCTACTAACCTGAGTAATAGCCAGTAACTCGATTTGTTATTGTGGATTTCTTGGCTGCCTCAAGAAACATGAAACTATCTAGAGCTTGTACTCAACCCCATTGGCACCAAATGATAGTCTTCGAAAGAGTCCAACTCTCTTAGAAATAAAAGGAAGAAAAAGAAATGGAAAAGAAAAGCTAAACCAGGCAGAACATGAGAATAATAATTGTGACCTCTTCTGTACAGTACTTTAAGGTTTAGAAGCTCTTTCCAAATATCTCCCAAATAACAACCACTAGTGGGAAGCACACGCTATTATTATCCTTATTTGACAGATGAGGAAGCTAAGGCAGATAAAGGTTAAAGTGCCTTGCCCAGGATCATGAAGCTAGTGTCTCAGGTCAGATTTGAACTCAGGTCTTTCTCAGTCTAGGTCTGGCGTTCATCCATTGTGCCAACTAGCTTGAGAGTGGTGAATAATAGGGGGGTCTGGGGTAGTAAAGACCATATTCTGGAGGCCAAATAAATGTAATATTCCCAACCGAGGCTTCATGTTATTGCATATGGAATCTCTTCATTTCCCTCTTTGCCTTGGTTCTGTAGTAGAATTTAAGGACCTGGGTTTCAGGATCACTTTTTTTTAATAGAATAGAATATTTCTACTCTATACCTGGTATACTCTATACCTGCTTTCAAAATGCATTGAAGAAGTGAGAATTAATTTTGACTCAGTCGTTGATTTCCTTTGTAACTTGGTTAGAATGACTGACCATTTCGATATATCAATTTATTTATCAGTAAAATAGGCTAAACAATGGAGTCTCATTTCTTTTTTTGGGAGGATGGAAATGAAGCAACTGTCTTTCTATATGTTCTGAGGTCTTGATACATCCTAACTTTTATTTCACAGTTTAGTCAAAGAGGACTTAAGTGAAGCTTGATATTGTGGATCTTTATATATGTATTTTTCCAAGCATTATTACCTCCTTTGGTATAAAACCTCAAGGCGAGGAGAGAGGGAGGGAAAGGAAGTATACTGGTAAATATATGTATAAAAACCAATGTAGTTGACTTCTGCACTAGCAGCAATGCAATGACCCAGGACAATTGTGAGGGATTTATGGAAAGGAACGCTACCCACATTCAGAGGAAGAACTACAGGAGTGGAAACACAGAAGAAAAACAACTGCTTGAACACATGGGTTGAGGTGGACATGATTGGGGATGTAGACTTGAAATGACCACCCTAGTACAACTATCAATAATTTGGAAATAAGTCTTGATCGATGACACATGTTAAAACCAGGGGAAATGCACGTCAGCTGGGGGTAATGGGGGGTGAAGGGGAAAGTAAGAACTTGAATCATGTAACCATGGAAAATTTTTCTAAAAAATAAAATTTAAAAAAAATAATAAAATAAAATAAATTTATTTTTACCCCCCCCAAAAACCGAATGTAGTAATTGTAGTATACTACATAAAAATGTAGTATTTTTAAAAAGGCATAAAGTTAAAAAAAAAGAAACATAAGAGATGTGAGAGCTGTCAAAATTTTTTTATATAAAATTAAATCATGAAGACTTTTCTCACCCTTTGTTCATCTTTGTAACTACTCTGTATAAGGGTTTTGTTTTTGTTTTTTAATGAATCTGGAATAATCTAAGAAAAGCATAAACCAATTTGTCATTGTTATTTCCTTAGTGACAGCTAGAGACTGCATTAGTGTGCTTTTGCCAAAATAAACACTGTGTCTCTGCCTGAAACCTAATCCAAAGACATTTCTAAAAGACATGTCAAGAAAGAGATTCTTCAGTTTGCCCTCCATGAAAATAGTCTCAACTAACTAGTTGATTAAAGAGTAGTATGTCTATGGATTAATATTTTTAAAAATATTTTCATAGTAGGTAAAATTTAATTTAAAATCTGTATTTTCAGCTTGTGTGGAAAATAGTTTTGAGGTGGATTTTTTTCTTTCCAAATCTGTGATTTCATCCTTATGGAGCACTCTCAGTGTGTAAATTCCTGTCTCTGCAAATCTATATGTCTTCTGTAACTTATAAACAAATAGTTGACGTGGGTACTGAGAGATTAAGTGTTTTTTTCCCCATTGTCAGACATATCATACATGTCAGAGTCGATCTAAACCTACGTTTTCTTGGTTCTAAGTTTGGCTCTATCCATTCTGCCATGGTCCTTTGATATTACTTTGAGTAATTTCATAATTATTACTTTTTTAAAAACTAAGGTTTTTTGCAGGGTGGTCATAGAAAATATTTTTGTTCAACAGGTTTATCATAAATGGTTTTAGAAGAATTTTTAAATTACTGAAAAATCAGCTACAGATTCCTCCTAATGATAATCATATGAATTTGAGAATTATTTACCTTTATTATATTTTCTTCAGGTTATAAATCTTCCCTTAATTCCTTGGGAACAATAGCAAAAAGAAAACTATTCAGCTCCTATGACCATTTTTCTTTTGGGATAATTCTGAGATGATCAGATATACACAGACATCCAGAGGAATAACCACCACAACAAAAACAAACACTAAACAGTATGTATCTAAACTATGTCTAATTAAGGAGTTCTAAACAACAAATCATTTGATTGTGATTCCTTGGTCAGGGTCCTCTGATCTTGGGAACAAAAATAAAACAAGGACAGCTGAGGTGGTAGTCTATGGTGATTTAATGAAGACCTTTGAAAACAAAGGGCAAAGGCATATGGTGGAAGGGAATAGAATGGCCCAATGAATAGGTCTTTCTTCAGTTATGTACATTTTTATTTGCTCTCTTTATTTAGGGAGACAGTGTGGTATAGTGGGAAGCACATTCTTTAGTGTAAGAGTCAAGATGACCTGGGTTCAAATTCTGGCTATGATACATATTAGCTATGTGACCTTGGGCAAGTCATTTAACTTGTTACAGAATCATAGATTTAGAACTGGGAGTTATCCTAGAGGTTACTGAATCCAACTCCCTTATTTTGAGACAGGACACTGAGATCCAGAGATTACCCAGGATACACACTTCTCTTTGTCTCTTCATCTATAAAATGGGAGTAAGGAAAGTTATGGTTACAAAATAATATAAGACTTTATAAGACTTTAATTTCTAGAAATATGAATTACTGTTATTACTATAGATGAGAACTACTCTGTGTGATGCATGCTTTCTGTAAGTATTATATATATTATATATGATTATAAATGCAATATATATTATTATAAATACAACACATTATGATTATACATACAAATAGGAGAGTAATCAACCTGAGGTTTGCTTTTGAGAAAACTATTTAATAGATGATAACCTTTGAAGTCCTGCATCTAAGGAAGGGAGAAGAGTCAGCAATAAGAGAAAAGAAAGGATAGTTCCTCTCTGTGCCTCAGTTTCTTTGTCTATAATATGAATGAATTGGACTAAGTGACCTCTCAATCCCTTTTACGTCTAAATCACTATGATCTCATGATCTGAACTAATTAAGGTTAGAAATAGAAGGAAGCCAGTTGGGGAAAGAGCCTGCTGAAAGCTAATTCAGATAATTTTCTGTGAGTGGAGAATGAGAGAAACTACCATCTAAAGAGCCAGAGGTTGGCAGTAATTCAAGGGTAAAAGTTAGAATACATAAAGGAAAATGATGATGTTTTTATTAGTACTGAAGAAAGAGAACAGTAGTGCAGACTAGTGTAAACTCTGGAAGAGAGATCAGACTTCTCATTGAGCTGGTCAAGAGATTTGGAATGTGGAGGGCTACAACTGAAAATCAGGATGCAAAAGAATTCCTAAAATTTGATTAAGTTGAACTGGACCAAATTTGATCATTGTACCATGTCTCCATTATTTGCCTTCTTTGATTTTGTTTTTGTACTCAGAGATTCTTCACCTTCTAGTAAAATAGCATTTTATGCTCAAATTATTAAATCAACAGGCACCTATTAATATGCCCACAGCGTGGCAGTCCCTGCAATGATGGGGATTCAAATGAATGAACAAGACAATTCTTAATTCTTGCCTTTAAGGAGTTTACATTTAACTGGGAATACAATATACATTTAGATAAAACAGTAACAGGATACATATAGAAATAAATATAAAATGATGAAAGGTAGTATGTGGTAAGTTACTACCTGAGTGACTCATTTCAGAACAAACAGGGCAGTCATGGCCTCAAAAAAGGATGTTCCTTCTTTCTTCCACCCCCACTCTCATAAAATCTCAAATGGGGGCAGCAATGAAATCAGTATCTCTCCTTGCCAGGGTGTATCTGCTTTTTTTGTCACAGGGTTAGAGGACATTAGCAAAAGATATAAAGATTGATTTGGGATGAAGGAGAGAAGGGAGAGAAATGGTATAATTATGGAATCAGACAGCTGAAGAAAAAGTCATGGTATTATAGCCTAGTAAAAAAAAGATGGTCTTGGTCTAGATTAGGGCTGCAGAAGTAGTTGAAAGATCAACTAAGGGAAGTTGTGGGGAGATAACAAACAGGATTTGTTAGAGGAATGGGTGGGCAAAGTAAAGGCTGGTGACAAGTCAAAATGATTGTGGTTTTTCTTGTTTGAGAGACATCAGATAAAGGGGCAATATATTGAGTGGGAGGAAAGGATGAGAAGGAAGGGAATTCTTAGATAGAACTTAATTGGAATCAGTGGTCGGATATCCAAATCAGGATGGCTCACATAACAAGGGCCACTTTCCCTTAGAAAGATGATTTGAAATACGACTTTGTTGTCATTTAATAATAATGAAACAGATCCAAAAACCTCTTTTGAGTAAAAGTCATTGAAATCTCATGCTTGTGTTGGAACAAATAGGAATATTTTAACATATATTTGTTTATTCATTCATAGTCTGTCAACTGATCCCAGTCTATCTACCTGTTATCTGTCTGCATCTGTCTCTCTCTCTCTCTCTCTCTCTCTCTCTCATCATACACCAATTGCTACTGGAAGAGAGAGAAATGATTTTCTGCTTCTTTTCTCCATGAATGTAGTGCTGACTACTCATTGTGGCCTTAAGAAGAGCTCAAGTTCCACCTGGTGGCTGCCTTGAGCAAATTAAGATGCTTATAATGACCAGCATCATCAAAGAAGGCTTTCCATAGTCTGCTAGTCTATAGGCTAGGACTGTGCTGCAGGAATCTGTGGGGGAGGCACAAAGGAGAAATTTTTACTGCAAATATTTTCTCTAGCTATTAGGCACAGGCCCCTAGGCCCTTCCTCACTTTCTTTTATTTAGACAACCTTAAGCCTTTCTAACTGATAATGGGAACTTTAAATCTTAGTGACAAGTAGAAAGCGGAAGCTTCTGTTTGCTGGGCATCTGTTTTATTTTTCAGTGGACAAGTACCTATAAAAGTCCCAGATTTTTCTATTTGACCCCTAATTAAGGATTTATGTACTAATTTCCATTCAGATTTTCTCGGATCAACAGATTTAATCCTTAAAAGGCTTCATATCACTTAGAAGAATACCTGGTACTAATGTCAGCACCTCACAGAATTTGGAGTATACAGTAGACTTCTAGAAACCTTTTTTATGACCAGATGAGCTGATCTGACCCAGTTTAAACTCTGGCTCTCTGGATACAGTTTGCAAGAGAGTCCCTCCCTGCCCTCTAGCTCTTTCTAAGCCCATTGTCTTCAGAAATTATCTCAAGCGCCATAGAGCAGTGATGGGCAAACTATGCCAGATGCAGCCCCCTGAATTGTTCTATCCCATTGCTGGACATTATTCCTAATCTGACGAATCCAATGAGTAGGATACAATACAATGAAACTTTGAAAGAGTTGCCTGAGAAACAAACTGACAAATGAGCATTTCCTTTCCTTTGACTCCCTCTTTAAAAAGTTTGCCCATCACTGCCATAGGGTATTAGTTTTAGTATTATTAGTATTAGTGTTTGGGTATTAATTCAGAAGATATTGTAATTGGAAAGGGCCATTTATTCCAACTCTCTTTCCTTTACAGATGAAAAAAACCTAAGGTCCAGGGAGGTTAGGTGATTTGCCAGTGGCCGTACAGAGAAAATTGGCAGTATCAAACTCAAATAGAAATTTGTTGCTGTCCAGTCATGTTGGACTCTTAGTGACCCCATGAACCATAGCTTGCCAGGCCCTTCTGTCCTCCACTGTCTTTTGAAGCCTGTCTAAACTCATGTTCATTGCTTCCATAACACTATTTATCCATCTCATTCTCTGCTCGTCCCATTTCCTTTTGCCTTCGATCTTTCCCAACATCAGGGTCTTTTCTAATGAGTCTTATCTTCTCATTATATAGCCAAAGTATTTAAGCCTCAGCTTCAGTATTTGACCTTCCAGTAAATGGTCTGATTTAATTTCTTGACCGATTTGATCATTTGCTATCCAGAAGGCTCTTAAAAGTTTTTTTCCAGCAGCACAATTTGAAAGCATCCATTTTGTGGCACTCAGCTTTCCTTATAGTCTGGCTCTCACAGCTATTAACTGCTACTAGAAAAACTATAGCTTTACCTATATAGGCTTTTGTCAGTCAGGTGATGTCTCTGCTTTTGAGTATTCTGTCTAGAATTGTCATAGTTTTCCTTCCAAGGAGCAAGCATCTTTTAATTTCAGAGCTGCAGTATCCCACCGCATTGATCTTTGAGTCCAAGAATATTAAATCTGATGTGCTTCCATTTCTTCCCTCTCTATTTGCCAGGAAGTCATGGGACCCGTTGCCAAGATCTTAATTTTTTTGAGATTAAGCTTCAAGTTGTCTTTTACATTCTCCTTTCACCTTCATCAAGGGAAATGGGGGCCACTAAACCATAAAGCCATGTATTAATATTATCTATGTTTTGTTGCATTTTCATTTATTTTGCTAAATATTTCCCAATCACATTTTACTTGGGAGTGTTTGACATCTCTGGAGTTAAAAACTGGAGGTGAGATTTAAATTCAGGCTCTCTGTTGGATAACCTCCAAGGGCTCTTCTAGCTTTAAGTCAGTGATCCTAATGAAACTAAAATCATAATTCTTTCCAAGCTGGAGTAAAATTCTCTAAGTGCTACCTGATCTTACATAGTGGCAAACTGAAACTGAAATAATTGCATTGAGCTAACAGAATGTTGATGATTGTGGAAATCTTGGAAATAAATGGGTTTTTCCCTGCTCTTACATTAATATGGTATTATTAATAAGGAGCCTCCAGGTTGAACTGATACATTTTAAAAAAACTCTTTGCTTCTGCCTTAGAATCAATATTATGCATTGGTTCCAAGGTAAAAGAGTGATGAGGGCTAGGCAGTGGGTGTTAAGTGACTTGTCCAGGGTCATACAACTAGAAAGTGTCAGAGGCCAGATTTGAACCTAGGACCTCCCATCTCTGGGCCTGGCTCTCAATCCACTGAGCTACCCAGCTGCCCCTGAACTGATGTATTTTTTAAAAATTAGCAGCAAGGAATCAAGGAAGCCAAAGACAAGTGCTTTGGTTATTTTAAGTGTGGCCAACCTATTTTGTAAAATTATAGTTACACTTTATCATTAAAAGCAAACACTTATCTATAAACTAATAAGTTAAAAACTGCTGGCTCAATAGGAAAAAAAGTGAGATTGCAAATACAGAGAAATTTCCCACATGTTGAATGAAGTCCACAATAATGTTTTGTTTAAATAAAAATAAAAACATTCCATATGAAATCAAATAAATATCTCATGGTGTATGATAGAAGGTAGTGGAAGGACTGGTTATCAGTCCAACTATAGAGTCTTTCTAACTTCCTGTGATTTGGGGGAGACTACCCAATTTCAATAGCCTTAGCTGTAAAATGGAAATTATATAGGGTGTCCCAAAAGTCTCAGTGTAGTATTATGCCATTTTGGGATACCCTGTTTAACAGAGCTGTGTGAAATAAGTGCTCTGCAAACCTTAAAAGCACTATGAAAAGAAGGTATGATTATCAAGGGGAAGTGTGTCAAAGTGGGTAGAAAATTGATGTAGGAGCCAGGAAGACCTGGGTTTTAAGTCTTGCCTTGCCTCTGACACATAGTGACTATGTGATCCTGGGTCAGTCACTTAACCCTTCAGTACTCTAGGTGAGTTGTGTCAAATTCAAATAAAAATGGATCCCTGCAGAGCCTCTTATGAACTTATAAAACTACAAATGAACATTATCTTTGTGTGTGTGTGTGTGCGTTTACGTTTTATTTATTTTATTAAAAATTTCCTAATGACATTTTAATCTGGTTCTGCTTTACCTGGGCATGCTGGGGCTGGGCCTCAGTTAAAAGAGTCTGACCCACCTTGCTTTAGGCAACCAACCCTCTAACACTTTTAAGAAGGAGAGATGGTGCCAACCTTCGTCAGTAGAGGGAGTTTCCTCACCTAGGAGTTCTCTGTATCAGTGAAATCATAAATCCAGCCTGGTATCCTGTCTAGCCCTGGTAATAATGAAGGACGCAGGGCACTTGGGTCCTAGTTCCTTCCTCAAGCAGTGCAGCAGGATTTTATTTTATTTTATTTTTTATACAAGGGAACAAATAATTTCTATTGACTTTTGGAGGCTACTGAGAAAATCTGAAATGCCACCAGATAGGTACAGTGAGGTCTTTGGGAAAAGTAAAGAAAATTGGGGCCTTTGGTAAAAAGGAGACAGATGAGTTTTCAGAAGACTAGAGCTGATTTAGATAAAAGACAGAGTGACTTTAAATGAATAATCAGACCTGCAATTTATCATTGTATTTAGAAGTCAATAACTGAGGAAGTTTCTTTAATCAGGCTGAAATATTGCCATCATGTGTCAGCAGGGAAGATCTAATCATATTTCTTCAGATCCTGGCCTGCCATCTTGGATAAAAACCAGTGTAGGAATTGTCCCAGAGGCATTTTTAGAGTAGAAGTTCCTAAAAATCCCCTCAGAGGTTAGGAGTAGACTGATTCTCTGTAAACATAATTACACTAGTTTGTCTCAGGAATAGCAGCAAGAGAGTTGAGTCAAGCATAATGCTGATTGGCATCATCAAGGGTTTGAAGTTGGAACTGGACATTCCCCCCACCGTTATGCTTTTTCCAATATCTGACTCTGATCCAGATGGCTCTGGAGAGGAATGCATTTCATGAATAGGTAAAATGATTCTTAAATTCCTCAGGATTCTTCACCCCTTAAAATATTAGCCAGATAGAAGATCTTATAGAAGAGAACTTGATTTGTTTGTGGCTTCTCAGTATAGCAGAAGCTATCAAATGGCATGGTACTTCTGGGTAGAGAGTAGGAAAATTTCATTTAGGTGTAACACCTTCTGATATGTGTTCTTAGTTACAAATGAAGCTAGTCTTGAGAATGAGGAGTGATATGTGTCTGCCTATCAAGGAGAAGTTAAGTTCTTTGAAGGGAGGCATCTTGCCTTATTCATCTTTGCATTTCCCACAGGGATACAAAGTAGGCAAAGGATACAGAGTAGACATTTGGTAAATATTTGTTCACTAAATAAGTGCCAAGAGCTTTAAAGAAATCAAAGCAGGCTGGAGAAGACTTCTCTTTTTGGTTTGGTTTTCATTGGAATTTGTATTGAAAGAGAGAACCTAGGTCTGTTGTAGTCAGTCTTTTCACATTTCCTGTGCATTTAAAGGATTTCTTAACTTAAGTTCTAGATGGGTCAGAAATTAGTGGCTTTAAACAAATATTAAATATGTTGCTGATGTGAATTCCCTTTTTTATAAGATCCAACACAAAATTAAGTTCTTTATCCAAAATGATGAATTTATTATTTATAAATTTTACCTATGGTACTTTATAATTTTCAAAGTGCTTTTTCATCTATTGTTTAATTTGGTTCTCATGACAACACTGGGAGTTAGATAAGGCAGTTATTATAATTCTTATTTTTTTTTAAACCTTTACCTTCTGTCTTGGAGCCAATACTGTGTATTGGTTCCAAGGCAGAAGAGTGGTAAGGGTAGGCAATGGGGGTCAAGTGACTTGCCCAGGGTCACACGGCTGGGAAGTGTCTGAGGCCAGATTTGAACCTAGGACCTCCTGTCTTTAGGCCTGGCTCTCAGTCCACTGAGCTACCCAGCTGCCCCCCTATAATTCTTATTTAATAGATGAGGAAAGCAAGGTTTTGATGGAAACTTCATACAGATTATAACACAATTAGTAAATGGTAGAGTTGGGATTGAATGCAGAAAATATTTGATGCCACATTCAATTTCTGTTTTCATTGTTGACAAATTTGTAAAGGGTAATTCACTACTAATACTCAACCCAAATTTTAGTTAGTGGCTTTTGGAAAAAAAACCCCAAACATATGTATTAAAAGATTAAGACAAAAGCATTCAGCATGATTGTGTATAAAATATCCTTCAGCAAACAAAGAAATAACATTGTTGGTAAGTCTGTGACTTGCACTAGGAGAAAATGGTGAATATTTCTATTAAGATATTTGCAGAATTTCAGAAGTTTTAATGGACCTTAGAGACTGACTAGTCCAATCTTAATATAAACAGGAATCCTCCCTATAACCTCCCCTATGAGGAGTTATCTAGCTTCCTCTTAACGACCTCACACGATGGGGAACCCAATACCTCTTTAAGCAGTCCTTTCCACTTTTGGACAGCTTCAGTTTTTAAGTTTTTTTTCTCTTTATATGGAGCTAAAATCTGCATCTCAGCTTCTTCCACTTATTATTTCTCATTTTGTCCTCTTGGTCCAGGAAATACCAGTTTACTCCCTTTTCCATAGGACTGCACTTCAAATATGGGAACACATCTATCATACCCTTCCAAGAGGTTTTTTTTGGAGATTAAACATCCCCGCTTCCTTCATTCGATCCTTTTATGGTGTCTTCTCTACTTCCTGTTCACCATGTTGGCCAGCCTTCCCTGCATACACTCTAGTTAGTCATTTTCCTTCCTAAAAGGAGGCACCCACAACTAGCATAATTCTCCAGAAGTGACTTGAAGAGCACCAAGAATAGTCATACCACCATTTCCTTTGTTTTGGACTCTAGGCCTCTCTCAGTGCAGCCTGAGATATCATTAATACTTCTGCCTAGAGTTGTCACATTTGTTACTTGCATGAAGCTTCAAGATCACTATAACTCTCAGCCCTTTTGCATGTAAACTGTTGTCAGCCCTGCTGTTTCTTTCCTCTTCTTTCACGGTCAATTCTCTGGACCTGAGTATAGGACTGGTCCATCTTAAATTTCTAGCATGTTTAATTCAATTCAGTCCATCACTCTTATCTGATGAAATCTTCTTGGATGCCCACTCTACCATTATTCAGAGTGTCATCTTTTCCTTCTAGCTCTGTGTCATCTGCAGATGTCATTTATATCTCTATCCAAGAGTATGCTGGTAAATGCTTAACAACCGACTCTCTGGAAACTAAAAATATATCCATGACCCTTTTAAGTTTAATTTGCAATATTAACTTTTTCTCTATCACTTCTTAAAGTTTAGACAATCAGCAAAATGTAACATTTGGAATTATCTCGAAAGACTGATTTTGGGGGAAGAATATAAGTTTATCGATAATATCGGGTTTATTGGTTAGGCCACCATCGTAACAGACAATGTGATTTAGGTTTCCATGGTTCTGACAATCCAAGCTGGGTCACTCAGTTTAATAAATAGATTTTTAGGAGTTCATTATTCAGCCCTTTCCTTCCCATTCCAAGACATCTTTAATTGGTGATAACTAATTAAGAAGTGGTCTATCAACCTAGCCACACCTCCCCATCCCCAGTAGTGGACAGGTCTTTATGCAGGAAAAGAACTCTTCTCCCTTTCAATTATTAACCAAATTCCGTTTAAAAGGAAGGCTTGGGATTCCCAAGAGCAAAGAAAATGCAAAAAGCAGCAGACTGGATGTATATCTGACCCAGATCCTAGACACAGGAATACACAATAATTCTCCCTAATACATAGGAATTAATACAGCATATAAAAATAAGTTTTCATACTACCAATAAACCATAACATAAACCATAATTTTTAGCTTTTTCCGTGTCCAGGGTATAAATGCTTGTTGAAAATTTAACAATGAAAATTTAACAATTGTGTCTTAAACTGGCTCAAGTGGACTATTGCCTCCATCCACGTCATTGACATTCATATTGAACTGTAGAACAGCTTCAAATTTTCAGTGATTTTCCCCCCTTCCTTCTGTCACATCCTTCTTCCTTTCTGTGTCTGCAGTTTATTTCTTTCTCTTTATTCAGAAGGTCATTTATGTTTTTCTTTTTAAAATGTATTTCATTTTCCTTCAATTATATGTAAAAACAAATTAACATTCTTTTTTTTTAAGTCTTAAGTTCCAAATGCTTTCTTTCCTTCCTTCCCTTCCTCCCTCCTTTCGTTTCTCCCACCAATCCCTAAGAAAGCTGATATAGATTTTACTTGTGCAATTAAATCCTTTATATTTTTAATCCCATCTACAACCTCAGGCTATTCAAATGTAAAGATTTAAAAACTGCAGAAGGACTTGATCATGAACCTTGGTTAAGTAGATTCCCCAATAAATGATTGCTTAATGAATGAATAAATGCATTTATTGTATTATTACAGTCTTTATTTTAGGAAGATGTGAGGATGACTAGGAAGTGATCAGGGTGGTTGGCAGTGCTGGGCAGAACCAGCATGAGCTGAGTAGAATTTTTTCTTCATTTTCGTAAAATTGATTTGTTTTTTTAAAATATATTATTTATTTGTTTTGCATGATAAAATATGCATAACCCATATTGAATCACCTGCCAGCCCTGGGATGGGGAAGGGAAGGCAGGGAGAGAAAGAGAGAGATAAGTTTATTCATATATAACTTAGGAAAACTTGGGTGGAAATTAGTTATTATGTGTAATTAGTAAAAAATAAAATAAAGATATAAAATACATTGTTTACATTGATAATGCCTTGCATTTTCAGGGTTAATAAATAGTGGTCCTGTTAAAATGTAGTTTTTAATTATTGAATAGCTAGAAGAATTTGCCAAACTAAAATTGAATTGAGTAGTAGGTTCTAGAGTAGGAGGGTAGGGATGGAGGAGAAGCCACTTAATACTGATGAATTTTAGAAAATGTGTAGTAGAAAACTTTATAATATGTGGGGCAGCCTAGTTGGGATGTAATTAAGATGATTCTTTTTTATTGGCATCATCCAAAGCATCATAGTCTGGCATAAGCTGGATGTAGTCTTTTTTCTCTCCATCAGGTCAAATAAGGCTGTTGACCATGGCCATTTGGAGTTCATGCAACTTCTTTATAGTCTGCTTGATCTGATGTTTGTTGGCCTTGACCTCTACAAGGAATACTAGGGGCCTGTCATCCTTGGTCTTCTTCATAGCACACTCATTGGACAAGGGAAACTTGATGAAGGCATAGTAATCAAGCTTCTTTCTCCTAGGGGCACCTTTGCAAGGATATATAGACAGAAGTGAAGTATTTAGTAATTTTTTTGTGGCCATGTACTCTTTTTAACCTTGCCTTTGGTTGGCCTTCAAAGCTTTTGAAAGGGGTGGGAGACAAGACTACTTCCTTCTTCATCTTTGGCACCTTCTAGTGATGAACTCTTAAGGTTATATTAAGACTGATAATGAAAGTTTTTGTGGCTTACATTTATGTTTTTCAAAATACTTGCACCTCTATCTCATTTCAGTAAGTGATTCATGCTGGGTAGCTCTTTTGCCCATTTAAAAAGAGGAACTGCAGGTTTTGTTATACATTTTTAAAATGAGGAAACTGACGTTATCTGAAGATGATCTCGAGCTTATATGGCTTGCTCAGGGTCATGTACTGAGTCATTAATCAAAATAGGATCTAGCCCTCCTTACTTCAGGTCCAGTGGCTGCTCTAATGATACCATGCTGGCTGTCACCTGGTAGGACATCATAGTTGGTACTAATTCTAGTAAGGGCAGGATATGAATTGCACCAATAAGTATCTAACCAATGAATGTCTTTTGAAAGTTACAGAATACTAGGCGCTGCTCTTTGCTTGGGATTATGTACTCAATAAAGAACTTGTCTCTCATTAAAACTGAGTGCTTTTATTCAAATGACAGTAGTTTTTAGTCTTTTAAGCTTGTCCAATCCTTCTACCACATAGCGGAAAATAATTTCCTATAACAGAAGTGGGATCATGTTGTTCCTCTGCTCAGAAATCTTCAGCTGCTCCCTTTTGCCTTTGGGATAAAATATAAACTCAATTTTGCACTTAACCTGGGTTCAACAGAGGTTTCCAAAATTTCCCCCCCCAAATATTAGTTCCCTTTTATACACTCTGTGTTCTAGACCAACTTGATTTATTTCCTGACCTTGGTTCTTTATCCTTGTCCCCTTGCAGTCTGGTCTACATGCCTGTAATACACTTACTTCATCCTCTTAGAATCCTTAGCTTCCTCTGAGATTAACCTCAGAGACTTCCTCCTCCATGAAGTTTTTCCTGATTTTCCTAGTCATTGGCATCCATTTCTTTCTCAGATTGTGTTGTATTTGGTCATCTGAATATGCTACAAGTTCTTCAAGGTCAAGTATGGTTTTCTAGTTTTGTTTTTATATCCTCAATGCTTTGTATCTAGTAGGCATTTAATGAATGTTGTGCTAAATTCAACAGATAGCCAGATTTGGGGATAATCTTTGATGATATATGGCAATGTTGTGTATTATGAAAACACATGTTTCTGACTAATGAAGTGGATTTAGGCAAGAATAATTGGCCTGAAAATCTAAAGAAGATAATATTGTTTTGATCTGGCAGTGGTCATAAATAATATCTTTGTGGGTCAGTTTTTAATTTGGAATGTCTCCTTATCAAGTTATTGCAGAAACCTATTACAAAGGCCATTTGTTTAGGCACAATTAAGGGGCAGAGAGTTTTAGACAGAATATTCATCATTAGGAGATATGTACATTAATGTAGTTAGCCATAACAGAACATGGTAAATACGGTTTTTCGTTCTAGCATTATTGAAAGGGAACACGATGAATAATCAAATATAACATCATATTGGATAATTAGATAAATTAAATTGGATAAATAAGCTGGAAAATTGAATAAATTTACAATGAAGTGCTGTGGTCTTTCTAAATTATTCCATAAAATTACCATGTCACTGATAATTGTCCAGTAATGGTCTGAAGTAATTATTATACAGGGAAATTCATTTTCAGGCAAGAATATAATCAAACGGAAGCCCAGCAAGAGTTAAAACAACAAGAAGGTTATTAAGTTAGTCTCCTGGTTGTTCTCTATTGGCCAATATTATCAAAGGCTATATAAGGTCCTAAAGGGTAGGTGCCAGGTTGTCAGGATGCTGAGGTCTTTGGCATAGGCATGTCTGAGAGAGGAAGGAATGGTTCTAGTTGGTGTTTCTAAGGACTCAACTGTCACTGGCTTTGTGGGACAGATTTATCCCTGCCTTTGGCATCTCAGGACTCAAGGGCTCCAGTAAAAAGCTCTTACCTGGGGCTCCCTCCTCTCATTCTTTATAACTGGCATTTAAAGAACAACAAACAAAAGCAGCTACGGACATTTGTTAGGGGCTTGTGGTGTAGAAGGCATGGAAGGAACTTGTCTTCTGTCTCTTTTTGTATCCTCATACCTTCGCACAATGCCAGGAATATAAGCAGTCTTAATAAATATTGATTGATTGATAGGTGGTAGGATTCAAAGACACTTTGTTCTCAAGGAGATTATAAACTTGTAGAGAAGTAGCTATAATATAGTGGGGAAAACATTGGATCTGGATTATTGTGAAATTAAATGGGATAATGTATATCAAGAGCTTCATTAGTTATAAAACTCTGTTGAGTAGAAGTCACTATTGACCAGAGTGAAGGACTTAGAGTCATGAAGACCTGAATTTGAATCCCTCTTCAGGCACTTAACTAGCCATGTGCTGAGGGGCAAATCATTAACCACTCTGAGCTTTAGTGAGAACTGAAAGAGGCTCTAGTTCTATCTAAAGAATGTACAATAATGACACCTAACTTCCCAGGATTGTTTTGAAGATCAAATGGCCTATTATAATAATAACATCTGTAAAGTGCTTTACAAACAGTGGAGTGCTTTGCAAATACTGTTTTAAAAAAATTATAAATGTGATCTATTGAAATTCATAGCAGGAAAAGACACATGTGTATTAAGTCAAGGAAAGAGCTGGACCACCCTCTCTGGGCTTCCTCTCTCAAATCCCAGTGGAGAGGAAAGTGAGATTTTTAGAAGGAACAATTCTGTTTCTTGCCAGAGGATTCCATCCCTAATAACTCTTTATTTATTTAGTTTTTTTTATTGTTTAATTAAGAAAAAATTTTCCATGGTTACATGATTCATGTTCTTTCCCTCCCCTCCTCTCACCTCCCTCCCATAGCTGATGTGCAATTCCACTGGGTTTCACATGTGTCATTGATCAAGATCTATTTCCTTATTATTGATAGTTGCACTAGGGTGATCATTTAGAGTCAATATCTCCAATCATATCCCCATCTACCCATGCGATCAAGCAGTTGTTTTTCTTCTGTGTTTCTGCTCCCACAGTTCTTCCTCTGGATGTGGATAGTGTTATTTCTCATAAGTCCCTCAGGATTGTCCTGGATCATTGCATTGCTGCTAGCAGAGAAGACCATTACAGTCCATTGTGCCACAGTGTATCTGTCTCTGTGTATAAGGCTCTCCTGGTTCTGCTCCTTTCACTCTGCATCAATTCCTGGAGTTCCTAATAACTCTTTTTGCATGAGCCTCTGTCCAATGTCTGTCAATTATCAGACATCCGTTAGTTTTTACTAAAGGATATTTAGCAAGAACAGTGTTACAAAACATTTTCCTTCCTCTTCCTCTGCTCCAAACCCCCAGTTCATCTGCTTTTCTTGCATAAGGTCCCTGGGGAAAGTGGGCTCAGATTTAAAGCACAATTGGAATGAAAATATCTAGGAAAATCATGTGTCCAAGGGTTATCTCCCAATTCCGGGCACATTCTTAGAAGGCCTTTTCTCCCTTCCTGGAGTTCTCCTAGGTTTCCCATTAGGTTTATCTCTCTGTTGGGCCCTCACAATCAATGCAGAGTCCATTGCTAGCAATCCTTTTCATCATGAGAGACCCGACAGTATCCTTATGGGACTGTCTTACCATTTTTTTTTAAGCCCTTACTTTCTCTCTTAGAATAGATACTAAGTATTTGGTTCCAAGGAACCAAAAGTGGCAAGGCCAGGCACTGGGGATTAAGTGACTAGCCCAAGATCACACAGCCAGGATGTGTTTGAGGCCAGACTGGAACCCAGGACCTCCCATCTCCAGGCCTGGTTCTCTATCCACTGAGTCACCTAACTGCTCCTCTTATGATTTTTGTCCCTAGGTATTTCCTCTCTTGTTGCCACTACTGATTTGATAGATTCTTTTTTTTTTTTAAGCCCTTACCGCCTGTTTTAGAATCAATACTGTGTATTTGTTCCAAGGCCGAAGAGTGGTAAGGGCTAAGCAATGGGGGTTAAGTGACTTGCCCAGGGTCACACAGCTGGGAAGTGTCTGAGGGCAGATTTGAACCTAGGACCTCTGTCTCTAGGCCTGGCTCTCAATCCACTGAGCCACCCAGCTGCCCCTGATTTGATAGATTCTGATGCTGATTTTGTTTGCTGGTGAGACCTCAGATTAATCTCCTGGTCTTACTTGTGTCCTGGCTGCTCCCATCTTGAGACACATTCATATAACATCAGAAAAGACTAAAAACAAAAGAAAACAAGAAAAGATAGGACTGACATATGCTTGAAGTCACATGACAACCCCGTGGGAGACAGAGCAGCCACTGCTTCCACCCATGGATAGCTCTCAGAAGTTCTTGCCTCACTCATTGCCAGAAAGGAAAAGGGCTAAAAATGGCTAAGGGAGAGGCAAAAGGGAACTCAATTCTGGGTCAGCCCCTCCTGAGTCATTGGCTCCTCTGGCCCTGTAGCTCCCAGGAGACTCCTTGTCACCATATAGCACTAATAGTAAATCTAAAGTCAGTGCTTGGATGAGAAGTAGGTCGGCACATATCTGTACATGCTCTGTAGGAGCCATCAGGAAAGGCAAATCCAGGCATTCTCTAAAGTCTGGACCCTCAGGGGCTAGTGCCCCGTTGCAGTATGGAGCTAAGAGAAATTTATTGGGTAGGAGAAGGAAAAGAGGGAGAGATCATTAAAGAGAGCTACATGGAGTAGGGGGCACATGTAATGGGTCTCACAGGAAGGGAGTGATTTAAAAAGATGGGGTTTGGGAAGATATTCATTCCAGGCTAAGAAACATTATGAACAGAAGCTTACAAGTGATGGGTATAGTTATCAGAGTTCAGGATGGTGAGATAATTTAGTTGGAATGTAGAGTATTTCAGGGCCACTAGGTGGCACAGTGGACAAAGTGCCAGGCATACAGTCAGGAATTCCTGAGTTCAAAATGTAGCTGTGTGACCCTGGGCAAGTCACTTAACCCTGTTTGCCTCAGTTTCCTCATCTATAAAAATGAGCTGGAGAAGGGAATGGCAAACCACTCCCAGTATCTCTCCCAAGAAAACCCCAAATGAAATCACAAAGAGTCAGACACAACTGAAAACAATTAAACAGCAGCAGTATTTAATAAGATTAGAAAGGTATTTTATTTGGTGTAAGTAGTGGTAATAGGAATAATGAGACCAGAGTAGTACATGAGGAAGATTGTTCTGGCAGCCATGTGAAATTTGGATTGGAGAGAGGATATATCGGAGGCAGAAAGACCAACTGTGATAATAGTCAAGGCTAGAAGAAATGAGAACGTGGGTGATCTAGGAAGTCTTATCTCTTGGCTCCAGACAGTCCCAGCTTGGGAGAGAGACTGGTGCGCTTGACAAGGCAATTGGAAACACCTGCTTCCCTTCTGTCTCTCCCCCCCCCCCCCAGCTCAGCTGCTTTGCCTTCTGAAATTGTTGTAACACATCTTATATATCTTCTCTTTTCCTTTTTTTGGCAAAGAATATAGAATATGTTGTTAGGAATTATACGTGGAGATGGATGGACTGCATACTATCTATTTTAATATTTATAATGTTTATATTTATAAAGCTTATTTATTTAAAAGGTTTACAGATTAGACCAGGAAAAAAAAGAGCTAGAGTCCTAGCCATTTGAAGTTTCAGTATATATACAACCTGACACTGCCTCTGGGTCTGCTGCCTCTTTTAAGTTGTGAGAGAGGAATTATCTTAGATGTGCTCACATATGAGCTAGCCAGTAGAACCTGGGATTAAGTTCATCATAGTCAGTTTTCCTTGGTTTTCAGCTAGACCCAGTTCCTAGAAGAATAGCTCTAGAGGTGAAAGAGACCTCAGAGGCCAGAAAGGCAAACTCCCTCACTTTACAGATAAGGGAACTGAGGCCCAAGGTGATTTGCCCAAGGTCACCTGGGTAGAGTAAAAGGTGTAGTTTTTTCTGACTCCAGGATGAATGCTCTTTCAACTGTACCAGGCTCAACCCTGGGTTTTTCTCTTTAACTTACTGGTTTTTTAACTTGTGGATGCACAGTGACTTCTGGTGACCAATCTCCAAAAGCCCCACTTGTCCAGAGTTTCACAGAAGGAAGCCAGAAGGGACCATACAGAACTCACAATTTGGTACCACTATAAATGAGGAGGCCACTCTAAGCCTCCTATCCTGTGATAAACTGATAATTCATGAAGTGCATTGATTTCCCCTAATATTAGAGCCAAACTGTATAATTAGCTCCAGTGAGATGCTATCTCTCCTTTTAATATGCTGTCAAAAGGCATAATTTAGAGAACTTGATCCTTGATTTGACCCAGGTTTCTCTATCTTTGCATTCTTGTTCTTCTTATTTATTTTTTTTACTTTTACCTCTATCTTACAATAAATACTGTGTATTGGTTCTAAAGCAAAAGAGTAGGGCTAGGCAATAAGGGTTAAGTGACTTGACCAAGTTCACATTGCCAGAAGGGTCTGTGTTCATATTTGAACCTAGGACCTCCCATCTCCAGGAATTGGCTCTCTATCCACTGAGTCATCTAGCTGCATTCTTTTGGTTCTCTTATTGCTATATTCATTTATAGGTGAGATGTCTACTCAAATATCCATGTGGCTCTGTTTCTCCGTGGGGACTGACATAGAAGAAGCAGAGACTATAATTCCAGAAAAAGAATTTCTACCACTAGTAAACAAAAAAGGTCACCTTTGCAGAGAGAGAAAGAGAGGGAGAGGGAGAGGGATGGGGAGAGAGAGAGGAGAAAGAAAGAAAGAGGGAGAGGGAGGGAGGGTGAGAGAAAAAGGAGAAAGAAAGAGAAAGAAAAAGGAAGAGAAAGGGGGGAAGAGTGAGAGGGAGGGGGGAAGAGAGAGAGGAGAAAGAAAGTGAAAGAGAAAGAGAAAGAGAGAAAGACAAAGAGTGACAAAGACAGAAATAGAGCCAGAGAGTGAAAGCAAACAATAACAAAAATGGGTGGGGAGGGGAAAGGAAGCTCTAAAGGCCCAGTAAGCAGCCCAAAAGAGTGTGGATAGATCTTTTATTTCAAAAGTGTGATCATCAGACCCTGATTTGCTGTTTGCTAGTATGTGATAGTGACTAACACATTAAGGATATAGAATCATCATCTTACTGGTAAATTGGTTAATAGAAGAGTATTTTATCTCTCCTATGGAGATGCTTTGAAAAATAATATCTTAGGACCAGCTAGGTAGGTGACTCAGTGGATGGAGAGCCAGGCCTAGAGATGGGAGGTCCTGAGTTCAAATATGGCCTCAGACACTTTCCTAGCTGTATGATCATGGGCGAGTCACCTAACCCCATTTGCCTAGTCTGTACTGCTCTTCTGCCTTGGAACCAATACTTAGAATTAATTCCAAAATTAAGGTAAGGGTTTAAAAAAAAAGAAAGAAAAATTATATCATGGGCTATAAAGTAGAATATAACTTCCAAATATGCCTTCTAAGTGGTTATAACAGTATTGAGTAAGAACAGGTATTCTTGGCTCTTTCATAGGCCTTTTCATCAAACCTTTTTCACTAAGCCTAGGGGTCACCTAGGCATTTAATTTCTCGTGTTGAATAGGATCCAAAGCTTAAGAGGACTATTTCCCCCTTCCCATTCATGCCAGATGACACATTTCTTCCCAGATGAGGCTTTATTTGTAATGACCTTCAGTAAAGAACATTTCCCCAGCTTTCCTTTTTTTTTTTTTTAAACTCATTCCATTGCCTGGCAATCTCTGATACCAGAAAAGGTTTATGTCTATTCTCAGTTCATCATACTACACTTGAACTTTGTTTCTTCTGAGTCCTTAGTTCTGTCTTCAGTTGTGATATAGACTATCTGGTCATTATTTGTCTACTTCTGTAGGATAGACAATCAACATGTTTCTTATTCTCTTTTTCAGTCTTTTATAGTTATCATTTAAGTAATTTCTTTTACATTCCTTGAGTGCAGTACTCGATGAACTACTCTCATGGGATCATGTTAGTGCTGAACAGAACAGAGAATTTACCTTGTGATTCTTAACCGGAGTTTATATTTATATAAAACTTTTATATATAATGTTTTTTCATAAACCTGTGAGGCAGATAGTAAAAGTTTTTTATTCCCATTTTATAGATGAAGAAACTGAGATTCAGTGAGGTTGATTGACAGAACTAGTAAAATGTCGGTGTTTTGTTTTCTTTTTTTGCAGGGTGGGGGTGAGATGGGGCAGCAAAGAGGGTTGGGTAATGAATATGTTTCATTTTTTGTTTGTTTTTTCATCAGAGTTATTTCTGAATAACTCCCATTCTCCCATCTTGGAATATTATTAATGCTTCCTCCCCCTTACCTTGAAACAAAGAAAATCAGTTAAGCAAAGAACAAGTCGTAATGTTCTGCCCTCAACCTCCCCTAGAGAGGAGGAAAGTAGATGTCTCGTTATCTGTTCTCTGGGCCCATTATTGGTTTTCAGGTATTTAGAGTTTGACTCCCTTTTAGTGGTCTTTTATTTGCTTTGTTTTAATTATTGCATATATTGTTGAACCTGGGCTGTCTGAATCCTAAATCCAGTTCTTATACATTTAGAGAGAGGGACTAGAACTGGGATTTCATTAGTTAGAGCAGAGTTCAAAGATTCCACCGGCCAGCTGCATGTGGTCCACAACATTCCTGAATCCGAATAAAGTGAAACTGGGAAACATTTAAGAAGCGAAATAAAAATGACAATAAAACAGAAAATGCCCATGTGGTGTTTTGAAGTCAACATGCCCTCCCAAGTATACTTAGGTATATAGTTTAACACTATTGGTCTAGAGAACTGTGGTTGAGGGAACTCCTTCCTGCTACCAATGCAAATCTGTTCTTCTTTGTAACTTAAACAACTTGGAGCATTGAGGCAGCCACTGTCACAAGAGGGACCTCCTCCCAAGTCTTCCTAGTTCTGAAGTCAACTCTCTATCCATTATGCTACACAGACTCTCACTTTTACTTCCATGAATGAATATTACAATAGTTTATTTTTTATGAACTGTATTTACTTTATTCACTTTAGGGATTAATTGTATTTATTTAAAACCCTTACCTTCTGTCTTGGAATCAATACCATGTATTGGTTCCAAGGCAGAAGAATGGTAAGGGCTAGGCAATGGGGGTTAGGTGACTTTCTGGGAAGTGTCTGAGTCCAGATTTGAACCCAGGATCTCCTGTCTCTAGACCTGGCTCTTAATACACTGAGCCACCCAGCTGCCCCCAGGGATTAATATTAGCAAGCCATATCTTCAAGTGGCTCCCCTCTGCCAACAGTTCACAAGGATAAGATCAGAAAATTGCAAACTAATTTTAATATCAACTTAATCAAAACATTAAGGAGGAAGGTACATCTTCTGGAAAAAAGGTCATGTGGTACCTACTAAAGATAAATACAGATGACCTTTGAGTTAGCTGATATTTTGGATTTTCTGCTTTGTTGCTTTTTCTGGGAGAATGAATGATCAAGTTGACTCTATAAGCAGTTAGTTCCAACTCACCTGTTGGAAAGGGAAAAAAAAACAACTGAGAAGTTATTTGATACTTGGCACAATAGCAAGGTATTTTGTCCTACCCCTTCTCAGGCAGGTCGGGGTATGTAGTGGAAAGAATTATGTTGTCAGAAGACCTGCCCCATCTCTGCTGTTGGAGAAGCCAAATGGAACAATGGGTAGAGCTCCATACCTGGAGTCTGGAAGCTTGGAGTTCTTTAAATTGCTTCAGACACTTCTGGCTGTGTGATCCTGGGAAAATTATTTAATCTCTATTTGCCTCAGTTTTCTCATCTGTAAAACTGAGGATCTTAATACAGGCATCTATTTCCCAGAGTTGTTATGAGGGTCCAGTGAGGTAATAATTGTAAAACACTTAGCAGGAGGCCCGGCACATAGTAAATGCTATATAAATGTTAGCTATTATTTTTAGCTATTATTTACTAGCCACATGGCCCAATCACTTCTAGACCTTACGCTCCTCATCTCTGAAATGAGAGGATTTGGCTAGCAGACCTCTCAGCTTCCTTCCAGTTCTCCAGTTTTGTGATTCTTGCTGGCAGTGCCAAAGACTCTTTCAGTGAATATCCAGGAGAATCTAAGTGCTGATTTTCCATTTCTTTCTTACTACTTTTTCCACAAGGTCAGTTCTGATATTTGACTTAGATTTCAGAGAAAACTACACAGTCTTTTGCATACTTTAGCTCTTTGATAATATGACAAATGGTTTTTTTCCTTGCATGATATACTGCAGATGATATATTCATCTACTTAAGTACATCTTCTGCAGTACATCATGAGAAAAACCATTTGGTTCATTATGAAGCCTTGAAAGAAATGATGTGTTTAATTATAAATACCCAATAAAGGAAAATGTAGCAAGTAGGCAATAGGCCATCAGTGAGGGAGAGTGAGTAATGGGAAATATAACTTTTGTTGTTATGTATATAAATTTACATGTCCATACTTTTCTTGGAACAGATGACCATTATTTCTGGGTAGTCTCTAGTCCAGGGGCTCTTAACCTGAGATCCAAGGACAGGAATCTATGAATAGATTTTTAGGTAATCTGTGAACTGGGATGGGAAAGAAATTTGCAGCTTTATTTTTACTAACCTCCCACTGAAGTTTAGCATTCCTTTGATTATTAATTTTAAAAAAGTCTTTAAAAAGGAGTTCATAGCTTGGGAATTGTTTCTACAGATGCTATAGCCACAACTAATGAAATTGATGTCAATGCTTCTTTTTAAATGTTATTTCTACTGATAAAAGCATCAGTTTCTGATGTCGAACTATGTGACAATGCCAAGGACTTTGGTGATAAGAACTTTATTTTCTGGGTCTTCAACAGTTGTTGTCAGACTCCATCTCCATTGGAGTTGCTTTCTAGGATGATGGTTGCAGTCCCCAGACTGGAAGCATGTATTCATAAAGCTCTTGAGTTCAGAGTCCTGGACTGTCTCCATCAGGGTCTGAAGGGAGATGATGGTCAGGTTGGTGATGGTGCTTTGACTTGACTAGCAAATTCTGCCTCCTGTTTATTCCTTGGGGTGCCTTGTTGCTTTAGCTGTTTGGGAATCCATTGGCAGTTGGTAGGGGATGGCTAGTCTCCCTTTTCCACAGAAATTGATTCTCTAGATGATGTTTCAGAGGGCTGTTATGAAAGTAAAAATGGTGGTCTTGTGGGTGGGCAAGGTGGGGTGCCAGTAGATTGTGACCCTTCTTGGAGTACCTACCTGCCTGTTGTTGGCAGATGGTCAGTAATTGTTGCTGGTGGTAATGACAAAGGTGCTCTCCACAATGATTTCATCTCTCTGTGATGGATGTGGGACTAGGCTGGAAGCAGGTCTGGTGGTTTGGGAGCCACTGCTATTCCCCAAACTCTTGGGGCTTTGGGTTCTGGGTCCTGGGTTGTGGCTGAAAGAATCTGAAGGGAAATGAAGATTAAGATGGTGGTGGTTTGATTTGCTTGACACATACTGCCTTTTAGCTTTCTCTCAGTATGCCTTACTGCGTTAGATAGGCTGGCTTCCTAGGCAAACAAGTAACCACATTGCAGGTGTTTATTTGTTATTCTAATCTAAAATTAGAGCGAATGATTTTAATCCTAGACACCTGGTACAATGGGGGAAAAAAAAACAGATTTTGGGTCAGAGGAGCAGAGTTCAAATCCCAATTTAGAACTTTACTATCTGTGTGATTTGGGGCAAATGATATCTGTAGGCTTTAGTTTTCTCTTTTATAAAATTAGGATTTGGACTAGATTGTCTCTAAAGTTTTTTCCATCTTAAAAGCCCTGCCACCAACAAGTGACTTCATGGGTAGAATGGTAGACATGGAGTTCAGAAGACCTGAGTTCAGATCCTCTCTCAGACATTTAATTATTTCAGGATTGCTGGGCAAGTCACATAATTTTTCTCAGCTTTAGTTTACTCATCTGTAAAATGGAGGGTAATAATAGCCCCTAACTCATGGAGTTGTTATAAGGCTCAGATGACAGCCTCATGTATGTAAAGTGCTTTGTAAAAATCTTAAAGCAATATATATATATGTATATATATATACACACAAATATATGTTATCTATTATTAGGGAAAACAATGTCATCCATAAATTCTAGGCCAGAAAGCTTGACTTTGATTCTTGACTATAATCTAGAATGTACTATTTTCTCAAAGGGAAGGTGAGTGAAAATCCAGGCAAGTAAGTGGTTATCACAAAAAAAAAAAAAAAAAAAAAGACAGCATAGTTTTATCAGGGACAGGAAATTCCAGACTGATCTCATTTCTTTTTAACAAGATTTCTTGGACTGATATATTGGGAGAATGCAGCATTGTTTACCTTAGATTTTAGGAAAGAATGTGGCAAAGTCTCTTGTGATATCCTCATTGAAAAGATGGAGGTAGACAATAGTACAGTTACATGGTTGAATCATTGGACCCAAAGAATAGTCATTAATGGTATGAAGTCAGCTAAGAATGGGGTCTGTAGTAGAGTGGCCTATGGAAGAGTTCTTAGTCCAGTTTAGTTTAACTTTTTTTCAAAGTCTTAGACAAAGCCATTGATGGATTATCTATTTTGTAGATCACTAATGATATGAAGCTGGTGGATGATGAAGTTGGTATCTAAAAAGACCAAGATAAGAATCTTGGGCTGTATCTATTAATATGCAACTTGATAAAGATATAATTAAGTTCACTTGGTTAATGATAGATTTTGCTCCAGGCCCTTATTTTAACTTTGTGGGAACCTTTACATTTCAAGTATGTTTCTTTTAAACATATTTATTGTTGGATTTTTCTTTCTAATCCATTTTGCTACCCTTTTCCATTTTATAGGTGTATATTTGGAATTGGGAAGATGCCATTTAAAAGTATGTTATATATTTCCTATGGACACGTAGAGACTTTGAAACTACATTTCCCATGATTCCTCATGGCAAACAGGAAATATGATGATGTAAGAGAGGGGATAAATCTCCTGGGTGAGGAGGAAGTCACTCTCTTAGCTAGCAGGCGCGGGAAGATATGAAAGGTAAAAATGGCTGAGGCAATGTGAATTCTTACAGGTGCGTGGTCTAATGATTTTATCTCTATCAGCATGGCTTTAATTAAACTACTAATTTCTATTATTATATCAGTCTTTATTATTTTTAATCGTAACATAGGTGAGTTTATCAGTAGGAATATATTTAAAAAGAATGCTGACCTTGAAGTCAGTAAGATTTGGTTTAAGTACTATTTTTTAATTTTATTTAATTTTATTTTTTTAAACATTTATTAATATTCATTTTTAACATGGTTACATGATTCATGCTCCTACTTTCCCATTCACCCTCCACACTTCCCCCACCCATGGCCGATGCACATTTCCACTGGTTTTAACATGTGTCATTGGTCAAGACCTATTTCCAAATTGTTGTTAGTTGCATTGGTGTGGTAGTTTCGAGTCTACACCCCCAATCATGTCCGCCTCAACCCATGTGTTCAAGCAGTTGTTTTTCTTCTGTGTTTCCTCTCTTTCAGTCCTTCCTCTGAATGTGGGTAACATTCTTTGCCATAAATCCCTCAGAGCTGTCCTGTGTCATTGCATTGCTGCTGGTACAGAAGTCCATTGCATTCGATTTTACCATAGTATATCAGTCTCTGTATACAGTGTTCTTCTGGCTCTGCTCCTTTTGCTCTGCAACAGTTCCTGGAGGTCTTTCCAGTTCACCTGGAACTCCTCTAGTTTATTATTCCTTTGAGCACAATAGTATTCCATCACCAGCATATACCACAGTTTGTTCAGCCATTCCCCAATTGAAGGACATACCCTCCTTTTCCAGTTTTTTGCCACCACAAAAAGCACAGCTATAAATATTTTCGTACAAGTCTGTTTATTTATGATCTCTTTGGGGTACAAACCCAACAATGGTATGGCTGGATCAAAGGGCAGGCATTCTTTTATAGCCCTTTGAGCATAGTTCCAAATTGCCATCCAGAATGGTTGGATCAGTTCACAACTCCACCAGTAATGCATTAATGTCCCAATTTTGCCACATCCCCTCCAGCATTCACTACTCTCCCCTTCTTTCATTTTAGCCAATCTGCTAGGTGTGAGGTGGTACCTCAGAGTTGTTTTGATTTGCATTTCTCTAATTATTAGAGATTTGGAACACTTTCTCATGGGCTTATTGATACTTTTGATTTCTTTACCTGAAAATTGCCTATTCATGTCTCTTGCCCATTTTTCAATTGGGGAATGGCTTGATTTTTTATACAATTGCTTTAACTCCTTGTATATTTGAGTAATTAGACCCCCGTCAGAGTTTTTTGTTATAAAGATTTTTTCCCAATTTGTTGTTTCCCTTCTGATTTTGACTACATTGTTTTTGATTGTACAAAAGCTTTTTAGTTTAATATAATCAAAACCATTTAATTTACATTTTGTAATTTTCTCCAACTCTTGCTTTTAAGTACTATTTTTGACACATACTAGCTGTAGGATTGTAGACAAATCATCTTCTTACAGCTTCAGAGAGATTTCTAATATTAAATTTCAAAGAATGACCAGTCTGCATCAGGGTGGAGAGTTTTCACACTTGGAATTCCAAACACTGATGAAATAACAAACCTGTACCAAAAAAAAACAAAACTCTTATATTTGGGAAGCAAAATTAGCTTCTCAAGTATAAGGAATGGGAGGCGTGGCCATATACTAGTTCTTCTGAAAAAGACCTCAGGTTTTGGTGGAATGTAACTTAATAGGAATTAACATTGTTATGTGGCAATGAAAAAAAGGATGACACAATCCTAGCCTGTATTTCTAGAGATAGTAAGCATAGCATTGAAAACTAGGGAAGTAGTAGTCCCAATGGACTCTGCTCCAGATCGCTCCATTTGTAGTATGGGATTCAGTATTGGGTGTCACATTTTAGGAAGACACTGATAATCTGGAGAACAATTCAGAAGCAACCAGGATGATGAGTTGACCTCAATTTCATGTCATTTGAGGATTTGATGATGGAACTAGAGATGATTAGACTGAAGAAGAGAAGACATGGTGGGCTCATGATAGCTGTCTGAAGGATTTCAGTTATAATGAATCATGAAGATATTAAAGATGCATTCAAAAGCTGACTTTAATGAGCAAAGTGTTCATGGACCAGACTTATGGATATATTTCTAATATTTCACATGATTGATTTCTGAATACTTAAATTGGATTGGACTTAAATTTTGTTGAACTTAAAAATTAAGCCTCTATTATTTAATCTGCAGTCTGAAAGCTTAAACAACTTAAACTTAAAAAAGTTTAAACAACTTGTAAAGGTCCTTTGAAATGTCAAAGACTTGCACTTAATATCTGAAAAAGTGGTCAAACTGAATAGGTCTGGACCAGCATTCTGGGAAGAATGCCTCTTCTTCCCTAGTCCTTAAACCTTACCCATTGCTTTCCCAGTCTTTAAGCTCCCTCCACAGATGATTAAAACCCATGTGAGAACTTTTGTAGGGGCTAGACTGCTACAGTCTTCAAGGATTTAAAGGGATGCCTTATGGAAGAAAGTTTAGAGTTGTTTTGTTAGGTTCAAAAAAGCAGAATGAGGAGTGATGGAAGTTTCAGAGAAGCAGATTTCGGTTCCCCTTTGCAGAAGATCTGCTTTATAATGAGGTCTATCCAGAAATGGAAGGGATTTCTGAAGGTGGTATCTTCTACCAAGGTTTTCACACAAAAGACTAGCTGGCTGCTTGAGGGCTATGTTGTAAAAAGGATTTGGTCCAGGTATTGATTGGACTAATTGATCTCTGAGATTGTACCCCACAACATCTGGTTGCACACCCATAAGAAAGGGATGAGGTTTTATGGTTCTATAAAATGGTAACTATAAGTATTATATAAATTGAGGGAAATGGTCAAAAACTGGTGGGGAAATTCTTGAGAAATGTTTCAAAAATCACCTCTTACTTTTAAACAACTACTTACTCATCAACTGCACCAGTGTAAATGAAAAGAACAAGAAAACACTTAATCAATTGAGAAATCTTTAGTAATTTTTAGGTCAATAATTCCAATAAAGTGATGGAATTAGAGGCCAGATTTCAAGGAATGGGTAGTGAAGAAGTGGAGAAATTGAGTACAAATGACACTTTCTAGGATAACATTACAGAATGAGAGCTTCAAGGGATCTCTGAGCTCATCTAGTCCAAGTTTGGCTGTGAAAGGTAGGTGAAATGCAGTGTGATAGCCAGAGGGATTGAGTTCAGCTTCTGCTAAGTATGTAAACTTAAACTCACATATATTAACATACATGCTATCTCAACAACACATATGCAGCCATTCAACCATCCATACAGGTGTTTGAAGTAGCAAGACAAAATGGCTGTTGAGTAAACAAGTAAAACAAGATAGTTATTTAAATGAACATTTGATCTCAGCACTGTAGCTACTCCCTTCCCTGGTGCAGATCAAGTCACTGATCATCCCTTTCTTATGGGGTGCAACCAGATGTTGTGGGGTACAATGGCGAACCCCTGGGTTCAGGAAGGATACCTTTTGCAAGAATGCAAGACTCTGAAACTTAGCTTAAAAGTAAAAAGAGAAATTTATTAATTTGAAAGGTAATGTTGAGAATGGCCAGGAGGATAGGAAGGTGGAATAGCAAGGTGGAACAGCAAGATGGGGAGCTGTTCCTTGGGGGGGGACGGGACAGCATGGATGGAAAAGCTGTCTCCCCCAGTTATGGTGTGAGTGGAACAACCCTAGGGGTTGCTCCCAGAATGCTTCAGTTCAGGGGTTATTATATTCTTTACAACAGTGGAGATGTGACTCTAGTGTGGTAACCACTCAGGCGTTTGGTGGGGTGTTCAGGACTGGGTCTGCCTGAAGATATAGGGGGTGGTCTTCATAGTTCAAAGGACAGAGAGATGTCTGATGATATCGAGGTATAGCCTAGAGGTGCATCTCCATATCCATTTCAAATGAAAGGATGATTCAAAGGTGATACTAATCTCAGGGCCTTACGGGATCTATCAGATGTTCTTGGGTTAGGAGTCTCAAGGACAGAAAGGAGCAAGGGAATTTCCCTGTTTACAGTTTGCCTGGGTTTTGGGGGGTACAGTGTCCATGCCATCTCTGTACAATGCCCATGTCACCTTGTGATTTTGATCCAGGTTGTTCTATAATCCTCCATGGGGGAATCCATCTATTTCACTAGAGGCCAACTATATCACTCAGGCTCTCTGTGGGATATCTTTGCTCTTACCACATTCACTGCATGACTTAGCTTACTTCCTTTTTTTGATCATACTTGTTTGTGGTTATGTCTATTGAACGATATAAAAGTACAAATGATGATTGGTAACACACTTCAGAACCATCACATGTCTTTCCGTTCCCTTTGATTTAACTGCACGTTTGATTCTTGGGCTACTACAGTGCTACATGATTCACAGATGTAGAATACCACTGAGAGAAAAGCAGGATTAAAAAGATGGACTTTTATGGATCAGACCTAATATAATTTCCAGCAGTCCGACTTATTCATTTTTCTGTGCCTTTACAGGTAGTCTGCTCAGTCTGAAAATGCTCTGTCCTCATCTCCCTAACTTCCTTCAAGCTTCAGTTCAAGTGACCCACTTCTCATTATCTAGACTAGACACTGCTCAAGACCTCTGGAATCCAAGCTCTGGTCCATGAGCAGGTTAATCAACTTAATGTTGACCTCCTTCCCTCCAGCAAGAGTCTTGATTGGGAACTGAGTCCAAACTTAAGGGGTCCACTGGATCTAACCAGTCCCCAGAACATACTTGACTTCACATCACATCTATCATCCTGTTGCAACCATCTTGTTTGCCCTGCCACCTGTCAATCAATAGATTTTTCTGATGAATCAACTCATTATCTCAGTGATTTTCCTCACTTGAAAGCCACCTGACCATCACTTCCCTGTATTAGGGAATTAGAATGCAAGAGCCTTACTTTTTGTATTTTCTTACCAAGCCCTTAATAAATGCTCATTTATTCAAGTGCCGTCTCCTCCTGGAAACCTGAACATCCTCAAATACTGTTTACCTAGAAAGTACTTTGTATTTATTCTGAATGTTTTTCTCTATATACAGCACTCGTGCAAATCTATGGACATGTTGTTTATCTGCCAAAGGAATCAAGCAAGCAAGTAAGCATTTAGTAAGCTTGCTTATATGTTTTTTGTATTTATATTATATTTATTAACCTACCATGTGCTTGGCACAATGACAAACACTGGATGTAAAAAGACAGAAGTGAAAACGTTCCTGCCTTCAAAGAACTTATAGTCTTTGGGAGTGAACAGAGAGAAGATACTAAGTACAATGGAAAGAATAGTGGTATTGGAATTAGGAGGTGGGTTTGGATGTAGATCTTGATACTTACTACTTATATGGCCATGGGGTAGGATTCAGCTTTCTCATTTGTAAACTAAATGTGTCACACTAGATCCTTTCCAGCTGAAGTATGTGTGTGTATGTGTGTGTGTATGTATATATATGCATATATATGTGTGTGTGTATTTGAAAGAAAGAAAAATATACATACATTTGAAAGAAATACATGATAAACATTTTGAGCAATGGGCACTAGCTCTGGGGATCAGCAAAGAATTCATGTAGAAGATCACATTTTACGAGAGCAAATAAAAGTCTTTTAAGAAGCTAGGATGAGAAAGAAGTGCCTACTCATTGGATTCAGTGCAAAGTTATGGAGATGGGAAAAGTGAAAAACAGCCAGTTAGGTTGTCGTATAGCATGAAAGAAGGGCAATGTGACAAGTTTGGAGAAGGGAGGTTGGGACCAGGTTGTAAAGGGCTATTTTATTGAGAAGGGAAGTGACAAATGTGGTCAGACTTGAACGTTAGGAAAATCACCTTGGCAGCTCTGTGGAGAATGGTTTAAAGTAGGGAGAGATTTCAGGAAGGAGGACTGTTTAGAAGACCATCTTCCCCATCTGCCTCACACCTATCTTCAATCTTTCTTTACTTATTGGCTCTTCTGCTTTCTTCAAGAATAACCAAATCCCCTCCATGCTTTAAAAAAAAAGAATCTCATTAGATACTCCATTCCTTTAAAGCTCTCATTCTCAATCTAACCTCCCTTCAACAGCCAAATTTCTTTAAATAATAGCTACTTATTGCCACCATTTTATCTTCTCTCGCTTCTTGATTCTTTGCAGTTTGGCTTCTAATCTCATCATTCAAATGAAACTGATTTCTTCAAAATTACTAGTGGTCTCTTCAAAGGGGATGGTGTGTGTGTGTGTGTGTGTGTGTGTGTGTGTGTGTGTTTGTGGGGGCAACCTGTGGTAAAGGCAAGAGGGAGTAAGATAAAGGATATCTTTCAAAATGATGTTTCTTGTTGGCTTTGAACATACAATGAAATTTATTCCACTAACTTCTTTACTTGGTTTCAGAAGGAGAAGTTTAGTAAGGATATCAGACTGGAAGGGATTGCAGTCTATTTCTCATTTAATAGCTGAGGAAACTGATGATGAAAGCTTAAGTGATCTGCCCAAAATACACAGAGCCTCTGAGAACAGGGGTTTTTTTTCTCCTTTCTTTGTATGCCCAGCACTTAGCACAGTGCTTGGCATAGTGTTGGTGCTTAATATATGCTTGTTGAGTGGCAGTATGGAGGTTCAGTGAATAAATAGAGAGCCAGGCTTGGAGATGAGAGATCTTGGGCTCAAATAAGGCTTTAGACACTTCCTAGCCGTGTGACCCTGTACAAGTCACTTAAACTCAATTGCCTGGCTCTTACTGTCTCTTCTATCTTGGAACCAATACTTAGGATCGATTCCAAGACAGAAAGTATGTTTTTGTTTTCAGTTTTTTTAATGCTTGTTGACTGACTGACTTGATTTTAATAAGCCATCTCTCCATTTGGCATTCATGTTTTATTCGCTTGAAAGGGGAAAAAACAACAACAATGAGAAGGCTCTTACAGATATGGCGCAGTTCTTTTAGCAGTAGTGGACCAACATCCTGACTGTCGAACTGAACATTGAGTACTAACAATTAAATTAACATGTTTAGATGTTCTAAAAATAGTTTGGTTCTTAGTACCTTCTGTCTTCTCTTTTATCACTACTCTGCAACCATAGGTACATCAAGGGGTGGGGAAACAATTCTTCTTTTCTCTTGACTTTGCTCATTTTTTCCCTTTGTTTAACTTCTTCCTATGACCAGGCTTACTGGTGAGAATGTAGTAATATTTGTAAAGACTTATTTCACTTATACACCATTCCTAGCTATATCTGTTAAAAGGAAATAAGGAAAGAGCAGGAGCAAGAGCTGCTGAAAAGGCAGAAGTAGGAGGATTCCAGAATTCTAAGGAAGTGACAGAGCTTCTCCTGGGAGAGACCATTGAAGGAGTAGGTTGAGTGTGTCTGAATTCCTTGGGTGGACCTTGTGAGCTTTGACTTTCCTCTCTCTCCTGTGGCTGTCCTACTGATCCAACTACTTTTCCTGTGTGCCTGTGTGTATCCTGTTGCTACTGACTGATAGATATTCCAACAGAGCTGCAAAAGACACACTAAAGCCATCTGTCAGTGAGACCTTTTCCCTTTTGTCCTGTTCCTGCTTACCTTCCAACCTTGCTACCTCTATCACCATCTAAGGAGGGAATTTGGTTAGTGAAGGGTATTTATTGTAGGAACTGAACTTTTAGGTAGAGAGACCAATGATAGTGCAGATACCAACTGTCAGAAGATAATAACTAGATTTGGTGGGGAGGTTTATTTATATTCTTTAGTTAGATCATCCCAATTCCCTTCTCTTCCTTCCCTTACCTTAAATAAACCCTGTTTAATATCATTTGGGTATCCAGTAAGCTTTATCCTGTTGGCCTTCCCAAACCCCGAGATACTTCTGATTACTGGTCCTAACAATCATTCCTTGATCATCTAAAATCCAAATACCACCGTAGTATCCTTTAGATACTTAATTCATATCTAAGACCCAGAATATAAATGAAAGAGAGCGCATTTTAATAAGTTTGTCATTTCCTTCTTGTACACTGGGTCAATCCATCAAGCCTTTTTTTTTTTTTCATGGCTCCTCCGATTTTAACCAATATGTGATAATATTCACATTTCAGAAACATTTTCAGATTTGCACAGTTCATCATTTGCAAAAGAGGGATAAGGGCTAGGCAATTTTATTTTTCTTTAAACCCTTGCCTACCATCTTAAAATCAATGCTGTGTTTTGGTTCCAAGACAGAAGAGTGGTAAGGGCTAGGCAATGGATTTGCCCAGGTTCACACAGCTAGGAAGTATCTGAAGGTCAAAATTAAATCCAGGACCTTCCATCTCTAGGCCTCCCTCTCTATTCACTTTGCCACTTTCTTCTTCTTCCTCTGTGTATTTTTAATGTTTTATGTATGCTCTTTTAGTTTAAATACCTTTTGCATCTCAGTCTTCTCTGTGTCCATAGAAGCCTTTGCTTATAATAAAATCTGTAAAATAATGCAAAACAAATCAGTCCATTGACTGTGTCTGAAAAGGCATGGCTCATTCTGCACTTCTATGTAGTCCATCTTTCTCTGTCAAGAGGTCGGAGACATATGTATCAGTATTTTAAAGTTCTTGATTGGTCAGTGCTCTCAATAGAATTCTGAAATCTTTCAGAGTTATTCTTCTTTACCTTATTGTGGCTATCAGGTTAAATTGTTCTCTTGGTTCTGCTCATTTTATACTGCATCAGTTTATATAAATCTTTTCGGTGTCCTTTCTATTACATGATAAGCTGCTCTTGTTTTTTGTTTTTTTTAAAGAGGCTCCTGTCTAAGACATGAAACATAGTACTTGGGGCTTAATTTTTTAAAATGTAAGCACGTAAGAGATTAATATATGCACCTGAAGATTATGTTACTATTACCTTATGCCGAATCCTATTGAGAATTACATATTTTCAGATCTTCTGGATTTTATAAGCTGCAGTGCCAAGTCCACAGAATCAGATTCCTGTTTTGTAACATACATGTAGGGTTCAGGAAATTCCACAAGGCTCCAAACAGAAGAGAACTAGTCTCAAACTCTGTAGGTACTTGAGATTCAGTTTAGAAAAAGAATAATGAAGTCTACAAATTAAAGCTTCAAAAGAGTGTGACATACAATATTCATGAGAAGATTCAATGATGTTTAAAACTAAGGGCTCATTAAGGGATTAGATTAAGACAGACAAATATAAAGCTTATAGAAATACTTAATAATCATTCTGATCACAAGCAAACCAAACTTTTCATTTGTAAAATAGAAAACAGAAAATGCTATTTCTCAGTAAAAAAACAACAGCACTAGAAAGTTTTTATTCAATACCAGATTAAGTAAGGGAACTGAGTTGGTATTTTGAAGTAATCTTTTTAAAGGATGAAGAAATGCAAAATGAACTCTTTAAGGGGGAAAATGTTTTTTGGAGTAAGAAATGCTACATGTAAGTGAACTGATTAGAAAAAAATAAAGAAGTTGTCCTGTAATTTTTATTACAAGTTATGACAGATTTTAAGTTTAATGATTAGATGTTAGGCTTAGCAAAGTTTCATGGTTCCAAATATCTTTTGCCTTTAAAACTTTACAGTGTTTTTGCTTATGAGCTCATTGCCCACTGGATTTTTCCATGAATCTGAAATGTGTGCACGATATTTTGGAAAGAAATTTATTTGTTTAAACTTTGCACAGGATGAGCTAAAAATAGAAATTTCTGTGTTTCTAGTCTGGAAGGTCTTTTAGGAAGAAAAAAGGAATATAATCACTGTGCGTATTAAGCAAAGATTTTGTGGAGGAAGGGAATTTTAAAATAGAAATATATCACTTAGTTGATACTGAAATATTGCAAGCACTTAACTGGTTGTTACTTTTAATTAGGAAGTGGATTTCTGAATTGTGGGTTTGTTTTAATGAGACTGAAGAAATGAATGCATAAAGAAAATTGAAGTCATAACTGAAGTATCTCCTTTTTGTTCTTGGGGGTCTGTTGTCTGACTCAATCTGGAGCTACAAATACAGTAGCTTCTCCTTTATACTGTAGAAAGAACAGGCTCCTTAGTATTTTGAGTTGGTCCAGAGCCAGCTTCTAACTTTGCAAGTCTTTGTGAATAAATTTATGGAAAGTGGCTGGTGCCACTAAAGAATGACCTCATAAAAGTTGCTTGTATTTATTCTGGCTAGTGAGGAAATAGTTTACTTAATTAAATAAAAACAAAAGCATTTTAACCTTAAATGTTGAAATGATGAGTTATGCATATGAAACTATGTAGACTACTCAGTGGGTTGAACTTATATTGAAAATAGATTCTCTCTCCTTGGTCAAGATCTTGAAATTTGTCAACTTCTTTCTCTACATGTTTTGCTCTGCTTTCAGCTTCTCTAATGTTGATTCCCAATGTCATATCATCTTAGTTTCCCCTTGAAGCCGAATGGTGGGCCACCTCCATTTCTGGGTCTAATGGTGCCACATTAAGTTCTAGTAGGATTTAAATGTGTGGCATTTTGCATGCCTGCTATCCAGATTAGATTTCTGATCAGTCTTAAAATAGCAAAGTGGCTAGGGCCCATGCTCTAACATAAAAAATTTGTGTCTGGAGTGGTAGGAGTGAGTCACCAAAGAATAGAGGAAATTTCAAAGTATGTCTTGGACTTATGAAGCAATAATATGAGTACAGTCATTACTAGATGTAGGGATTTAACAGTGGGAGAAGTCCAAGAATGTAATTCCACCCTCTGAAGAAATCCTAGAACTATTTTTTGGCCAACATATATAGTTCCCTCTGTGGTTTCCATTCTGCTTGGGCACATTTGGGTTGTCTGAAAGGCAGCCCTTAGCTCTTCCTGTTTTTCATTCATTCTTTCACTGTTCTAGATAGCATCATGGTTAAGAGCAATTTATATTAAGCTGTGGGCCCTGTTGTACATCGAAGAGACTTTTTTTTGCCCTGGGAGCAGACTTGTGAATCATCAATATACCTTACTAAAGGATCATTAAAATGTTCTCAATTGTAAAGCAAGCCTACTGTTGTCAGAAAGACAATTTACTGCTTCCAAATGATATTTAAATTGTCATTATTTATTAAACATTCATTGGGTGCTAGGCACACTGGGGATGCAAAAATAAGAAAACAAAAACAAGATTGTCCCTGTGCTCAAAGAAGTTACCTTCTGGTGGGGGAAAGAGAAGACATAAAGAGGAGATGGAAAGGAGGGGAGAGTTGAAGAGCATTGTGGCTGAGACTTCTTGGTAGATCTGGGAAAGGACTCAATAATCATGGTGTCCTCCTCAGGATGGAGCATTCTCAAGTGAGCAAAGCAACTGGTGTGAAGATGGAGCAGACTGGAGAGTGTTTAGGAAAGAGAGTGGTATTTTATGCAGAACATTAATTTAATACATTATTAACATTATGTGGTTGTCCTTTTTTTATTAGAAGAGGATATTGCTGACAGTGTCATTCATATATTAGAGTGGCTAAAGAGATTGTCTTCTCCTTGCTCCCCATGTGACCAGCATCTCCCATCCTAGCTATAAAATTCTTACCTTGTCACTATTTTGCTTGCCATGATGGCTGATTATTGCACAGCAAACTGATTTGTCAATTATTTTTTTTATGATTTGATAGCTTTGATTCACGTTATAGTAGGTTGAACTTAATTATACAGATATATATATATATATAT
>NC_058135.1:178030908-178120452 GCF_016433145.1 Gracilinanus agilis | reverse complement strand
TCCTTTCTTCCTTCCTCCCTCCCTCCTTTCTTTCCTTCCTCCCTCCCTTCCTCCCTCCCTTCCTTCCTCTCTTCCTCCCTCCCTCCCTCCCTCCCTCCCTCCCTTCCTTCCTTCCTTCCTTCCTAACATTAGTTTTAAGAAATGTGGCATCATCGAGTCTTCTGCAGTGATATTTGAATAATCTACTTGTGCACTTCATATTTTTTTTTAAACCATGCTTTCCATCTTAGGATCCATACTAAATATGGGTTCTAAGGTAGAAGAGTGGTAAAACTTAGGGTATTAGGATTAAGTGACTTACCCAGTCATACAAGTAGGAAGTATCTGGCCATATTTGAACCCAGGTACTCCCAATTTCAAGCCTGACAGTCTGTCTACTGTGTTACCTAGGTGTCCCTGCATCTCAGATTTGTACACTTTTTTTTTTATCAGAGAAGGAAGGATCATGGTTTGGCTTGTATGTATGCCTCCAATGACTTTGTCTATATTGCTCTGCTTTTAGGGGAGAACTTATATCTCTTCCTTTTCTTGACAAGATAAATTTTTTTTAAAGGAAGGGACTGTGGAGAGGAAAACTCAGTTTTTCTACAGTTTAAGGATAAGTTGTGTTTAGGCCGCTGGTAGGAACAGTGCCCCTTCAGTCAAAAACTCTAGTGCTAACAAAGTCTTCCATTGTACCATGTGTAAGATGCTGATTTTAGGCAGTGACTGGAGAGTGGAATTTGAGAACTGTCATTTATGTATTTTCTCTTAAAATATTTAGTTTTCAAATTGCTCATATGAGTGACGATCAGATTTACTCTTACCTAAAACACAACATGCCAATGACTTTGGAAGGTGTCAGATCAGGAGCCCAAGGAACTGGCTTTGAGTCTAAAGAATTTAACATCCAAGGGAACAGGCAGAACAGGATAGATGATGTTCTACAACCAGGATTTGTAAGGTGAGACATTCCCTCCTAGACTGAGAATTTATTTTCAAATACTGTATTAATTCCTATATATTAGGGAGAATTACTGTGTTTTCCTAAGTCTGGGGATCTGGGACAGAGGTGCTATGCAGTTTGTTGCTTTTTACATTTTCTTTGTCCTTGGAAATCCCAAGGAATGTCTTCCCTTTTTTAGCAGAATTTGATTAATAAGTAAAGGGGAGAAGGATCCTTTTCCAGTTATGTGACCTATCTACCAGTGGGGATATAGGCAGGGGTTGATAGGTTGATGGACTTTTTCTTAATTAACTATCACCAATTAAAGATGTCTTGGAATGGTCAAGGGAGAGGCTAAATAATGAGCTCCTAAAAATCTATTTATTGAGCTGAATGACCCAGCTTGGGTTATCCCTGGTCCTGAGAGAGCCATGGGGTCCTTTATTGTTTATGATGCTGGTCTAACCAATAAACTTGATATAATTAATAAGCTTATGTTCTTGCCCCAAAATCAGTCTCTTGAGATAATTTTAATCATTGCAAGACCATCTCATTCTTTCAGGCCCAGATTTCTGTTCCCAGATTTGCCAGCAAAGGTAATTCTGCTGAAGTCTGTTCATTGGGCCTTTTAGAATTTCACATCCAACCACTCTATCTTTGAAAAAAAGAATCTATAGATTACTTAAGTGACTAAATGCCACCCTCCTTTAACAAAGAGCATGTGAGAGAAAGCTCCGGGTAAGCAGAGCTTTTGGAATTCAAAAGCCTTTTATATTAATGGATATTTGGGAAAGGGAAGAGTGATATGGAATGATTTGGTTTAATGACTATGAGGCTCTTATCTCTCCTCTTTTTTCTTTTATGTAACTTCTGGGAAAATGGTCAACATTAGTGTTGCTTACAATCTTAGGACTGGTACTGGCCTAAGATATTCATGAGGTGCTTTCACATTTCTTCCACGTAGTTTTAGCTTTCAGCCTTTAAGATTTATCTCATCTCAGGGGCAGGTCACCCTGGAGTGAAAAGAGAGCTCATTAACCGCCCCTTTGGATTCATAGCTGGATATCAGGGGAGCAAAACTAAAAGCCCTTTTCAGAAGCTGTGCCATAGAGGTTTGAGAAGTTCTTCGAAATAAAAAGAAAAGATCATAGAAGTGTAGCTGGGTGGATCCCCTACAGATCCTTAGTCCAAAACAGTTTTATTTTACAGACCAGGAAACTGAGTGGAAGTGACTTGTCCAAGGTCACACAAATAATAAATAACAGAACTGCTTAGAATTCTCTGACTCTCACTTCAGGCACTGGACCATTATAACCCCACTCCAGCAGGGGAAGGTTTACTGTACAGTTAGACTCTTCCTGAAATGGCAAGGCTTTTGGCATTGAGGTATTGCTCTAATATGACATATACATTAGCACTTGTGCTGCCAGACCTTTGGACATCAATTTTCCTCGTGAGCCAGCTTAATCTCTGCCTTAAACATTGCTTAACCTTTGCTACCCAAACTTGAGAAAACTTGCTTTATCTCCTGGGTCTTAGGGAGAGAACATTGTTACTGAAACTAATATTATCTCAAGTTGCTTGAAACCTTCCTTATTTGTCAGGGGACATCTGACATTGGCAAAGAAGGAAAGAAAATATTTCTTTTCCTTTCTTGAATAATCTGATTGCTTTAGGAGTCGAGTTTTCAGAATCAGCGATAGACTCGGTGTTAGGTAATCTAGGACATGCAGGAAGAAAAGCTGGGTGGTGGAGGGTGACTCCCGGGAATGCCCAGGCTGAGTTTGGACGTCTGCCCTCAATTCAGGATTCTGAAAGATTGCTTTTCCAAGTCACCGAAGTGCCCCTCTACTCAGTAAACTCCAAGGGGCTGCCTGCTGCCTCCAGAAATAAGTATAAAATGCTCTGGCATTCAAAGCTCTTCCTAACCTTTCTAGTCTTTTTACACCTAGATCCAGGGATACTAGCCTTCGGGCCATCTCCCTGTTTAGGGCATTTTCTTTATCTTCAGTGCTTGGAACTCTCCTCCCCCACCTCTTCAAATACTGACCTCCCTAGCTTCCTTTAAGTCCCAACTAAAATCCCACCTCCCGCCGGAAGCCTTCCCCAACCCCTCTTCTTTGCCGTGCCTTGTCGTCCTGTATACAGCTTGCTCCGGCTCCGTTTGCATGCTTCCTTCCCCCATTAGATTGTAGGCTCCTTGAGGGCAGGAGCTGTCATTTGCCTTCTGTTTGGATCCCCAGCGCTTTGGCCAGGCAAACAGTAGGCGCTTAAGGAGTGTTTATAGACTCGAATGAATGGATCATCTCATCGCCGGCATCCTTTGGAGTTCTCCAGATGCCAGTTTGTGGGGCTAACCCAAGGAGGGACAGCTCTCCCTGCCCAACACACCCACATACACACGGGCACGCACACACACACACACACACACACACACACACACACACACACACACACACACACANCACACACACACACACACACACACACACACACACACACACACACACACACAGCACACTCCGTACACGCAGAGGGGAGGGAGGCGGTCTCCCTCCCTCTCTCCACCCCCTTCCCCCTTTGCACCAGGGGGCGGGCTGGGGGCGAGCGGGAGCCGCCGGTCTCCTCCAGGGCGGGCGGCGGTGACCTCATAGACTCGCTGACTAGTGTGCGAAGCGAACAGGCGCCCGGGCTGCCTCTGTAGCCGCCTTCGCCGCCGCTGCAGCCGCTGGCGTCCGGGCAGAGATGCCTGAGCGAGCGTCCGGAGAGCAGCTCCGCCGCCGCCGCCGCCGCCGCGCGCCCGCCGCCCGCTGAAGAGCGGGGGTGGGGCGGGAGCGAGCAGTAGCCCTCGAGCGAGAGAACGAGGCGGCGGGGGAGAGTGAGCCCGGGCTCAGCCTGCGTCCGCTCAGAGGATGTCACCATTGTTCAGCTGGGTAGCCAAGGTACGGGGAGTTGGGGACCAACTTTTTTTAAGGGGTGTGGAAGCACCCCCCTCCCCCGGGCCTGGCCCTTGCTCGCTCGCGCTCCGGCGGAGAGGGGGGAGAATCCGAGCTCGCGCAGCCTCTGGGGTGGTGGTGGTGGTGGTGGGGAGGTGCCGGGCAGGTTCACGTTCGTAGCCCCGGGCGGGCGTTGTCCTTGAACTTGGGCAGCGGGGCGCGGGCTGAGGTGGGGGGGGGGTGAGGGAGAGGCAGAGCTTGCCGGAGAGACGATCGTTGGAGGGGATAGGTGTGGTGCCCTCCCCGCCTAACCTAACTGTCTGCAACGCTTTCCCACAGCCTCTCCTCTGGGGTCCGGGCAGAACTCAGCTCCTCACACTAACAAAGTTCCACTTTCCGGGACTAGCTTTTTTCCAGCTGGAGTCACGCTTTGTACTTGGCTGCTCCACGATGCAAATGAATGACTAGAAAACTAGGAGGCGCCAAGTAGTGTTTGGCTTGCCCCAAATCCTGTTTCAGGGGACCATACAGCCCTAGTTAGAGCAAGTCGAAGGAGGTAGCATGGAGCAGTGGAGAGCAGGTCTAGGAGTCGGGAAGACTTGGGTTCAAATGTGGCCTCTTGATTGCCTACATAACCACGTGACCCAGTACAAATTGCTTAATCCCTCAGCTCCCTCAGGGGATTTCTAGAGGCTATAGATCGCTGGCGAAGCGTGGAAAGTGGTAGCGGGAGTGTCCTGGCTATAGATTGGTACGGCCTGAATGGAAAGTTCCCTATAGTGAGTTTCCTAAACTGCCCTTCTGCCTGCGGTAATGGATTGATTGGGTATCATCTTCTCCGAGAGGCACCATGTTGGTGCAGGGATAAGAGTAGTGGACATGAATCCAGACCGAGAACCTGGGTTTAGACCCTGACTCTGCCCTGTACTACTTGAGATGACTTTGGACACATCACTGAAATTTCTTTGTATTTTGGTTTTCTGTGGAATGGAGAGGGCTGCCATAGTCTCTTATAGCTCTAAGCTTGATGTCTCTAGAACTCAGTTTATCTCTCTGTAAATGAATGTTTGGTTGAAAGGATTTGTAAAAGAAGCCCCTTCCCAATCCCCCACCCTATCTCTAGTTATCACCATACCAGCTTGTATTGGAATTTAATGGGTTGTATGGGGTATTATGTTGGAAGTGTACATATGTGATGAAGACCTGAGATGTGCCCAGATACCTCTTTTTTGAATCCCACTTTTCTCAAGGCACAAATTCTGTGATTTGGGGTTCCTCTGCTTCCTCCTATCCTGTGAAGTTTTATTGCCCAAACATAATAACTGAATTGAAGCATTTTACACAGCACCTTCAGTAGAACATAATAGGGTTCCATCTTTCACAAGCAAACTTTGTATCATCTAATTTACTAACAGATTATAATCATTTGCCTATTTTCTTCCTTTGAACAAAATTTTTTTTTCACGTGGAAAAAGTGGAAGCTGAGTTTTTGGAAAAGAGATATACATATACACGCATTTACACATGTGTATGTATATCTCCCTATGCAATTTCTGGCTGGTGTTCTTATCAGTATCCTCTTATGCAAAGAGAAAACTGAAAGCTTAGTTTGAATTATCCCTATATGGTTTACCTGAAGTTGGTTACAATGAATCTGAGCTGACATCCCACTACCAGGCTTGAATTTAACATGGGCAGCAAAATAATTAGAAATATTCCTTGTATTTTAAATCTCATGGCATCTGAGATTTTGGACAAGTCACTTGATCTCTCCTTAAAACAAAGGAGTTGAACTAGGATAAATACTAAAATCCCATCTAGCTTTAAAAAAATCTATAATTCTATATGGGTTTTTCCCCATAACATTACTCTATATACCATGTTACTCAGCTGCCTACAATATAGCTAGAAATATAAATGTGCATATGGGTATAACATCATACATGTATATATGTGTATACATACACACACAGTAGGAGGAAAGCAGTCAGAGGGGGAGTGGGGAAAGGCCTTTTGGAGTGATTTGAGCTCTCTTGAAGTCTGAGACACTGAGATAAAAGCGAACATTCTACATGTGGGGAACAGCTAGTGAAAGACATGGAGGTAGAGCTAGAGTATTATGTTCAAAGAATTACAAGGAAGTAATATTGCTGGAATTAAGATTATGCATGAAATAAAGTATAAGAAGACTGTAAAGGTAAAATGTGGCTGGCAGAATAGTAAGGATTAATTGGAGTATATCAAGCAGGGGATGGGAACTGTAGAGCCACACTTTAGGATGGTGATGGCAAGCCTATGACATTTGTGTCAGCACTGACTGACACACATAGCCATTTTCAATGACACATGCCGCAAGTGGCTGCATACAGAGAAGTATGGGGTCGCATGCTGAGGATGAAACATTTGCTGTAGTGTAGTGTAGACACTCTGTGCACTATAGATAACAATTCTACCTGTATTAATTTACCTATTTTGGTTTATTAAATACAGTTAGATATTACAATTATACATTTTTGTTATTTAAACTATAAATATCGTGAAATTATGGTTTTTTTTCTTGAAGTGACCCCCCCCCCCTCAGTGATGCAGGGATTTTTGGTGAGTTTTGACACACCAAACTCAAAAGGTTGCCCATCACTGCTTTAGGTAAACCACCTTGGCAGCTGAGTGGATGATGGATTGGAGTGTGTAGTCTTGAAGCAGGAAGACCCATCAGAGGGCTGTTTCAGTAGTCCTGGGAGAGGTGATGAGGGTCTGAAGCAGTTTTGTGGTTATATGAGTGGAGAAAAGAGAGTCATGACAGATGTTCTGAGAACAGAAGTAGGCAATGAATTGGATGTGGAGGATGATGACAGGGAGGTTGCCAGACTGAATGACTGAGAAGATGGTGGTACCCTTGACAGTGATAGGGAATTTGGGAAGAGGGAAGGATTTTTTTTGGGAAAGATAATGAATTTGGTTTTTGGACATGTAGAGTTTGAGATCAATAAGTGGTATGCAGTCATGGTGTTCTACTTTTTATGTGGAAGCACTCTTTTTTTGGGAGTATTTTAAGTTTAGAATAAAAAAAGCAAGTAGCAAAATTTGTTGGTCACAATTCAGGCTTTGCTCTTCAGCAGCATTTGACCCTATTGACTCCTCTCTTTCCAACATGTTACTCTCATTTTCATTTGGCTTCTGTCTTCCTTTTCCCCTTGTTCCCTAGTCTGACTACTTTTCTCTGTCAATCTACTTCCTATCCGGATAATGTACAAGCACTTAGTTTTCTCTGTTTTCTTTTTCTTTACATTCTTTTGTTGGTGATGTCTTCCTCTGCCATGAATACAATGATTCTTTCTATGTAGATAACTCCAGGAACTCTATATCTAGTCCTAGTCCCTTTGGTAAGTCTTGGTGCAGCATCTCTAGCTGGCTGTTGGATGTTTCACCAATATTTTAAACTTAACACATCTTGAAGTGAACTTAACAGTGTTCATGCCACTTGCCTTTCTTCATCATTCCCTTATTTCTGGTGAAGGCACTACCATCTTTAATCCACTGGCACTTGCTTAGAGAGAAATTGATGCAAGATAATCCCAAGCAGATGCCTTGACATTGAATACTGCTTCTCTTGTGTTATAAGTTTATAATGTGGATGCAAATAGAAAGAATAAATTAATGGTGTAGCTCACCTTAAAAAAAAAATAAATATACTGTTAACTCGGATTTCTTTAGGGAGGAGGTTTTTTTTTTTTTTTTAGTGACTTGTAATTTCTCAGAAGGAACTACAAATTTACTCATTTAAAGAAATTAACAAACAGGCAACCATCCTCTACCCCTCAGTGCACTCCCCTGATTAGTATATACTTTTGAATCACATGAAATTTTTTGGACTATTAGCAATGTAAGTTTACATACCATTGTTTTGAAGAGGAGTAGTGCTCTTTTAGGGATGATCACCAGTGGACATTTAACTTCCTACTTACATGTTAATATTGAAAATAGATTCCGTTTTATTTCAGTCCTTTCTTGCCTTTTATACTATAGTAACAATTCCTTCTTGAGGCTTTGGCCTCTTTTGAGTGAATTGTTCTTTGTGACTGGTAAACATCACTTTGTATTCCTCCTGCCTCACAATTTTGTTGTTAATTTCTCAATACTGGCAAAACCAATTTGGTTTAATTACAAAATGTACTTGGCCATCCTTCCACTCACCCATGTTTGCAACCCTTGGGGCATCTTCTGTTTTTCAGTGAGGTCTATATTTCCATTTAAGATTTAGAGATGAGGTTCTTTATGTACATTCTCGTGTTCCAGGGTGTTATTCTCCATTTTATTTTGAAACTGATGGGTTAAATGACTTGCTGCATGGTACTCAGTTAATTGAGTGTCAGACCTGGGACTTGAACCCAGATTTCCTTACTCTCTGGTTGATGTTCTTTACTACAAACCAGTCTGCTTTTCTAAACATATCTTTTGTTCATTCTTTTCTAATCAGATATCTTCCTTCAAGCAGACACTGAAAGACAGGTTTAGGCACACACTATATAAACTTCCTTGACTATTTTAGAACTATTTTTTTTCTTCAGTCAACTTGGGTCATTTTTAATGTTGTTTCAGTTTACATGGGATGACTAACTTTCTTAGTTTTTTAATTAGAATTTTAAAAAATTTCCTTGTCTACTATGAAAAGAGATTTCAATTGTTAGTAAGATTCCTGTGGGATTTCAGTTCCCACCCAGTATCTGTGGCTAGAATACCAGACTGCTAGGAAAAGCATGGAAACTGAGTCAATCTATCCCAGTACTCAGATTGAAACAGCATTTTCTCCAAAGAGCTGGTTGCTAAGATTGAAAATCACTTGAGATAGTTAAGAGAACAATATAGAAAGAAATGAATGCAACACAGGTTAAGTATGATTAGAATAGAAGCAAATCATAGATGGCAGAAATCAGGACTTTCCAGGATGGGATTGTAAAGCAGGGAGATAGATAGAGCAGGGAGCTAGAGTCAGGAAGACCTTAATTCAAATTAAACTCCAAACAATTCCTAAAGGTAATCTTTCTTTGCCTCAGTTTCCTGGTCTATAAAATGGAGATATTAATTGCACCTACCTCTAAGGGTTTATTGTGAGGATCAAATGAAATAATAATTACAAAGCACTTAGCCCTGGGCCTGACAGATAGTAAGTGCTATGTAAATGTTAATTATTGTTATTATTAACCAATAATGGATCTCAGGGTGTGGAAAAATAATGTAGTAGATTTCTTTTAATTACCATATTAGGCTGAGATTATATCCTTTTGTTATTAACATGCAAACATATGGTGTAGACTTAGAGTTAATTTTGATATTTTATATTCCAATTCCCAGTTGAAGTTTGTACTTCACTTTTGGTTAGTTTCCTACATGCTACTGACTTGACTTGGATGCACGTTTTGTGATAATTGTTAAAAGTTTCCCCTTTTCAAACCCGGCCTCAGCCACTTCCCAGCTGTGTGACCCTGGGCAAGTCACTTGACCCCCATTGCCCACCCTTACCAATCTTCCACCTATGAGACAATACACCGTACAAGGGTTAAAAAAAAAAAGTTTCCCCTTTTCCTCCTAAAAATAATTCAAGATTCAAGTTATAATAACTACTTTTCTTCTTTAAAGGTATTGTCATCCTTCCAGTCACCTAGATTTGCAGCCTCAGAGTCATCCTCTGCTCTTCACTCTTCTCATTCCCTTTCTAGTCAGTTGCAAAGTCTTATTGATTTTTCTACTACAATATCTCTTACATTCTATCCCTTTCTCTTCACTTCCTTGTACACTACCCTAGTTCAGGTCCTTTATCACCTGTCACCTGGACTATTACAATGGCCTCTGAATTGATTTTCCTCCTTAAGCCTCATCCTTCTCCATCTCATCTTCCACACAACTGCCAAAATGATAGTCTTAAAACACAGGTCTGACCATATCAGTCCCTCTTTCTAAAAGATCTAGTGTCAGTCTATTAATTCTAGCATCAAATATAAACTCTTGTTTGGCATTTAAAATCCTTCACAATTTGGTTCATTCCTTAACTGTTTTCTTTTGTTAAAAGGGAGGTTCCTGCCAGGGAATATGGAGAATTGACTAGCATAAAAAAAAGACATTAACACATTTAAAAAAAAATACATTTTAGCAGAATTTCCCCCTGAAACACCTTGACCTATCTAGTGTGTAGACACCACCTACTTCCTGTTTGTGAAAAGCAGCACACCATTTTCCATTATCCAGGCCTTTGTTAGCTCTCCCATTTCCCACAAATTTTCAAAGACCATTGCTAGGGACTGAGCCAGTCCTTTGATTACTCTGAAATATACTTTGTGCCTTGTGACTCTTAATTCAGGAAGGGGTAGCTAGGTGTTCTCTTACTTATCTTGAGTTTCAGCTCTACATTAGCTAGCCATTTTTTGTTCTGATTTTTCCAGTATAAAAAAGAAAATTTTTCTTGGCAGAGAGGACAAAATGAGAATTGAGCAGCTCTCTGCCTTCTTTCCATTGTCTGTTAACATTATCCCATCCACCCCAAGGAACAGTACAGTTCCTTCTTGGTGCTTCCTTTTTTCTTCAGGGTAGCTTTAAAAAAATAAACAAAAAAAAAAAAACTTGTACCCTTCTTGTGTTCCTTAGTTTTCTTTGCCATCTAATTCTGATTTTAAAACTATTGATGTCATTTTTTAGAAAAAAATTCTTATCTTCTGTCTTAGAATCAATACTGTGTTTTGGTTCCAAGGCAGAAGAGCTGTAAAGGCTAGGCAATTGGGGTTAAGTGACTTGACTAAGGTATCTGAGGCCAGATTTGAAACTAGGATCTCCTGTCTCTAGATCTGGTTCTGAATCCATGAGCCACCCAGCTGCCCCTGATGCCATTTTTTTTTTAAACCCTCACCCTCCATCTTAGAATCAATACTGAGTATTGGTTCCAAGGCAGAAGAGCGGTAAGGGCTAAGCAATGGGAGTTAAGTGACTTGCCCAGCATCACGCAGCTAGGAAGTGTCTGAGGCCAGATTTCAACCTAGGAAGGTGATGGCAAACCTCTGACATTTGTGTTGAGCCATTTTCAATGACACATGCCTGCATGCGGCTACATACAGAGAAATATGGGGCCACATGCCGAGGATGAAACATTTACTGTAGTGTAGTATAGACTCTGTGCACTGTAGATGACAATTCTACCTATATTAATTTACCTGTTTTGGTTTATTAAATAGTCATATATTACATTATATATTTTTGTTATTTAAACCATAAATATCATGAATTATGGTTTTTTTTTTCTCGAAGTGACACACCACCCAAATTATGCTCAGTTTTTTTGGTGAATTTTGACACACCAAGCTCAAAAGGTTGACCATCACTGACCTAGGACCTCCCATCTCTAGGCCTGGCTCTCGTTCCACTGAGGCACCCAGTTGTCCCCCTCTCCCTACCATGCCATTCTTAAAAAATTATGCCATACTCTTTATTTTTTGCCTTTCCTTTCCATCTTAAAAATCTAGGTTGTTTTATATTATACTTTGATCTCTTTAGGCAATTTTGACTTTTCGGATAAACAAAAAGGGAAAAAAGCAATAGAGAGAGGATAGAGGCAGGCATCAGAAGGTTTTTGAGATGAGAAGTAGATCTCATCTATTTCTTGTAGTTAAATCTGCATTCTTAGCTGGATGTGCTTCATTCACATTTTAGGTTTGAGTGTTATCACTTTTAAATCTCTGCTCTTTAAAAGAGTTAATAAGCAGTTTTTATCATTGCTTAAATTACTTTAATTCAGTTTTTTTCTTAGCCTAAATTTGATGATCATTAGCAAGCAAGGACATTTCCATATACATAGAAGAAATGAAAAAAATCCTACTTGAAACTAACAGTCTGTTATGTACAGCTTGCATTTTCTTAAAGTATGTGATAAATTAATATGTTTCAAAACTGTTCTGCTTATCTTTGTTTCTGTTTTCTTCTGTGCTTTTAAAAAAAATGCCAGGGGGCAGCTGGGTAGCTCAGTGGATTGAGAGCCAGGACTAGAGATGGGAGGTCCTAGGTTCAAATCTGGCCTCAGACACTTCCCAGCTGTGTTACCCTGGGCAAGTCACTTGACCCCCATTGCCTACCCTTACCACTCTTCTGCCTTGGAACCAATACACAGTATGGACACCAAGATGGAAGGTAAGAGTTTAAAAAAATAAAACCAAGAAAAAAAAATGCCAATCACTTCCCCCATTGGGGCATCACTCTCTAGCTTTCTTATTCCCAAACTAAAAAACAATAGGCCCAGGGACAGCTGGGTAGCTCAATGGATTGAGAGTCAGGCCTAGAGACAGGAGGTCCTAGGTTCAAATCTGGCCTCAGACACTTCCCAGCTGTGTGACCCTGGGCAAGTCACTTGACCCCCATTTCCCCCATTTCCCACATTTCCCACTCTTCCACCTAAGAGCCAATACACAGAAGTTAAGGGTTAAAAAAAACCCAATAGGCCCTTTATTTTATTTTTAAATCCTTACCTTTTGCTTTAGAATCAATACTAAGGCAAAAGAGTCATAAGGTCTAGGCAATGGGGATTAAGTGACTTACCTAGGGTCACATAGCTAGAAAGTGTCTGAAGCCAGATTTGAGGCCAAGTCCTCCTGTCTCTAGGCCTGGTTCTCTTTCCACTATGCTATTTAGCTGCCCCAGGCCCTTCTTTTTTCCTTAATTTATTTTAAAGAGTTTAATAAAAATAGTAACTAACATTTAGGTACTAGTGCTTTACAGATATTATTTCATTTGTTGCTTATAACAACCCTGGGAGGTAGATGCTATATATTATTCCCATTTTATAGTCGAGGAAACTGAGCCCGACAGGTGAAGTGACTAGTGCCGGACCCACAACTAGAGTAAGTATCTGAGACTGGATTTGAACTTAGATCTTACTGCCTCTAGGCTGGAGAATTCTATACATTCCCCTAATGGTTTAATGTGTACACCTATCAGAATAGTCATATAGAGTAGAGAGTAATTTCAGTATTGTAGCAACTTTGAGCAGAGCAAATTATTTAGAGTTACAGGTGAACTCTGAGGGCCAAGAGTTAGAAAAAGAAGACAATTATAGGAATTTAGAGTTGTAAGAGACTTAGAAATATATTTGAAATATAGTTTCATTTTATAAATCAGGAAATGGAGGCCCATAGTGTGAGAAACTTACTCAAAATCACATTCCAGATAGTCAGTGGTAAATTTAAGATCATGATGCAGCCCACTGGAGGGGAATCTCTAGCCTACTACTCTTTCCACCATCATAATACTACATTTGCTAGATGTTTACCATTCACAGTTCTATTACTTCCTGACTGAGTTGAATATAACCCCGAGTTCAAGAGGATAAGGGAAAAATGCTTACCCCAGAATATGACAGATTTAAGTCAAAGATAGAGTGCAATACAGAGAAAGCCATCCCAGTGGAGTGGGATTCAGGATACTAGGTAACCTCAAGCAGGTCACCTAAGGTCTTTATGTGCCTGTGGTTTCTTCATTTGGCAGGTAGTGCCATTTTCTTAGTTTTCAAATACAGGATCAGCCAGTCAGAGAGCCTTTACTATGTACCTACATAGCGCCAGGGTAAGCCTTGGATCAAATAAGATAGCCTTCCAGATTTCTTCCAGCTCTGAAGTTCATGGACACTGAGAAAACACTTCTCAAAGACCAAAACTGAGAGTTTAACAGCAAAAGTTGTGGAATCTCCTTTTTTGGAAATCTTCCCACCTAAGAAAGAACCCTAGTTGTTGTGGGATAGTTTTAAAGTTCACCATTAAAGTCCCCCTTAAAGGGGAATGAACCAAATGACTTCGCTGTGGCAGTTCTTCCATGGGATGGAACCAGAGGAAATCCATCATTGAATGAAAACAAACTGTCTGATGGGCATCTTTTTTATTCCCTCCTCCACTAGTGGAGAGGGGAGGGTTATTTGTTATAAGCATAATTTTGAGCTCCTTTCGCCTTGTGATTTTTCTCACAACTGAGCTCATTCTATCAGCAGCCCCAGGAGATTGGCATGCTTCCGGAGCCTTGGTGATCTGAACGCTTCCTTATCAGCTTAGGTCTGGCCTGTGATGGGAGTAGCAGCACTGTGGGCCAGCAGCTGTCAAGGTTTTGTTTATTTGTCTTTTAGTTACTCTAACAATTGTGAATCAAGTAGAACTCCTTTTGCCCAGATTCTCAAATATCCCCACTTTTTCTTCCAAAATGGCTCAGGAAACATCAAGATAACAGAAAATAGGTCCCTATTTTTAAGAGTCAGCTAGGATGCTGCTTCCATAAAAGGTTGGAATTTCCAGGAAGAAGCTTGAATTCAAAGGTGGTATCATAGAGCTTGCCCTCCCAAAAGGGTTTAAATTCAGTGGAGTCTCGATTTGCCATGCCTTTTCCCGAGTGGTTTTTAATCCTTCTAACCTATTTCCAAAAGAAAGTATTCAAATAGAAATGATAACTGTGACCATTGGCAGTAAAATTTACTTTTGGCATCAAGTTTTACAGGATTACTTGTTTTATTTTTGCTTCTTTTTATACTAATTTCTAATTTTAGATTTGGTTAGTATGTTCAACATAATGGTGCTCTCGTGGAACATGGAGGCTTTGGATAGCGTGGTGGAAAGAAAACAGGACATAGGCAGTCACAGTACAGTGGCTAGAATGTTAGGTCTGGAGTCAGGGGGACCTGGGTTCAAATTTGGCCTCATATACTTCCTTGCTGTGTGATCCTGGGCAAGTCACTTAACCTTAGTTGCCTAGCCCTTATGACTCCTGCCTTAGAATTGATATTGATTCTAAGGCAGAAGGTAAGGGTTTTTTAAAAAATAAAATGAAAATGAAAGCAGGATGTCTCTGATACTTTTTATCCCTGTGGCTCTGAGCAAGTGACTCAATTTTTTTGTCTAATTTTCTCATTTGTAAAATGGGAATAATACTTGTATCATATACTAAGAGGTGTATTGTGAGAAAAGCACTTTTTAATCCCTAAGGCACTACTATATATAAATGTAATTCACATAAAAAAATAAATGTAGCACACATTTATATATAGTAGTGCCTTAGGGATTAAAAAATGCTTTTCTCACTATTTTTATTATCTTCATCATGTTAACCACTGGGTGTCTCATATTGTTGAATCATCAAATACTGCACCTCTGGAGCATCATGAGTTGGAACATTAGACTTGGAGTTGGGAAGATCTGAGTTCACATTCTGTCTTAGACACTTGGAGAAGGGAGGGGAATGAGTGTTTATATGATACCTGCTATGTGTGAGGCATTGTGCCAAACAGTTCACAAATAATCTCATTTGATTATCTCACTTAATAGCTCTCATACTTAACCTCCCTCTGACTCAGTTTCCTTATCTGAAAAGTGAGGATATTAATCATAGCACCTACCTCACTGGGTTGTTATGAGGAATAAATATATAGATACATGCAGAATGTTTTGTAACCCTTAAAGTATTATATAAATGCTAATATTGTTTAGTATTACTACCACTCTCCCCATTCACATTACCATCCCTATCACTACCACAACTCCTTCTGCTGCTGCTGCTACTGTTACTGCTACTTGTGTGGTTCATCCTTAAGACATTTCTAAAAATGGGAGAACTGTTTGCTAAATAAATTCTGAATGTTCAGTTAACTAGGAAGTATTTTTTAAGCATCTTCTTTGTGCCTGAGCCCCATACCAAGGATACAAATATTAAGAATGAAATAATCCTTGCTCATGAGGGGTTTGTATTCTAATGAAGGAAACTGAATACAGATGCAAATATATACAGAATAAATGTAAAGTGAATAAACACTTCGTCATGATTCTCCTTATCTTCCTATAAATTAAGAATGAAATCAGGCTATTTCTCTTTTTTAAAACCAGGGCTAAGATTTTTGAGAGTAGAATCCACACATGTTGAAGGTGAAACACTAGTCCCTTGATGGTGGAAGTTGGTTTAAAGTTATCACACTGAATAACTGCAGTAGCTAAAACACTCCCTGAAGCTTATCAGTCTTTCCTTTTGGCAGAAAAGAAGCTTTGAACATATTCCCAATAGTTCTTGGCCAACGTTGGAGCTTTCTCTGTAACTTGCTCCATGAATGTTCCTGGTTGTAAAATTCCTCATTTTGTGGGAATGAAGCCAGTGCTTTCTCTGTGAAATGGGAGAGGAGGGAAATAATTGCATTTAAAATATGCATATTTGCTAGAAACCATCTTTTGGTTAGATTGGAGATAGGTTCTTTTTGTGATTAGGTTAATTTAATTGCTGAGTCTTTTCTATAGATCTATAGAAATTTGTTTTTGGAAGTGAACTTTGAGATAGATCAACTCCCAACTCCAACTCCTTTGTAGTAATTACAAAAAAAAGTTTTATTGGCACTCTTTTTAACATCACTCACTGTTTATTTATTATCTTTCACCGCCAATAGAAGGTGTGTACCTTATTCTTCCCCTCTTGCCTATCACCAATTTGAAAGGAATTTGCCATCCCTGACAGGTGATCATGTAACCTTTGTTTGAACATTATTGGCAGGTTGCTCATATGTAACCAAGTATTTTCATCTCATTTTGGGGCAGCTCTATCATAAAGCTATTCCTTTGTATCAAAAATGAAAATTACAATGAAAATTGTATCAAAAAATGAAAATTACTTACATATGTCTTCTGTTCCAAGCTCTGCCCTCTTGAGCTCTGTAGAATAACTCTTTTGTTTTTCTACATACACATATATTTTTATTACTTTTATATTTATATTCACACATACACATATATGGATATATGTAAAATATCAGTCCTTTTTATGTTTGAATAAAAAGATCATGCTTAACCCATGTCCTCTTTTTTAAGGTGAAACATTGTTAGTTTCCGAGACCTTTCTTCATATGGCATGATTTAGATCATCCATCCTTTTTTGTTTGGTTCTAATTTGTTCCTGTGTTGCTTAAAATTGAGCCTGGTGCCCAAAATATAGTCTTACTGGAATACATATTATTGCTTGTCATTCTGATCATCTTATTTCTTGTAGTTAACAAACTTGTAGGTTGTCTTTGTATAAAGTAGTCTTAAGTTTGTTCTAACCATTCTGTACTCATGCAATTGAGAATCTGAACTTAAATGCAAGACTTGCATTTACTTCTCATAAAAATTTCTTGGACTTCATTCCATCTTGTTGAGATTTGTCAGAATTTAGTCAATCCATTGTATTTTTATTAGAATCATAGGATACTCTACATGGTACAGAATCATAAAAGACATTTTATTGATGAAATACTTTAAATCCAGACATTATATATACATTGTCCAAAGTTTCATTGCTAGATTGTATCAGAGTTGGGACTAGAGCCCAGCCTCCTGACTCTGTCTGGTAGTACTTTCTTTGGCAGTGTATTTTTAAGGTATCTAAAGAAAAGAAAAGTAACTGTGTTTTAAGTATTGTTTTTATCATTGTAGAGACTTTAATTCCTTGTTCTAATGGTGATTAAAAAAAACAACAACAAGAAATCTTACCTTCCATCTTAGAATCAATATTGTGTATTGGTTCCAAGGCAGATTAGTAGTTAGGGCTAGGCAATGGGGGGGTAAGTGACTTATTCTGTGTCACACAGCTAGGATGTGTTGAAAACCAGAGTTGAATCTAGGATTTTCCATCTCTAAACCTGGCCCTCAATCCACTGAGCCACCTACCTGCCCACTTCTAATGTGCATTTAATATGTGACCGTATGCTATTTCATTTTTACCTCTTTCTGCATATAGAAATAGGGGTAGTAGTACTTGCCATTCTATTCTCTTTCTAGTTGACCAGTATGCCAAATGAATATACTATATTTCTTTTTTTAATTTATTTAGAATATTTTTCCATGGTTACATGATTCATGATTTTTCCTACCCCTCTTCCCTTCTCCCTTCCAGAGCTGACAAGCAATTCCACTGGGTTATACACGTATCATTGTTCAAAACCTTTTTCCATGTTGCTCATATTTGCAGTAGAGTGATCTTTTAACATCAAAACCCTAATCATATCCCAATCGAACTATGTGATTGATTATATGTTTTTCTTCTGTGTTTCTACTCCCACAGTTCTTTCTCTGGATGTGGATAGCATTCTTTCTCATAAGTCCCTCAGAATTTTCCTGGCATTGCTGCCAGTGTATTAGTCTCTGTGTACAATGTTCTCCTGGTTCTGCTCCTTTCACTCTGCATCAATTCCTGGAGGTCTTTCCAGTTCACATTGTAAGAGGGGAAACTAGATATTTAAGGTATGGTTGCCAGAAATTGATTAACTCAATTTCAAAATAAAATAGACCCAAGTCAGGATGACTTTTATGGTGGTTTATTTACAATTTAGGAAGGTTGAAGGTAGGGAAATTTAGAGAGAGAAACTCTGCCCCGGATCAGAGTTTTGAACCAGGTAGGGATTTCGAGGTCCCAGCAGAGGGGCACAGAGATGAATTAAACAAGGCTTCTAGCCACAAGGCCTCCTCTAAGAAGAAAGGCCTCCTTGAGGCTAGAACCTCTAGACACACTGAGGGAGGAGAAAGAGGGTCAGCCTAACTTACCGATGTGACAATTCAAAGGGAAGCAGTCTGAGATCTCACCAGAGATCCTTCAACACCAAGTTCAAAGTGCCAACTCTCCACAGGAAGTTACCATCATATTTAAAAGATAGCATCTTTTGTCACTTCCTGCATCCACCTCCAATTTCAAGTGGACAAATGGTGGCCTCAACACTGTTTCAGACTGCCCAAAGGGCAGTCCCTTGTTTTTGATTTGTCACTTACTATCACGTGTGGGTAATAGACCTTCCCTTCCCCACTTAATTCTAAGTTGGTTGGGGTGACATTATTCCTGGTGGCTAGAGTCTACACAAATGAATGAGGGTGAGCTAATTCCATTTACACAACATGGAATTCCTCCAGTTCATTATTCCTTTCAGCACAATATTATTCCATCACCATCATATACCACGATTTGTTCAGTCATTCCCCAATCGAAGGACATTCTTTCATTTTCCAATTTTTTGCTACCACAAAGAGCATGCTGACAACTATGAATATTTTTGTGCAAGTATTTTTCCTTATTATCTCTTTGGGGTACAAACCCAGCAGTGGTATGACTGAATCAAAGGGCAGGAAGTCTTTTAAAGCCCTTTGTAAAATATGCTATATTTCAATAGGGAATTGACCCAAGGATTTTAAGATTCATGCTTTCATAGACATTATCTGACTTTCTTGTCTCCTCACCTAAAGCCCTCTGCTGACAGTTTTCATGGTGGTGTGGATTGGCATTTCATATGTGGATTGTGCACCTGTTTTTGAGGACTAGCTTTGTTAAGTAAGGAGAGACTCATTCCTAGAAGACTGGCTACCAGATGGTAATTTTTTTTCACCTTCAGTAGCTTTGAGCTTCATCTGTGGACGTCAAAATCCGTGCTCCTTAAATAATAAAATCCAGCATCAAATGAGGAAACATATATAAAGCATTAACAAAATCTTAAAGTCGTATGTAAAGGCAAGGTGGTTTTTATTGTTGTTTTTTAAAGGCTTGGAGTCAGGAGAAATTTGGATTCAAATTCCAATTTTAATACCTGTGGGTTGGCCATGGGGCAGATCATTTAACCTCTTTGAGGTTAGTTTCCATAATATATAAAAGGAGAATAATAAAATCCTTTATACATAACTCATATGGTTGTTGTGAGGATCAAATAAGATAAAGTATATAGAAGGCTTTGTGGACCTTAAAGCAGGATACAACAGTTATTTTTGTCATCATTTGCAGATAGGAGTCAGGCAGCATTATTTCTGTGGCACTAGGGATAGGAACTGGAACTGTAATTTCTTTGGTATTGATAACTCCTGGATGAGGAAGGAACTCTCTCTGCTAGTGCAGATTGATACCTCTGCAATTTGTAGTCTCAGAGAAGTCTGAAGTACTAAGAGGTTAAATGACTTGCTCAGTGTCATCCAACCAGTATGAGTCAGAGGTCTCAAGCCCTGCTCTTCCTAAAAGTCCATTCTTTATCCACCATGCCACACTGCCTAGTGTAGGATACCTTTAAATGGTCAGAGAAGGGGACAGCTGGGTAGCTCAGTAGGTTGAGAGCCAAGCCTAGAGACAGGAGGTCCTAGATCCAAATCTGGCCTCAGCCACTTCCCAGCTGTGTGACCCTGGGCAAGTCACTTGACTCCCATTGCCTACCCTTACCACTCTTCTGCCTTGGAACCAACACACAGAATTGACTCCAAGATGGAAGGTAAGGGTTTAAAAAAAAAAAAAAAGATCAGAGAAGAGTTGTTATGAATAGCGTCCTGAGTTGGCTAAAGTTATGCTAATATTTAGGTTACCTAGCTAAACAAAATAAGCAGCCCAGGATTTGAAAGAGGTGACAGAAATGCCTCTTTTTCCTTTCTTTTTCCCTTCTCTTTCCCCACAAAGGTCAGGAACTTTTCAGAGTGCCCAAGCCCACTACTGATCTCCTTAGGAGATTGACCTGCTCCTTTTCCCACCTTGGTTGCTTTGTCCCTTCTTAGGCAAAATGGTGCCTGACCTCCTGACCTCTCTGACCTCCCCACTACTAATTAGAACACTTGAAATTAGACCCACTGCAAGACTCTAGAGCTCAAGAGGTGTACCAGCCTCAGTTTCCTTGGTAGTTGGGATTGCAAGTACAGGTATATGGCACCGTTTCAGACCATTCATCCTTTATCATTTGGTTCTGATTTGATCCTTTGTTGCTTAAAATTGAACCCAATGCCCAAGATGTAGTATTAGAAAATCCCCGTAGAATTTTTTGACCCTTCCTTTGTACCAGAAAGGTAGTCTGATTTTTTTTTCTTTTATGGGGTGTTTATAGTGCCTCTTATGCATTTATGAATTATTAAACTTTTTAAGATATCTCTACATTTCTAGCCTATTGTCTGCTGACTTTCTCATTCTTTTTGCAAACTTTAACTTTAAAAAGAAACAATGTATATTTATTGTATTAAAAGATAAAATATATTGATATTATTCAATACTATACATATATTTTATGCACTTCTGAGTTTCTAAAATTTTTCTATTCTCTCTGCTGGATTTTGCATTGTCATCTATAACTTCTAAAAAACTCCCCACAAATTTCCATTTAATTTCTTACATGGTATATTGAAACCGTATTGGGGGGGAGTTGAAATGTGGAAGGGATACTTGTATGTGGTACCAACTAAGAATAGTTTTCTAACTCAAATTCTTGAAAGGGTTAAATTTCCAAGTATTCTTAGTATACTAGAGATATTGACAAAGAATGCAACTGATGCTGGCATTGGATATTTTATGAAAATAGCATGGACCATTGTGAAAAATGTTATCCTCCTCCAGAGAGAGAACTGATAAGCTCTGAATGCAAATTGAAACATTTTTCCACGTTATTTTTCTTGTTTGATTTATTTTTTGTAACATAATAAGGAAATGTTTTGTATGATTTTACATGTATAGAAAGGTGTCAGATAGCTTGCCTTCTCAGTGATTGAGGGAGAGTTTGGAGGGAGGGAGAGAATATGGAATCCAAAATAAAAAGAGAATTTAAAAATCACATATAAAAATTTTAAAGAGAATGGTATACTATTATATAGGGTTTATCAAGATTGACTTCAGATAGTCTTCAGTGTGGTATTAAAATTTTAGTAGCATTGCTTAATAAATTCTAAAAGCTTAAAAAATAGTATGAGTAGTCAAAGATAGATTACTTCATAATAATTTGCAGTTTGATATCATAGATACACATCACATACTCAGACATGTCAGTGTAGTCACTTCTACCAGCATGAATCATATAACATCTCTGGGAATATTGTGGACCCCAGTTCCATCCCTTTGCAAGGCGAGCCAGCCTAGTGATGAACTTTGGCCATGTTTAGCCAAGCCTGCCCTGGAAGCTTTTTCTAGTTTGGTGGTAGGATATTAGAAAACCTATGTTTTTGTAAAAAAAAAAAAAAGGGCTGTTTCTACACCATTATAAGGTTTTGGAGGAAGTTTAAAAAAGTGGTATAGAAGATACCATACAAGATCATATATACTAGAAAACTATTGTTCTGAAAGATATTCCATCAGCTGCTAGTATATACTTTTGACCTATAGATTCTTTAAGTGGTTAAATATAATGATTTACTTCATATGTTTTGATTTTATTAAAGTCATTAGTTCCCATATGAGGATGCGTTCAAAATGTACTCATTTGTAGATTTAAAAAAGGACTCAACTTAGTCAATAGTATACTAGTAGATATATAATCTTATTTAAGTTATCTTCTACACTGTATCACACATATTAACACCTTGATTCTCTTAAGTGTACTTTGTAGACAGGGCATGCTTTTGCATAATTGAAGGGAAGTTTTGGATCTAATGAAATTTAACTTTCCTAAGATTACATTAACAAAATATTTTCTCCCACCAGAAAGTAGCTTTTTACTATATTGTCCATTTGTAGTCATTGCTGAAGACACATGGTGAATTATTTCTAAGATAAAATAAATTAACAAACATTAGAAAAATCCATTAGGATTGATGAAATTTTTTAGAGGTTTTATCCTCTAATTGTCTTTTTATCATGTATATTGTTGCAGATTATAGTGATGTGACACTTGCTTTTTAAAAAATTTAATGATATTAAACAAATTTCTCAGTTGTGATTCTATCAATTTAGGATTGTAGTCATTTAAGTTGGAATTTGGGTTGGATTGTAGTGATTTAAAATGGAAATTTTAGTACTAGGAAGACATTGTTTAATGGATTGGCAGCTTTGCTAACTTGATTGAACCCAAACATGTGTTCTTAGGCAATGGACCAGCCCCTATGGTTGGGTCACAGTCTATTTTAAGCCACATGTTCTCTCTCAGTGAAGTATATGGGAAGAGACAGCCCTTTGCTCAGAAAATGCATTGCTCTTAGATGAACTGCCAGAAAACTCTTAGAACATGTAATGTTTTTTGGTTTTAGGATAGCATCTTTTGATTTTTAGGGTCTATTACATAATTGACTTCAAAGGCTGGTTTCTTTTCTGTTTATCATATAAACAAGCCTCTGCTGAAGTTCTTTTCTTAGGATGCCTCATTGTGGTAGGAGAGGGTGACCCCGGGTTCTTGAAGGATAAGTCAATGGAGAGCTCTAGTTCTACCAGGTCCTTCCAAGGTGGCAAAGATTCAAGTCTGGACCTGCTGATGGATTGCATGTATGTCTATGGTCAGAGGTCTAGCCTCATGGAGTTTGGAGAGACTCATCAACAGGATAGCCTTTGGACACTAAGCTTTTTGGCTCTGGTCATTCCTGATAACTCTCTCAGTGGAGGGAGTGGCCTCACCAATGAAAAAGCAGCTCCTTCAAGTATTGATATAGGTAAATAGACATTTAAGGAATTTTCTATAGAAATGCCAAGCAATTCCTCTTTTGATACAGAAGTGACTTATTACTCATATGTTTCCTGCCCCCTGCACATCCTCATCAGATTGGAGGAGGAAATATATGATGATTTTTCTCTCCACTTTGAATCATTTCTTCCATGGAAGGATAGCATTTGTTAACAGGTTCAATCCCGAACCTCTGAAAGGTGGAGGTGGGACAGTTGAAGATGCATGAGCTGTTTGTAATTAAAATGATTTTTCTGAAAATAAATGGAAGTATTTACTGCTGTCCATACCATTTAATTGCTTTCATCCAGTCGTCAGAAAGACCTTGAATAATACCCATACCTGAATGGATGGTTCTTTGAGTCTAGTCCTGCCAGGGTTCTTAATTGAGTGAAGCTGTTCCTTGCACATTTGGCCTCTCTGTGGCACCTGTCCATTTTGCCAACTAAATAGCTTTGGAAGGGAGAAGAGGGAGAGAAAACCATGTGCATATGTTTTTACTGCCCTTGGTTTTTATCAGTGTTGATGGTTTCTCTACTGATGTAGGTAAGTAGCAAACCTTCTCTGCCAGCTGGATAAAAATGCATTTATTAAATGCATAATGAGGTGTTGCTGTATTTGAAAAAAATGCATCAAGTAATTCAGCAGCATTATGTGAGCCTCCTTACCCCTAATCCTAATGGGCTTCAGACAAAGGACACGCCTGGGCTTATACCAGATGCATTTATAGCTTGGCTTTATAACTTATTGCAGATTTCGTGCTCTTGCTTTAACTTTCAAGGGCTCAGGCTTACTTCATACATTCATTTGACAGTTATTAGACTCTGGCCATGTACAGAGCAATGTGCTAATAAGCACTGGGGGATTTACCATTTTCTAGGTAAGAGGCCCCTTATTTGACTGCAAGTCGTAGAGGACTAAGACTTGAGCACAGCTAACTATAATATATAATATTATATGATGAATGCATGGTAGAGTTAAAAAAAACCCAACAATATGGCATATAGCTTAATAGGAACAAAGGGTTCCATGTTGGGGGTGGTAGTGATGGCTAGGAATGAATTTGAATTTCTTTTTAGTAGAGAGTTAAGAATTGAATAGGAAAAGGGAAGATTTATGTTTTTTGAGGGAGAAGGACTGGAGTTGAGGGTATTGGTTGCTCAGTTTTATTGATGTTTTGTTTTTACATTATACACATTGACTAATTACTCTTACATTGTGAGAGGTCTCTTGTAACAAGGTAAAATAGTTAAGTAAAGCTAATAATATAATGATCTCATTTGAAAGTATATGCAGGGGCAGCTAGGCGGCAAAGTAGGTAGAACTCCAGGCCTAGAGTTGGGAGGACCTAGGTTCAAATCTGGTCTCAGTCACTTCCTAATTGTAAATCCCTGGACAAGTCATTGAACTCTGTTTATCTAGCCCAGTGATTCCCAAAGTGGGCGCCACCGCCCCCTGGTGGGTGCTGCAGTGATCCATGGGGGCGGTGATGGCCACAGGTACATTTATCTTTCCTATTAATTGCTATTAAAATAAAAAAATTAATTTCCAAGGGGCTAAGTAATATTTTTTCTGGAAAGGGGGGGCAGCAGGCCAAAAAAGTTTGGGAACCACTGATCTAGCCTTTACTGTTCTGTCTTAAGAGTTGTTGTAAAGACAAAAAGTAAGGGTTTTAGCAAAAAAAGAAGAAAGAAAATGTATGCAATGTTTCATATCTATGTTACCTCCTATCTCTCTTTAAAAAAAATCTTATTTTATTTCCCACTAACCCCCAACCCCATTGAAAAGAAAAAAATCCAACAAATTTCTTGTAACAAATATGCATAGTCAAGAAAACAAATTCCCTTAATGGCTATATGCAGACACACTCTCTGTCTTTCTGTCTCCTCTGTCTCTCTTTCTTTCTGTCTCTGTCTCTGTCTCTGTCTCTGTCTCTGTCTCTGTCTCCTTTCTCTTCAGGGCCAGTTCTACATTTTAAATCCATCACTTCTCTCTCATTGTTAGCATGTTTTGTCAGTCTTCTGGAATTGTAGTCATTGAATTAATCGTAGTTTTTAACAGCTTTCAAAGTCCTGTTTTTATGTGTTGTTGTCTCACATACACACTAACTTTAGGTTTGCCAAACACTTTACAAGCTATCACATTTTAGCCTTACAACAACCTAAGAAGTAGCTGCTATTATTGTCTCTATTCATTGAACCACTTAGATGTTTCTCTTTTACAAATATTAGCTTATTTTATCCTCACAGCAACCCTCGGATATCGGTTGATGCTCTTGTTTACTCCATTTTACAGATAAGGAAACTGAGACCCAGGGAGGTTAAGCAGTTTGCTCATGATACAAGGCCAGTGTCTGAGGCAGACTTTGAACTCAGGTCTTTCTGACTCCCAAGTCCCCTGCACTTGGGACACTGCACCATGTAGCTGCCTCCTAATTGGGACTAGTTATTGCCAAAGTCTGGGTGGGTGGTAATAAAGACTTGTAATAGGGCAGGGGTTGGCTGCAAGGGATGTTGGGATTTATAGGAACTCACAAGGATTTGAAACATGTGGTGAAAAGGAGAAGGAAAAATCAAAGGCCAGCCTGAGGTTATAAATATAGGATAGCAGGCAAATGGAAGCACCACCAATAGCAATCATGAAGTCAGGAGAGGAAACATATTTAGGGGAAGGCATAAGATTATTCTGAGTTGGAGTCCCTGTTGGGGCAGTCCTGGTGGTGATGTCCCCAGGGCAGTAGGAGCTGTGGGAATGGAACTAAGAAGGAAGGTTTGGGAATCATCTACACAGCAGAGGCAGTGGAAGCTCTTGTGATAAGTGAGATTGCCAAGGAGGTGCGGGGTAGTGAAAGAAGAGAAGGGCAGGACTAAACTAGGGAAACATCCACTTGTAGTATTAAGAAGGAAATGAGAAAAAAGGGGTAGAGACTGGGAAGAGAAGCAGGAAACCAGGCTGTTTCTAAAGCTAAAGGAGGCAGAAACTAATGTAGAAGAATCAGCAGAGTCAGATACTGCAGAAGAGGACGAGGACTGAGGAAAAGACTGTTGGATTTGGCAGAGAGGGATAATTGGTGGCTTTAGAGGAATGTCAGGAGAATGGAAAGCTGAGAGCTAGATTGCAGGGAGTTGTAAAGAAGTGGAGACTTTGGTATAGAGTGTAGGCAGACCTTTTCAGGATGTATAGGAGAGAATGGAAAAAGAGAAATGGGTCAGTAGTTGGGTAGAGGGAAGCAGGGTCCAGAGAATTTATTTTTAGTATAGCTTTGAGAATGTTTATAGGAAGAAAGGATGGAGTTAGTAGAAATGGGGAAGATTTAAGATGTATGAGAAGTGAGTGGATAAACATTTGGTTCTGAAGGAAGCATGATAGGATAGGATCCACATCAAGGGTAGAAGAATTAGATTTAATCAAGAATAGGGCTAGTTCTTCCTTTGTGACCAGAAGTAAGTGGGAGAAAGCAGGTAGTGATGCTGAGTTTTGAAGGATATGGGGGGGGGGAGCTGAAGGAGTTGGTGTTAGATGACTTTATTTTTGTAAATGATTTAAGTAGTGGGATATAGTTGGAGGTGAGAAGAAAGAAGAAAGGCATTTTTGTGGGAATTGACTTAGTTGATGAATATTGATAGACTGCCACCCAGCCTCAGGGGTACCAAGAAGGGAACATAGCACCTTTTCTCTGAAAAATTATTAGCTGGTAGTTGGCCTATAGATAGTTGCTGAAGTTCCTTCCATATCTATAAACCTAAAGCCACTCAGAAAAACTAAGAAATCCAGGTTGCTTGAATCCTCACAGAATTCTAGTCAGACTTAGGAGCCCTGTGTGTATCCTGAAGGGCTTTTTTTTTTTTTTTTTTTTTTTTTTGTTCTTAAGAAAAAGGTTCATTCATTAAATTTACAGCTGGACCTTACTTAGAGATCATTTTACCCAAGTTCATTATTTTACAGATGAGGCAACTGAAGTCTGGGAATGGCAAGTCACTTGCCCAGTGTTACCTAAATTATACTCTTCATGAATAGACCAAAGCCTAGAGGTTTTTAGTAACTTGTCCAGGGTCACATAGAGTTGGTTCTAGTCCCCATGCCACTTGACTATCAAGTTGTTTGCTTTTCCTATTACAATAAGCTTCTTCTGGATTTGATTGAGTTCCATAGATCTTCCTCCCTCCCTCCTCCCTCCCTCTTCCTCCCTTTCTCCCTCCTTCCCTCCTTCCAGGCCTGGTGCTTTATCTAAATAAGTATTTCTTGGGGGGTGGGGGGTGGAGACCAAGCTATATATTCAAAACCTGTACTGTGCCATGCAGAGAAAAGGAAAACAGGGTGCTTGCCTCCCAAAGAGCCAACTAGTGCCCCCCCTCCCCACTTCCACACACATACAGAAGAGAGGCATGCTCTTCATTTCAGCATGATAAACTTACTGTGATCAGGCACCCAAATACATGACATAGTTTGTGTATCATAGGAAGGGCAGGGGCTATGTTTTGTTTGTTAACTGGCAGCCAGGGATTAGTCAGTTCTTATTCCTGTTGTTTCAATAGTTTATTCTTGTTGTAAAGCATAATTGACTGGATGCTGTACAATGTGCACTTTGATTCAGTTACCCACATGGAGGGAAATCCTTGACTCGTGACTGATCCCATCAGGCATCAGCCGGATGCTGCTGGCGGCAGGGTCTAAACGGGAGTCTCTGGGGTGGCCAGCCTTGTAAACTCAGATCTAGAAAGTGATGGTAGGCAGCAAGCCTCCCTTGGAAGCAAGTGCCCCATTGCAGTTCAGAGACAGGCAGTCGTAATCACGGATTCCATGTACATCCTGCTGTACAGTAAGAAATAATGCTCTAGGCACAGTAAGCGTCCTACCTAGGATCAGGAAGAGCTGTGGTCCTGGCCCACTTCAGACTCTGGGCACCTCTCTCAGTTTGCCATCTGTGAAATGGAGATGATGACAACACCGACCTCTCAAGGTGGTTGTGAGGAACAGATGGGATTATAGAAGGTGTTTCAAAAGTCTGAGGGTAGTTTGTAAGGTCTCCAGGAGCTTAAAACTCTTAAGATTTTAGCAGTGAAAGCTTAAAAGGATCCTAGGACCTTTGAAAGACTGTGGACATGAAGAGAGCTTTGCGAATCAGAAAGTACTATGTTTATGTTAATTCTTTTTATTATTTATTCTTATGCGCATAAGACTTCTCATGGGATGAAATTTTTTGTAGAGGAAATAATGTAATGTATAAACAATATATTAAAACAATAAATTATCCATTCTTTTAATAAAGTGTATTTTTGACCATTCATGGCTGATTATCCAGTTTGTGAATTTCAAGATTTTGGTGGGTGGAGTGGAACAGAGAATCTAGTTGGTTATGTTATGGTTATACTTTCTTTTCTGACAGAATAAGGAAATGAATCACAAACTTAATCTGTTAGTACAATAGTGGCACTTGTTCTGGGAAGGTTCCCTGGTGTTCTGACTTTGGTGGTGGTTGTAATCAGCTCATATTCTGGAGCTCCAGGGAACAGTCCCCCAAACCATATCTTTTAATCTTCAGGTTGGTTCCATAATTTTTCCCTGTTACAGAGTGAATGCCTGGGAATAAGATGAGGTTCCAGGGAGGTCCTAAAGCCTCAAGGGTTTGGTGGTTCCTGAACTCTGGTAATCCTCTTCTCCTAGGAGAACTCTGAAAGTTGTCTCTTTTGTACACATCCCATTTTTAAAAGTAGCTTGGATCTTTGAGCTCTTGGAAGTTGATTCTTGCTTGTCCCTCACAGTCTGTTTCCTCTCTTAGGGCATGCCTTTTTTATAGGATGGGGATTTTCAGCCAGGAAGACTTAGGTTCAAATCTCCCTCTGACATATTTACTAGCTGTTTGATTATGAGCAAGTCATTTTCTGTGGAGCCTCAGTTTCCTTATTTGGAAAATGAGAAGGTTGGATAAGATGCCTTCCAAGGTCCCTTCTAGCTCTAAAACTAGGATTCTGTGACTTTCTTCCAGCTCTTAATTCTGTGATTTCATGACTTCTAATTCATCCACATTTCTAATTTGCTTAAAGTTTTGAGAGACACTCTGGCATTGGGGATAGAGTACTGGCTTCAGAGTCAGGAAGGGCAGGATTCAAATCTTGCCTTTGACACATCCTGACTGGGTTAACCTAAGTGCCCTAGACAGTTCTCTAAGACAGTACATTTCTGAGAAAGTATCCATCTGCAGCAGGGGAGCAAGTTCCCCATCAGAAGCCTCCCTGTAGGTTAAAAACAAAACAAAAACTTGATGAGAGCAATAGCCCATTGACTGAAGTGGGGTTTGGGGATTATACACATGTTTTGGTTTTCTGAGGGTCTCTTCTTTATTAGTGCAGAAAATGTAGAATTAGACATAATTGAATGTTATTTTCAGTAGGTTGCTATTGGAGTGGAAATTCTTAGCCTTTTTGTGTCCTGGACCCCTTTAGTTTTCTGAGGAAACTCTTCTCAGAAGAATGATTTTTAATATATAAAAATGAAGTACATAAGACCACAAAGTAAACTAACTATATTGAAATGTAATTATTAGAATGTTAAAAAAACCAAGAAAGGGGGCAACAGGGTAGCTCAGTGGATTGAGAGCCAGACCTAGAGATGGGAGGTCCTAGGTTCAAGTCTGACCTCAGACACTTCCCAGCTGTGTGACCCTGGGCAAGTCACTTGACCCCCATTGCCTACTCTTACCACTCTTCTGCCTTGGAGCCAATAAATAGTATTGATTCCAAGACAGAAGGTAAGGGTTTAAAAAAAAACCCTGAGAAGTTCATGGACCCCTAGGTTAAGAACCCCTGTGTTGTTGGGCATCCAGAGGGTTGCATGAGAAGCCTGCAGAAGTTAGTTTATGGAGAATGCTATGGGAAAGTTATAGTTTCTGGCATGCATCATTCATTACCCAGAGGTGTGGTGATGGATATCTGGTGAAGGGCAGGGAAGATGAAACAAACACACAGAATGGGATCTCTGCTAGATGGATATAGGGGTAGCTAAATTTAATTAATTAAATTTAATTAAAAGAATGCAAGTTAGTTCTATCACTGGGATGGCCAAGCCAAATAAGCTAATGACCAGAGAGGGGCTTCTTTTATTTGGCCCCAGAGAGCAGAACTAGAAATAATAGATGCAGGTTGGAAAAAAGTAAATTTAAATTTGATGGCAAGAAAAAAATCCTGACAATTAGAGATATCTGCAAGTGGGATAAGTTCTGAAAGTTCTCTCATATTGGATGGCTTAAAACAGAGGTTGGAAGATTACTTTTTTAGTATGTTGTAGTGGGAATTCTTTTTTGGGTATAGGCTGGACTAAGATGGAAGCTGAGGAGCCTTCCAATTCTAAACTTCTCTGATTCTGAGAGATTGTTAGTATCATGGATTTAAAACCAGAAAGGAACCTTTCTGTGTTGTCTAACAATTAAAAAAAAAAAACTAATGAAATTAAGACCCACGAGCTGATTCTTTTTTGGCTTCTAAAAATTTAATTGTTTTCCCACAGTCCTTTCAGCATTTGTCATTTTCCTTTTTTGGAAAGGAACATTGATGGAAATCTCAATTTCATAGATGTGAGATAGAACTTTAGATTTGCTTTAATTTGCATTTCTCTAACAAATAGTGATTTGGAACTTTTTTTACACTATTATAAGCTTAGATTTCTTCTTTAAAAAACTGCAGACTTGTATCCTTTGACCCTTTATTAATTAGAGAAATTTAATAAATTTGAAGCAGTTCTTCTGAATCTTGGAAATGAGACTCAGCTGTGTTTCCCTTCAAAATTTTTTCTGGATTAGTTTGTGCAAAAATACGGCAGTTTTATATAATTAAAACTGTCCCTTTTATCTTCTGTGATCTTCTTTAGCCCTTATGTGGGATATTTGGGATACTTTTTCCTATCTATAGATCTGAAAGATATTTTTTTTCTTGTTCACATTTGTTTATGATATCACTCACCTTTCTATCTAAAAAAATAGTCTTTGTAACAAATACACATCATCTATTTTGCTTTCCTGGTTCTGCTCATTTTACTATGCATCAATTCATACAAGCCTTCTGGTTTTTCTGAAACTACCTTTGTCATCATTTCTTATAGCACAATAGTTATCCATTATATTTATATACTATAATTAGTTTAGCCCCAGTTGAAGGACACTTAAAAGAAGTTTCTTGTTCTTTGTCACCACAAAGAGAGCTAATAAATATTGATATTTTTGAATATACGAGTCCTCTTCCTTTTTATTTGGTATCTTTGGGATATAGACCTAGTACAGGTATGCCTGGGTTAAAGAGACATAGCTTTAAATTATTTTTCAGAATGGCTGTACCAGTTTATAGTTCTACCTACAGCGCATTAACACAGATTTAGAAATGTAAAGGACCTATCCAGTCCAGTCCCTTTATTGTTTAGATGAACATTAAGCCCCAGACTGGTTAAGTGACTTGTCCATCATCTACCTATTAAATGGTAGAGCTTGGATTTGACATCAAGCTCTCTGACTATAAATCTGGAGTTATTTCCACAGTCTGGTGCTACTTTCCAGGAGGAAGGAGATGGATAGGTGATAGCAACCTTTGGTTTCCTTAAATCTGCCAGGGATCTCCCTTCCCTGTATCTATGGCAAAAGCCAAATTGGCCATCCCTCCCAGTGTGGAGCTAGAGAGGGAGATAACCTTAACAGCCTTCCTCCTCATTTGTTCATTCATTCTTTGATCTATTCATTAATTCGTTCATTTGTTTGAGTTCTAAATTTTCTCACTCTCTCTAGCTCCTCCCCTAGCCCTTGAGAAAGAAAGCAATATGATATTCCTTTACAGTCTTAATTTTTTTTTCTTTTTAAAACCTCTACCTTTCATTTTAGAATTTATACAGTGTATTGGTTCTAAAGCAGAAGAGTGGTGAGGGCCAGGCAATGGGGGTTAGGTGACTTGCTCAGGGTCACATAGCTAGGAAGTGTTTGAGGCCATATTTGAACCCCAGACCTCACATCAATATTTTAAAGCACAGTCTTGATTATTAGAGTTAGAATTGGGCTGGCAACTCTCCTCCTTGCCTGGCTCTCCCTGTGCATGTGGCAACATATGGAAGCCAGAGGGGGTGGCCAGCTCCTTCTTCACAGGATTTGCTTCTCAGGGTGACAGCAGGTATCTGGGAGGCCTGGGTCAGAAGCAGGACAGTGGATCAGAACTTTGCATACACAATGTACACTTTAGCTGTAGAGTGTTGGGGAAGAGCTACCCAGGTAACCAGGCTTCCTCTGGCTCTCCCTTGCCTCTGGTTCTGGTTCTGACCCTTTCTGCAGCTGGAGACTAGCCCAGAGGGGCCCGGACTGCAGGCCGTTTCAGAGGGAGAGAGCCACTGGCGCTCGAGAAGGCTTCCCCTTCTCTCAGGCTTGCTTTTCTGGAGGAGAGGGGAGGACTGCTTCTCTGTGCCCCTGGCAGCACTCATAAGGCCTGAGGCTGCCAGCTGGCTGGTGTTCCAGCTGCTCAGAATGTGTCCAGATTCTCCCCTTCACTTTTCTCTTTTGGCCACTTTTCTTTCTGCTCTTTCTCCTGAAGGGCCTGACAGAAAGAGCGCATGTATGGGACAGTGAGGCAGCTCCATGGGTGGAGAGCCAGGCCTAGAGATAGGAGGTCCTGGATTCAAATGTGGCCTCAGATGCTTCCTAGTTGGCTGATGAGTCACTTAAAACCTCCATTACCTTGTCCTTACCGCTCTTCTGCCTGGGAACCTATACATGATTCTGCAGCAGAAGGTAAGGGGAGAAAAAGGAAGGAAGGAAGAAAGGAAGGAAGGAGGGAAAAGAGGATGGAATGACAAAAGGAAGGAAGGATGAAAAAATGGAAGGATGGAAAGAAAGAAGGAAGAATGGATGGATAGAAGGAAGAAAGGACAGGACAGAAGGATGGATGGACAGGAGGAAGGAAGGATGGATGGATAGAAGGAAGGATAGATGGACAGAAGGAAGGCAGAATGGATGGATAGAAGGAAGGAAGGACAGGACAGAAGGATGGATATGCAGAAGGAAGGATGGAAGGAAGGACAAAAGGATGGATGCACTGGGCCTGTTCAGGCTGGAGAAAAGAACCCTTAGGGGAAACATGTTTGCCCTTCTCAGGGCTCTGAAGAAAGGGCTGTCAAGTGGATGAGGGGCTCAGTTTGTTCTGTTTGGCAACAGAGCCAGAAGCAGCGAATGCTCACTGACCAGACACACACTTAAGCTTGCTGCCAGGAAGAACTCTGTCCAGTCAGAGCTACTTCAGAAGGGGAGAGAGGCTTGGGGAGGTGGTTGGGCTCAGCTCTTTGGAGGCCTCCAGAGGGAGGCTGGATGACTGTTTCTCAGGAAGATTATTATGAATATTCCTTTGGTTTAGTAAAACTTAGGATTAGATGAGGGTTTCCTCCAACTTGTAAATTCTGTGACTAAGGAATATATTTGGACATAAGAGTGTTGGGCAAACAAAAGATAAAAAAACTGGGAAAAAAGATGATAAATTCCTTGAAGGCAGAGACCATGTGTTTCATTAAAAAAAGAAATTCACAGGTGTCTGGTGGTATTCCTGGCACATAATAAGTGCTTGTAAAATTTTCAGAAATTGAATTATTTTAGATACCTTTCGAAGTACCTCTGCATGTTTATTCTTTTCATGTCAGCTACCTATTTTTATAGAGTTGTGGTAGTAATCTTTTTTCATTTTAGGTGACAGGATGTAGAAGGAACATGGGGACAGTGTGTCCCATTTCAGTCATATGTGAATTATAATTTGATTCTATTTCTGATATTTTTTCACAGTGACCCATAAACATTGGGTTTAAACCCTGTGCTGATTTAAAGAAAAAAATTTAAATAGAAAAATAAACATTTGGAGTCATTCTGAACTTCCTGGAGTTTCTGGTTTAGTCTGAGAAAGACAGTATTTGGTACATAAAGCCTGAGAGACAGCTAAGTCTGTAGTTGCATGAATAGGGTCTGCTATGAGGACAAGGCTTAAATGTTAGTTGGATTGAAAATCAGTTCTAAAACTTTGGGAATTACTTAAACATTTGATTATTTCAGTCAATGATTAAATCAACCAATTTATGTTTATTAAGCTCCATCTGTGCTAGGCAGCTAGGCCATGCAGAGGATAGAGTGCTGGAGTCTGGAATACTTGTCATTTTCCTGAGTTCAAATATGGCCTCAGTTGTGTGACCTTGGGCAAGTCATTTCACTCTGTGTGCCTCAGTTTCCTCTCTTATAAAAGAGCTGGAGAAAGAAATGTCAAACCATTCTAGTATCTTTGCCAGGAAAACCCCAAATGGGGTCATGAAGAGCCGGACACAACTGAAAAATGCCTGACCACCAACAGTGCACTCCATACTATGCCAAATGCTGGAAGTCTTGCATTCTGGCAGGTTTCCTTGGGCCTGATAGATGGCATCTTCCTCTATATGAAATAACATTATTTATTTATGGATGTGGAGCAAGTTTACATCATTTGACCTTCACTGTGCCTTTTTTAGATTGATATTTGAACGATGATAGATGGTAGCGATTTTTTTCTGGCCTAGAGTTTAAAGAGTTGGATTTGGCTATCCTGTAGATCATCTTATGACTTGAAGGTAATATGAGATGTCCCAGAAGTCTAAGTGCAGTTTTATACTATGCTACAAACTTTAAAGAAACCAAAATTTCTGAACCAATTATTTAAAAATTTAAAATATTGATATGTTTCTTATTAAAATTCAGTGAACTCTAGTCGATTCTTAGATTCTCTGGAAACTTTGTTGCTTAGTGACAAAGGATTGCATTTATAGTCTCAATTCCTTTTTTTTTTTTAAACATTTATTAATATTTATTTTTTAGAAAAGTTAACATGGTTACATAATTCATGCTCTTACTTTCCCCTTCAACCCCTGAGCTCCCCCCCCTTCCCATAGCCGATGTGCATTTCCCCGGTTTTAACATGTATCATCGATCAAGACCTATTTCCAAATTGTTGATAGTTGCATTGGTGTGGTAGTTTCGAGTCTACATCCCCAATCATGTCCGCCTCAGCCCATGCGTTCAAGCAGTTGTTTATCTTCTGTTTCCTCTCCTGCAGATCTTCCTCTGAATGTGGGTAACGTTCCTTACCATAAATCCCTCAGAATTGTCCTGGGTCATTGCATTACTGCTAGTACAGAAGCCCATTACATTCTATTTTACCATAGTATATCAGTCTCTGTGTACAATGTTCTTCTGGCTCTGCTCCCTTTGCTCTGCATCAATTCCTGGAGGTCTTTCCATATAATCTCAATTTTGAGGTCATCCAGAGAATAAGGTTTTGATGTACACGTGACAGTTCTGACATGACTCACAAGAAAAAAAGTATAATGGAGCTGGATCAGGTGACCAGATAATAACCAAGCAAGAGAACCTCCTTTATAGATCTCCTGGGTTCACCTAGAAATTGTTACACACTCAATACCTACTAACTGGGTACCTTGTCTTGTTAATATTAAAATTTTATCATTTGAAGTTCACAAAACTAAATAAATGTAAAAGGAATATGAATAATTAAACTTTCAAATAACTATACTTTTGAAGTAAAATTAAAGCTTAAAATTGAGACACTTTGTACCCGTCTGTACTCCCATGATTAAAATATACTTTAATTGATCTATTCATGATTAAAGGAATTTATTTTTTGAAAGTGTTTGTTTGGTTTGGGGATTCCAAAGCATTCTCACTATAAATGACATGGTATATAATGTTAAGTGTTATTTTTACAGGAAAAGTCAGTCTCTAAGGAGCTTAGAGCTCCCAATGGCTTCTCTACTTGGCTTTACAACATATGGTATTTTTATATTCTTTTGGAATTAGAAAAAAGCTAGAGTGAATATTATTTCTGTTTCACAAATGGTGTAATCATAACCTTAGCCTGAGAGAGTTAAATAATGTTAAATCTTATAGATTAAGACATTACAACATTATCCTCAATAAATGAGTGATTTTTCAGCATCATGGCGTAGAGGGTTCTAAAGGCTGTCTGTGTTAGGACACTTCTAGTTCTGGCCAGCAGCAGTAGCCTGGCTGCATTGGTCATGGCTGAATAATCTTTCCTTTTTTTTTTGGACAAGGTTACTAAACTGGTGTATCAGGAGCACTCCTTGAGAGTAGAGATCATCTTAATTTTTTTATTTGTATCTCTACCAATGCCTGGCATAGATTATGTACTTAATAAACATGTTTATTGTTAATTTCTTACTTCATTAATTCATATAATGTTCCTAGAGTTGAGCAAAACAGTTGACAGAATTTAATGCATGTTTTTGTATCCCAGATTGTTAGCATGATTCCTTCCTTCCTTCCTTCCTTCCTTCCTTCCTTCCTTCCTTCCTTCCTTCCTTCCTTCCTTCCTTCCTTTCTTTCCATTCATTAATTTATCTGGCTCATCCATCTATTCATTCATATAGTTTATGTAGATGCAAAGCATCTTACAAATCTCTTGTGCAAGTTTTTGTATTCCTAAGCATATTTCCAGGTATATATTAGTCACTTAATACATTTTTTTTTACTTCCATTCATATAATTTGCCTAGATTTTTAGCAAAAAGATTGAAATAATCTCATGAATGCTTTTGTGCCCTCAGAATTTCACAGTGTCTGTCACATAGAGGGCATTTAATAAATGCTTGTGAATGAATTGAAAGCTATTTTTATGAAAAGGTTGTAGTGATATGGGCTAGACAGCCATTTTCTTCTGTCAGAATCATTTATGGCTGTGTCATCAGAATTTATTCTTGATAACATTCTGGGCCTTTTGGGTTGACTTTTTGGCCACACAGCTGTAAATGTTCTCTTGTTGAACTCTGTAAAATCTTCCCTCCAAAATCTAGAGTATATGTCAGACTATATGCAGTTTTCCAGTCCTTCTTCATCATAAACTCTTAAGATAATTTGTTGCATCCCAAGGTTCCCATCATTTCCTGTTCCGCAGCCAGTACTTTATTATTGGTTACATTTTGGTTTGGAATAGCAATTACTTTTTATCATTTCTCCTCCTCCTCTCTTCCTTGTCCTTCCTCCTCCTCTTCTTCTCAGATTATCAAGTCAAATCGGGACTTTATTAGCTTTAAAAGTGCTGCTTTTAGCAGAGGACTGAAATAGATATTTGAATAGTTGAGAGCTCTCTACACTTATGTCATTTCTGAGTATTGTAGTTCAGTAAATGTATGTGTCTCCATTGACTACAGCCCTAACCTTTAAAAATAATAAATAGTGTCATGTATTTCATAACATTTTCAGCACACATTATTTTGTTCTCTCCTGTGGTTTCTGGTGGGGACTGAATGGTCTTGTGTTATTCAAATTTGCTTCTCTTTGTATTTGAAGGTCTTTCTTTGTTTGCCACTGAACTTAATAAATATTAGCACTATATGTCTTGGGGTTTGCAGTATAGAGGATTTTTTCTTTTTTTAATGGACAAAATATGGATTCTTTTGATTGATACTTTTTTTTCTGTGTTCAGATGTTCTGGGCAGTTGTCTTGCATTATTTTTAGCATTATAGTATTCAGGTGTTTTTTTTTTTTTTTTTTTGATATATTGTTTGTCTGGAAGACCTATAATCCTTAAATTGTATCTATCTATACATTCTGTTCTCAATATCAGTATGTTTTGCTTATATAGAATTCATGAGTTCTTTTAATGTTTTTCCTTTTTTCTTTTCTTCTGTGTTAGCCTTCATTTTTGTGTATTTGTGTTTGTATTTCTAATGAGTTGTTCTCGCTTGTTTATTTGATACAATTTGCCACTGTAGATTTCAAATTTTTCTTTCCTGCCAATTATTTCTGTTGTGCAGGCCATACATTGTGCTTTCATAATTCTTATTTCTCTTTCCAGCCTTTTGGGAATAGTGCTATGGTTGTATGCTGTCTTTGGAATCCACGGGGTCTTCTGCCTCATCGGATCTTGATTAATTTCCTTTGTCTTGAGTGTCATTTCTGAATCTTCCCCCCTACCCCCCTCCACTCCATTATCAGGTACATCCAGCACAGTATTAGGATAAAGAGGAGACAGTGAGCTCCTGAGGTCTAGTAGAAACTTAGGTCAAGCCCATATGATTATTATGCCTTTTCAAGAACAATGATAAGAATATTTTTAGTAGATGGAATCTCAACTTTTTTAAAAAAGTTCCTAGTATTTGTCTCTAAATATTTTGGATCAGTTTGTGAATATTTAAAAAAAATCATTAAGAAGGGAGCATCTGGATGACTCAGTAGATAGAAAGCCAGGCTTGGAGACAGGAGGTCCTGAGTTCAATTTTGGCCTCAGACACTTCCTGGCTGTGTGATACTAGGCAAGTCACTTGACCCCCATTGCTTAGCCCTTACCACTCTTTTTGCCTTGAAACCAATATTTAGTATTGATTCTAAGATAGAATGTAAGGGTTTTTAAAAAATATCAGTAAAGATACCCTGAGATCCTGATGACTTGTTTAATGAAATTATATAGTAATATACTAGTTGGCTTCAAAATGTTACTTAGTATTCCAGGGATTTTTTTAAAACTCATTTTCCCCTTTATGCCAGAAAGTTCTATCCTTCTTGTGTACTTTTGAGAGGAACAGGTTGTCCTGTGCCAACAGTAAGCTTCTTGAGCTGTGCATGTTCCTGAATTGAAGGAAAATTACCATCTATCGGCAGTATTGCAAAAGAGGGGAGATGACTTGGGAATATGGCCAAGCATATCTTATCCAGCCCATGCCTAAAAAAAATCGTAAGAGATTGTTGGTTGGGAAAACCCCACTATCGCCATTCTTCCTGACCTTGGCAGTCGTTTCGGTGTCCTTTTTGTCATCTAGGTGGGGTTTTTTTTGAGGGGGATATCAAAGCTCCCCCTTCAACAGAGAGGAATTATTCATTCTCCTTTTGCATAAAAGAAGTTAATTAAAGACCACTGTGTTTTGTGGTTTGTTTTTATACAAATCCATTCTCAAATCACCATAAATTCACAGTTCATGTGATTATGTGTGTATATATATTCTTTCTTTGTGTCCTTTGATGTACAAATAAAGAGCTCTTTACTTGTACCAAATTCAGACTTGTGGGGATTCCAAACAATATTAGGAACAAGAACTATAAGAGAGTTCGAAGCAGATTGTAAAATGTACTCTTCAAGGAATAAGGCTGGAACCTGGAAAGATTCACATGACTTGCTGATAACATGATTTTTACTTTGTGGTTTTGCTGAGAAGTGACAAAGTACAGCAGATATGCAGAACATTTTTTCTTCTTTTCTCTCCTTCTCCCTATTTGTCCCTCCCCATCCCCTGATATTACTCTTCACCATACAGAAAGCCCTTATTAAATATAAAAATCTTGTCAACATTTTAAAGAGGGAGAATGTGAAAGGTTACTTTTTTCCAAGATCCAAGATGAGTCACTGCAAAGCTAGAAATAAAATCTCATAGAACTGTCTTGTGGTCTAGACTGTGTCCAGAATCCCTACTATATGTAACATTTTATTGGTCCCCAACAGGTGTATATTAGATAATACAAAGTACATTATACGGTCACAGAATATTTGCTTTACCATTCCCAGAATATACCCAAATTCTGATTATTTATGTTTTTTAGGCAAAGTTTTCTTCAGAAAGTAGTTTCAAAAAACATACCCGAAGTATATCTGATAGAAATATTTTTTCTACCAAGTGAAAAAAAGGAAAGATTATAAAATTTGTTGTAACTTCCAAAATAGAAATGGTTGTTATTAAATTATCCATGGCATTAATTCTTGGAGGAAAAACAATTTTTATATACTCTGGGTCCTCAGGGGATTGAGATTTAAGACTACAGAACTTTTTTATTCCTGTTCAAGTAGTCCTCCAATATATAGATTAATCTTTGGCATGACTTTGAAAAGTTTCTGGCTATTTCCATTTCATTTTCTTAACCAGCTAACTTATCCCACCTCTGGGGAAGAGTTCTTGAATTGAAATCAACTTATTTAGAATTTTAGTTTAGAAAAATGTGTTTATCAATGTGAGTTCTTCTATATTGGTGTTAATTGAAACTCATCTACATTTACTTACTCTATCTGAGATTTTGCCCTTGAGTTTCTTAGAGCATCTGTCCAGTATCCGTGGGAGTCTTCTTGATCTTTTAACATTCTTGGGGTATCAACCAACTCAATTTCTCACTTATTATTGCTCTCTCTCTCATTTTGAGATCAGCCTCCCTTTTTCTGATGGTATATTTCCTGAATGACATCTTATAGCATAAACCCACCACATATCTCTCCATTTCCCTAATTTTTTCCTTACTGGAAGAAAAACAAACAAACACCAGTTATCAGTTGGCATGTCTCTTGTAATAGCAACATAAAGCTTTTCCCTGAAAGATTTAAGTTGATACCTTCCATGACTTTCCTGTTTATAAAGGCAGTAAATGGAAACCTAAATAATGCAGTATTTTTCCCCCACTCTGGTTTGGCAGTGTCTCATCTAAGTTATTTCACAGATGGTGGAAGTATTTATCTCACTAATGTGATGTGTATTATTAATGTTCCCATTCATCATATGTATTACTGTATATTCATCTTTATTTCTGTATCACCCTTTGAAGTGACTGATTGGAGTTACATGATGAGAAGAGATGAACAGATGTAGTGATGACAGCCTCAGCAAAGCATGGATCCCCTTAGCCTTTTGATCAGTATTTTCCTTTAGGTGCAAAGCGAAATAATGTCTATGAAAACAGAATTTTGCTCTTTGGAGCCCGTTGGAGTGTTTGCCAAAATGCCAGCGGTCTCTTAGTTCCTGATTGTGATCTCCTTCTGCTCTGGGGAAGCAGACTATTGCATTAACAGGAAATAGAGAGCAGAAAAACAGTAAAATCCAATCATCCTAGGAAAAGAAAAGGAGAAAGACTTTTGAAACAAATAGGTATTTTAAAATATTTTAATTTGCTTTTAGAGTGCCCTTTGGGACTTTGTAATGAAGGAAGGATTTGTATAGTGGTTTTTTTCTTTCTGGAAAAATGTACCCTCAGTAGTAAAATTCTTAGTGTTTATGTGATGTAGGAGAATGAGCCAAGGCATACAGAATAATCTTCCTGTGGCAAATAAATGTACTGCTGTCAGAATGACAATGGGTAAAGTAATTCACATATTCTATCTCCTAAAGACACTTGTATTTTCCATGGAAAGAAGCCCTAAATAAGAAAGTTCAGAGCTTTCTAAATCCCTCTCCTTTTTCTCCTCTGATTTCTTTCCTTCTCCCCATTCTTTTGTTTTCTTCAGTGAACATGAGCTTAAAATATTTATTTAAAATTGAGCATTTGAGCAGAGTATATTGGTTATTATCTATGCATTCTCTTTGAGGCAGCTCTGTGGTTCAGTGGATAGAGCCATGGGTTTGTGGACAGGAATACCTAATAAATTCAGCCTCAGGCATCTTTTAGCTGCATGACCCTGGTTAAGTCACTTAACCTCTGTTTGTCTTAATACACCAGAGAAGGAGATGACAAATCACAGGTGCAGACAATGGACAGCACTGGCACGCCCTGACCCTTGGGGTCAGGAAGAGTGTGACAACAATAACAACAACAACATACATTCTCTTTACTTTTGAGATGCTAAATGGTAAACTTAGTTAAATCTAAAAGCTAAATTCCTTATTTTCCCCTCCAGGTGCCTGAGATCATTAGCTCTATTAGACAAGCTGGGAAGATTGCTCGCCAGGAGGAATTTCATTCTCAATCTGAATTTGACGACACTTTTGCCAAGAAGTTTGAAGTACTCTTCTGTGGACGAGTGACTGTGGCTCACAAAAAGGCCCCACCGGCGCTGATCGATGAATGTATTGAGAAATTTAATCATGTTAGCTGCAGCAGAAAAGCCGAGTTGGACATGCTGGCCCAGAATTCTGAAGCTATAAGTACTGTGGGAGGGTTTTCCTTAACAGATAAGTTCCGATCCGTCTTCCAGCCAGGAGGCAATGCAGAACAGGACAGAAAGCCAATCAGGAAATCTTTCTCTCAACCTGGACTGCGTTCCTTGGCTTTTAAGAAGGAGTTTCAAGATGCAGGCTACAGAAGTAGTAGTTTTTTTGGTGGCTCCTTTGAAGAAAATGACATTCAGAGCCATCTGATCAGTGGACACAATATCGTCCAGCCAACAGACATAGAGGAGAATAGGACTATGTTATTCACGGTAAAGCTGTGTTGTGATCCCTTTTCATCCTCCGTCTATGTATGAGATTCAAAGGAAATGTTCATAAATGAGAGAAGTTTCTTAGTGAATCATTTCAGCAGTTACTGAATATCAGGGCATAGATTTCAGCCTAATTCATTTCATTCTCAAATTAAAATCTCTTTCCCTTATAAAACTTAAAAAACTTCAGATGAGACTGGTATTTGAGAGTCTGGTATTTCCCAAGGTTATATATAATTCTTATCTTGTGTTCATGAGAATATAAAATAATTTAACTTTTCCCCTCCTGTGTTTATAAAGACAGCTTTACAAAGTCAAAACATTAATCTTATATCTTAGAATCATATAAAATATTTTCTATTTCAAATAAAAAGGAGCAAATTTTTAAATTTAAATGGATTTCAGCTAACCAGTAAGTTGCAGGAAGAAATATTCTAGGCTGGGAAGTGTTAAATATAGATCATTTTAGTTGTTTTCTAGATGTAAATCACATAGAGTAACTTAGTAAAGAGATAACATGAATAATTGAAATGTAACTTCTAATTTTAAAAACATTTTTTGCATTAGTTCCATCTCTTCCCTTTAATTGTGTTAGTACATGACATTGAAAGAAATAAATGGAAAAAAAATGTCTCCTGGGACCCGTTGGTGCTTACAGAGGCCTAAGAGTATTGACCCTAACGAGACTGGATAGAGTTGGTTTCTATTGGTTTGGAACTGTTGGGATTTGATACTGTAATGAAAAATGCCCTAGTTTTGAAGCCAGGTGATCTAGGTTGAGATTTTGTCTTTGATGCTTACTTTGTTAAAACTTCACTTAATTTCCTCATCTGGGCTTTAAATAGTTAGGAAGACCTGAGTTCAAACCTGGCCTCAAGATACTAACTAGGCAAGTAACTTAACTTCTGTTTGCTTCAGTTCCTCAAATGTAAAATAAGGATAATAAAAGCACCTACCTTGAAGGGTTATTGTGAGGATAAAATGAGATAATATTTGTTAAAAAGCACTTAGCATGGTGCCTGGCACATACTTGGTGATAAATCAGTTATTCCTTTCCCCTTCTGTTCCCCCTGTAAAATATTGACTAGGTGACCTCTGAGCCCTCCTCTAGGTGTAGATATGTGATCCTGGAATTTGAAGCTTCTCCTGGTTATTCTGAACCAGAAATAACTTGACTGTCAGAGTGAGGACAGAATGAACATTCTTCGTCCCAGAATCTTTTTTTTACTAAACCTACATTCTATACTACTACAAGGGTGACAAGTAATTAAATTAGTCTCTGAAATTGGAGGAAGATGAGGTGTTATTTGATATCCTCTGTTATTTATCTCAGTGGTGGGATGATAAAATATCATTTTCTGGAGCTACTAAGAAACAGTGAAATTGTCTTTAGGGAAAAAAATTTAAAAGTTAAAACAAATTTTATGAGTTAAAGATGTAGTTGTATGAAAAATTCACTTGTATTGAACACCTTTGCTTTCATTTCATTTCATTTCATTTAGCATCTATTAAACATCTACTATTTGTTAGGCAAAAATGAGACATTCCTTGACCTCAGGGTGTTTACTTTCTATTGGGAGAAAGCATGTATACCTGTAAGTAAATAAAAAATCCACACAGAATATAAATATAAAGAAATATCAGGTCTAGGAGGGGAGAATACTAATAACTGGGAATATCAAAAAGGCCTTTTTTAGGAAGTGTCCCTTCATCTACAACTTGAAGAAAACTGGCAAAGAAGTGAAGAGTTCATTCTGGGCATGAGGGGGATTGATCTGAGCAAAGTCATGGAGATAGAAGATGGGATGTAGCCACTGAGGACTATTAAAAGTGTATCATAGTCTATAAACCTGGAAATGAAGCCTGGAGCCAGATGATGTAAGACTTTAAATGTCACATGAAGTAGTATTTTCTCCTCAACAAGCTATGTGAGGAAATCCAAATTTTCGTGTGGGTTTTTTTTTTTTTTTATGCTTATTCCTCTTATCAGCAAATAGGGTATGGTTATATTGTAATTTTTAAAATTGTTCTTAACAGTACTAAAAACCTTAAAATTTATCCTGTATGCTAAAGAGGAAATTGGAACTATTTAATGAATTATTAACAACTTTTAGACTATAGTGACAGTTTAAAATATTTAAAAATCACACAAATCTTTTTTCTTTTGCTCCTTCCTTCCTTCCTTCCTTCCTTCCTTCCTTCCTTCCTTCCTTCCTTCCTTCCTTCCTTCCTTCCCTCCCTCTCTCCATTCCTGCCTTCCTGCCTTCTTTCTTTCCTGCCTTCATGTCTTCATTTTCAGATTGGCCAGTCGGAAGTTTACCTCATCAGTCCTGACACCAAAAAAATAGCATTGGAGAAGAACTTTAAGGAGATTTCTTTTTGCTCTCAGGTAAATAGAAATCACTAATTTATTCTTTTCTTGTCAGTATGTTTTGTATTCAAATTGTTTCTAATGTGATTCATACACAGTTCTGTAAAAGGGGAAAAGGCTCTTTTTATGTGACAAATTCTATACTCCTCCACATAATTTATGATGGGAAATTACATAGTTTTTTTTGATACTTATTAGTAAAGCTAAAAGATAGAGCTGTTCACTTGATTTTCTCCCCCTTTGCTTCTTTAAAGAGGAATGTTCAAATGTAATTCTATGTAGTAATAAGCCTGAATTGCTCCTCCTGAGGACCAAAAATATTAAAGAAAGTAGATTCCTTCTTTGGGAATACTTTTAGTATTTTTTCATAATGATTATTTCCAGAGTTTTCCTGTAGAAAGGTTCTTTTAGCATCAGATCAAATTTTATCATCCTTCCTATTTATTCATATTCCCTTTGGTTCTAGTCCAGTCATTGTTTTTATATATTTCTACTGTATTTTCTGTTTGTTTCTAGACTATTCTCTTCCAATCACAAAGAGTTTGGTTCATAACTTCGTAAATATGGAAGCTAGGGGAAAGGGAAGGGAAGGGTAATGGCTAAGTTCCAAGAGCATTATTTACTTATATCCCTCTAGTTCTCTTGTAATTGTTTTTGTGTGATTCCTTCAGCTTCCTTCTTTAGCCGTCCTATTCACCTATTTAAAATTTCACAGTTAAGAGACACTGACATAAATGTTTTATATTTTCTGTACCTTGGGTGGGATTGTTGATTGAACAATGATAGTGAGTCACTGAGATCATAAACCAGGAAATAAAATCATAGAATTTTAAAGCTGGAAGTAACCTTAGAGATCATCCTATCCAATGCCTTCATTTTACAAATGACAGCTGAAGATATCAATCTCTTATTTTGACTGGATATGGAGGGTAGAGTGAAAAAGTGAAGAATCCAAGGATGACTCCAAGGTTGTCATTCTGGTACTGGAGGTTTCTTTAAATGAGAAGAAGGAAATTAAAAAGATGCTGATACACTGAGAAAGCACCATTGTTTTTAAAATATGATATTATTACAAAGAAGTACAGTACTTTTTGAATTGGCTAAAAATGGAACTATTTGACTTTGTTATTCATTATAAACAATATCATTAATAAGTTATTTTTGTTAATAAATGGATTCTATATATCATTCTTTCCCACCCCCATAGATCTTTATATTTTTTAAATCCTACCCCTTATACTCTACCTTGGTTGTGGTTTTAAATTACCATAATTCTTAAGAGAAGCATGGGTTTTGAGGGGAAGATAAGTTCCATAGTGGACTTATGTTTGAGATGCCTATGGGAATTCCAGGTGGAAATGTTCAGCAGGTGGTTGCTTGTGCAAGATTGGCATTTAGGAGGATAGTTGTCTGCACTGAGATAATAATTGATCTCATGGGAGCTGATGGAATCACCAGAAGAGAGAAGGATAGAGTTCTCAGGACATTCTTGGACAACTGTAGTTAGAGGGAAGACCATTATGATCATGCAAAAGAGACTGAGAAGGAATGGTCAGATATCTAGAAGGAGAACCAGGAGGGAGAATGTCAGGGAAGCCAAGGGAGAAGAGACTTGCCAAGTCATCTAGGGTATGGTCAACACTGTTAGAAAATGCAAAAAAGATCAAGGAGGATGAACTGAGGGTGGACAAAACATGTTATATTTAGCAGGGAGAAAATCATTTGGGAACCTTGGAAAGTTTCAGCTGAGTGATAGAAATGGAAGCCAGATGGCAAGGGTTTGAAGGTTTAGGAAGTAGAGACACATTGTACAGATGACATTTGCTAGAAGTTTGTCTATGAAGGGGAAATGTATAAGATGAAAGCTGGATGAGGATAGTAAAGGTTTAAGGCCTTGGTATATTTGGAAGAAGACAGTAGATAAAGAAAAGTCAAAGTAAAAAGGGGGATGGAGGAGATAATGATTTGAAGGGACAGGTTCTGGGAAAAGATGGAAAGGACTGATTAAAATACCTAAGGTGTCCTTGGAAAAGAGAAGGATCATCTTTTCTCTAGTGACTGAAGCAAAGGAGGAGAAAATAATACACAACATAGAGAGGATTTGAGGTGCAAACTACAGGAGAAGACAGAGCTCGTGATTCCTCCTTGATATAGGAGACAAGGTTCTCTTTCAATGTGTGGTGATATTAGGACCTTAAGAAGAAATGAGAATGGTTGGCACACTTGGCTTATAGTAGGGACTTAATAAATGCCAGTTGACTTGACTTCACTTGATAGTCAATCAGGGTAGACCTTTTACCAGTGAAGGCCCACTTGAAGTTAGACAGCATAAATGCATACTGGATTCAGTACCGCTGCATTACTGTCTCTGGAGTATTCAGCAACCTAGGAGAAGTAAAGAAGATCAGGGTAGCAGTTAGTTACCCAGAGGTGAGATTTGACATGACTATTCTTCCGTTATTGGAGAGCTATTTTATTTTAAGCTCCTGGCTAGTGCAAAAAGTGCAGTTGTAAATATTATTGTTACGTATGGGAAGACCCTTTCTTTTTATCATTGACCTCTTTAGGATATTTGCCACACAGGAGAATGTTGTTGGCAGATTGTATGACTGCTTTAGTTACTTTCTTTGCAGAACTCCAAATTACTTTCCATTATGGTCATACCAATTCACAGCCCCACTAACAGTGTATTTATTAGAAAGGAGAAAGACATACTAAACATTTTAACTATTGAAAGGCATTTATGGAAGGTGATATTTTTTTGAATGTAACAAAACATTTTTTTCTTTACAAAGGGAATTCGACATGTGGATCACTTTGGGTTTATCTGCAGAGAGTCTTCAGAGAATGGAGGTTTTCATTTTGTTTGCTACGTTTTTCAGTGCACAAATGAAGCCTTGGTAAGAGAGATGTATTGTTTTTAGACCTTGTTCCAGTTTAAGGTTAAATTCAAATTCAATTTTTTTTTTCAGGAGAATCAGAAAGCTTATCCTTGAAAACAAAAATCTGTTTCTCTAAAGTTGTTGATTTTCCCTCTTCTCGCTCAGTGAATGTCTGTCAGGGGTTTTTAGTTTCTTAAAATATTTCCTAATGTACCAAGGATTGTTAAGTCCTAGGGGCATATTTCAATCTGTGAGTCAGATTTGTTTGCAATTTTAAAAAGCAAAAGAGAAAGGAATAATTTATGCTAACCCTTAGTTGTCCAACCTTCAATTCAATTCAATGAGATTGAATCATATCATATAAAAATTTTGATTTTGATTTGCACCCATTTTATCTTCTGTTTGATTAGGTTGATGAAATTATGATGACTCTGAAACAGGCTTTCACTGTTGCAGCCGTGCAGCAGCAGACCTCCAGAGTTCCAATTCAGCAGTGTGAAGGATGCCCCATGCAATGCCTCCACAAGCTCTGTGAGAGAATAGAAGGTCAGTGAGGAGTGTCTTCTGGTGGGGGCAGGGAAGGCTTTGAACCCAAATACTTAGCGGAGGAGGATCTTGGATTTGTTAGTGTCAGCCTTTGTATCAACGTGAATATCAATGTTGGGGAAATTCCAGCATGAGAACACCTTGTACCAAAGCTGGTGGCAGGGTGGTGGGGAGGAGATTTACTGTGATTTAGCAGATTGGTCCTAGGGAGTTGCCTGAGGCATCCACAGGTTAAGTGAATTCTCTAAGGGTTGCACTGCTAGTAAGATTCCAGAGACAGTCATTTGAACTGCAATCTTTGTACCTCCAAACAAACATTTGCCACACAACCTCAGATTGCTTTATTGGCAATTCTCAGTTTTTTAATCACTGAGCCACCTAGCTGTCCTATGACAAGATTCTTTTACTGGAATCTCCAACCATTGCAAAACATCCTTCATCCCCAGCTTTTCATCTTGTTTAGTCTTCATACATGTCCTTCTATGAATTCTCCATGGAAGATCTATCTCCCTGCCATGTTCTTGTTCTTTTAATTGTTTTGCACGTTCCAGTGCAGTCCTGAGGGAGTCCATTTGAGAGGTGGCCCTCTCCTGACATGCCTGGACAGTCATTAAAAGGCGGTCTTAATAGGTTGCTTTATTGGCAATTCTCAGTTTTTCCAGCAGTATGTTCTAAGAAATTGTTCTGTAAAGCAGATTACTATAAAGAACACCATGTTTTTCCATAGGAACAGTAGTCATTATTGCTCACATATACAGAGTGCTTAATATTATAATTGAGGGATGTATTCCTTTGTAGAAATTGGTCATTGACTAAATTGTAGAGATGACCCATTATGTGATATAAAGGGAAAACTATAATAATCTCATTAATCACTTAAAAGAGTAAAATGATGCTCCAAGTCCTGTAAAATTGGCACAAGTATCCTTTTCATTCTTTTTTGTGCTATAGGCCTCTGTACTATCAAGTGAATGTACATCATGTGTGGTAGTCATTAACTGACAACATTTGTGCTTGCTGTAGAATTTTAAAGACCTTCTCAGAGATGATTGGGATGACCTTTGTCTCTTTTAAAAAAATGTGGCTCTGGAGAGTTTGAATTGATGCTTTTTCCAAGGTCAGATTCCTAGAGGAAGGGGACATTTGGAATCCTTCCATTGATCTTACAGCTGTGTTCATAGCTGAGATGACTATTTTAAAAGACAGCTGCATCAGCACCAAAATATCTGAAGGTTCCACTCAGGGCTTTAGCGATGAAGAATCTAGAGATGAGGAATCCTTGGAATTTGGTTGTCTTTTTTTTCTTTACTCTTGTACCCTTCATGCCCCTAACCTCCCCTCCACCCCCCAGTTTCCTCACCTACTCTGGATAGCCCTGATGAGGAATAATAATGGAAAGGACACTGAAGTGGGGAGCTGGGCGAGTGTAGGAGAGGGGCTAGAGTCAAGTATCTCCTTTGTCTGAGTAATGGTAGAATGTGTGTGTCCGTGGGGGGTGTTCTGAGAGGACTGGTACCTCTGCTGTGAGGGCTGCCTATCCACCTTTGGTGCCCATCTTTTACCCAACTCTTCCTAGTGGCTCCAAGAAGCGGTAGCATGTGTAGTGACCCCACCTTGGCAGAACCATTTTAGCAGATGGTCCAAACCAGGTTGAAGGTAGCTGATGGGCCTCATGCCCATTGGTGAGTTAGGGAGCATCTACCCCAAGTATGTGAAGATTTGTCCCAGTAAAATGGGGGGGGGGGAGGATGAGAATAGTTACAGCCATGAAGGTAACTGAAGTAGGCCCCATGGAACGCCTAGAGCTTGGTTGGACATCAAAGATGACAGAGTTATCCACTTTGTCCCTGCCGTCACCAGTCCTCTTGACTTTTGTCTTGCCACTAGACTTCAGGGATTCTGAAAGGTAGAATGAGGCTGGTGACTTTGGGGAACTCTACCTCACTTAAATCCAATTCGAGTGCAAGTCAAGGTGGCCCCCATGATATGTCCTTGGTCCTTTTCAGAAATGAAGAATGGGGGTTAGCTAGGTGGCTCAGTGCAGAGAATGCCAGGCCAGGAAAATGGAAGGTACTGGGTTCAAATCAAGTCAGTTAATTCCATTTTTCTTGGCACTGTGCCAAGAACATAGTAGGCACTCAATAAGTGTTTGCTGACTCTGTGACCTACTTCTCAATTGTAAAATGAAGGGATTGGGTTAGGAGGTCTATCTTCAAATCTATGATCCTGTAGTCCTGTGAAATGGGAACTGATTATATGGAAATTAGCTTCACAACTTATTTAATCACCAGATGATAGAACCACCCACCACCCCCAGCTCTCTTGTCAATTTGAGCCTCCTCCTAGTGCCAAGAGCCTGAGGCCCTATGTCAGAAACTAATGAATGGATAAAAATAGAAAGTCAGACTTTAAATGTTCATTTGATATTGAATGAGTCAAGCACTAAAAGGTCAAATACCGCCCCTTCCCCCAAATTGAGACTGCCATTATTTTCATGAGTTAAAAAGGACTTTAAGGATGAAATATCCAGAAGACCAGTTTAAAACATAATGATTTAAAAAAAATTACAAAATAGATAGTCTGCCTTTAGATCAGGGATTCTTAACTTCAAACTCTAATTCAAGTACAGTAGGAAATAGAGTATATATAGAGAAGAATCTTTTCCATCCTGTACTCTTCAAATCCAGCCAAACTGGCCTTCTCTCTGTTTTGCACATAGGATACTCTATTTCCATGTCACTCCATGACTTTTCCCTAGATGTCTCCCCATCGTGGAATGCCCTTCCTCTTCAATTTCTTCACTGTATAGAATCTTCCTTTTCTTTCAAGATACATCATTACTTTCTCCATGAAGCCTTTCCTGATCCATCCACACCTGCTAGTGCCCTCCCATTCATCCTATCATATTTGTATTAAACTACTTTGTATTTATTCTACATATAAACACGTGTGTGTGTGTGTGTGTGTGTGTGTGAGAGAGAGAGAGAGAGAGAGAGAGAGAGAGACATACACACACAAACAGACTATGAATAGTTTCTTTGGGAGCTTTCTTGAGGATCTTTTAAAAAATACAACTCTTTTGAAGTCAAAGCAATGCTTTGGGATTTAAAGTCCCAGAGATGCACTATGCCTGAAAATTCTAAACTTATTAGCTTTGTGACCCTGGGATATCACTTCTATTTGCTTCAGTTTCGTCTCTGTAAAACAGGGTACTTACCTCACTGAATTGTTGTGAGGATCAAACCTGATAATAATTTTAATGTGCTTAGCCTGGAACCTGGCATCATGTATAAATGTTAGTTGTTACTAGTAAATGCTTATGGATTCTTGAACATTTCTTAATTGGCAACCAAAGACACTTATCTTTGGAGTTCATGTGTTTATTTTTTTATTTCCTTACTAGGAATGTCTTCTTCCAAAACTAAGCTGGAGCTCCAGAAGCACCTCACAACACTAAATAATCAAGAACAAGCAACTATTTTTGAGGAGGTTCAGGTATAGTTTGAGTTTTAAAGTTTCTAGACAGAATATTGTCTTTTTTTCCTTGTTGTCTTGTCTAGTGAGCATTACTGAGAGGGTGTAGGTCGTCTTCTTTTCCAGGCATGGTATATTTGAATGAAATTGCAAATTGCATGGCCATTCTTAAAAACCTGAATGTGCACATTCATAATGTTAAGAAAAACCAATCAAGGATGATTTTTTGAAGAGCTCATTAGTGCCTTTTAGATTATAAAATTCCAGTCAAATCCATTCCATTGTAGTCATGTTTGGAATTTTCTGATGCTAGCCAACAATTTTTATCATGTACAGAGAACCTTAAAATAGAGAATCTGATGTGCTCTTTAGGACTACTCTGAGAGATAGACAAGGGAAGAACTTCTGCATATCTTCCAGTTGAGGAAATTGAGGTTCAGGAGATTGTCATTTGCTCACAGTCATACAATTAGCAAATGGAGAATGGGAATGAAAAATAAATTCGACAGTTCTTAATTTAGTGGTCTTTCCACTTTATTTGATGAATGATTTGTTTCAGAGCTTTCCTGAGGATCTTAAAAACAAAAAAAAACCAAATCTTATGAAATCATAACAAATTCTGGGATTTAAAATGTAGAAGTCTAAGAGATACACTGTTTCCTGAAATTTTAAACTTTTAAAAGTTTTTTTCTGGTTATAGTGTGGCTAAATGTTATTCCTATAGCTAACTTTTGAGAGGTAACATGTTACATTTCCTAGAGAACTCAGCCTTGAAGTCGGTGGGTTCAAATCCCACATCAGATATATATATATATATATATTTAGCCTATGTGAACCTGGACAAGTAATTTGACCTGTCTTGGGGCTCTAGAAAACTTTTTAAGATTAGAAGTTGTAGAGAAAGTGACAATTTCTTCTGGTAGAATGAGAGAGAATTTCTCTATCAGTGAAATCCCAGGTCCAGTCTGTCTTCCTAACTCCTACTATGTTTTCTTGGGAAAGGTTTTTCATGATCAGTGCTGTGATATTCTTTGGATAGGGATGGGCAGATTCTTCTCTGGGCTCTTCTTTGGAGTTGAATTAAATGTAGAGTATTATTAAGATTAAAAATAATAAAGGCTGCTATAATTATAGAAATTATTATTTTAAGTAAAGCCATGCTGATAGATAAAGTCATTAGACCACGCGCTTGTAAGAATTCAAAACTGCCGCTTCAGCCATAATTACCTCCCCTCTTCTCCTGCACCCAGTAGCTAAAGAGCCCTTCAAAGTCACTACAGGAGTTTATATTCCTTCTCTTACATCATCCCACTTCCTGTCTACCATGAGGAATCATGGGAAATGTAGTTTCAAAGTCTCCCACATGTCCATAGAAAATATATATATACTTTTAGATGGCATTTCCCAAATTTCACTTTTACAGTATCATAAGATTAAGAATTTAGCAAAAGAATAATAATGATGATGGTTTTTGCATAAAGTAACAGTCATGTGAAATAGTTATTTAAAAAAATTAACCTTAATAAAATGGGATCTTTCTGGTCTTTTCTACATTTCCCTACCACTCTAAAAAAAAGGATAATTGAATCTTATTGATTGTTTTCCTATTGTAGTTCTGTTATACATCACATAAAAATCTTTAAAATGGCAGTAGAAAAGACTTTCTAAATAGAATGTTATACAAAATAGATAAACAAAATCATTATCTGAGAATAATCACAAAATGCATGTACTTAAATGTATTCTTCATTGAACCAATTATAATTCAGTGGATTCATTGAGAAGTTTGTTATAAATCCTGGTTAGGGCTATTCTCTTTGTCTCATGGCACTTTGCACATAAGAAGAGTGTGTCAAAGTAGGGAATGAAATCTATTTTCCCATAGGCTAAAAAATAAAAGGGTGTTAGGAACAAGGTGTTTTGCTTTTAACTTGTACATTTTTATTTCATGGTAAAAGTTGTTCAGATGCCCTAAAAATGAAAAAATAATGTTTTTTTTTTCATCTTGTCTGACTTAATTTTTTTGTTGTTTCAGTTCTTTTCCTGCCTCTACCATTAGATTATAGTGTATACATGAAAAATAAAATATTCTATATTTTTCTTATACATATTACAGCATTTGAGCCTCCTGGGTTCCTCCCCAAATTCAATTTGCTGCCTTTTTCCCCCCCTCTAAATTCTTTATTGTATATTTTGATGGATGCGTGATCTCCTATGATGGGGTGGGGGGGGGCTTCTGCCACATGACTTACATTCTTTTTCCCATCATATATTTCACAGATGACATCCTTTATGCTCCTCATGTGCAATTCTTGGTTGGTGATATGTTGCATCTTTTTTATGTCCCCCTACTACATACTCAGCATTGCCCCTTGGGAGACTTTCAACTTTAATTCTTTAGAAATCATGTTATTCCATGCCTTGCAGCTAAATGGATTATAATCCAGTAGATAAACAAACTTAATGGATTTGCTACTTGAGATGCAGAAATAGAGTGTTGTTATTGCATAATATGGGTATAGATGTGTGCTCTTCTTTTGGACCTCTGGACATTCTGCCCAGGTGATGTTTTTCAGTGCCATTAAAACAATTTATATGCTTTTCTTGCACATAATGCCTATGAGAGATGATGAAGTTAGAATTATTGCTACTTTTCTTTCCCTAATATCTTTATGGTAGTATATGACTTCCATATTAAAGACTGCTAAGTGAATAATAAATACTCAACACTCCACTGTTGCACCAAAAAGTTACTACAGGCTATGATCTGGATATGTTTTGTGACACCATTTTAGGGGCTAATTCTTTTTAAGCATCTGAAGTCCTTGCTGGTTTGACTAAGAGAAAGAAACACATAAGATTATAGATTTAGAATTGGAAGGGACTTCAGATCATTGGAAATAGAGGTTCAGCTCAGATTCATTTCAAATCTCATCCTGTAGGTACTGTGGTCAGTGCTAGTTGGACTGAAAGTAATTGAATTAGGGGGCAGCCAGAGGGCTCAGTGGATTTTGAGAATCAGACCCTGAGACTGGAGATCTTGGGTTCAAATTTGACCTCAGACACTTCCTAGCTGTGTGATCCTGGGCAAGTCACTTAACCCTCATTGCCTAGCTCTTACCACTTCTCTGCCATGGAACCAATACATGGTATAGATTCTAAGATGGAAGGTAAGGTTTAAAAAAAATTAATTGAATTGTATTTAATCCATCCCATCTTGAGGGAAGGGACAGTATCATTTTTATCTCTGACCTCAGTGGCTAGCACATAGGAGAAAAGTCATAAATGTTTATTGGAGTGAAATGAATTTAATCTGGTCCACACTGTTGAATTTACAGATGAAGGAACAGAGATGCAGAAAAGAAATGTCCACACATGGCTTAAATAGTAGAACTGGAATTTGAAACCAGGTTCTCTGATGCTAAATCCAATACTGGGTCATACTGAGTCATGGTTTTAGGAAGGAACCTTGGGAAGAACCTTGACTGTAGATTAATATGTAAATAATAGATAAATATAATAGATAACAATAATGGTTATTATTATATTATATATTTTATTATTATATCATACATATATCATACATATTCTATATAATATTGTAGTATATACACATTACATATGCATGTATAATATTACATATTATATGTAGCATATAATAATAAATAGATAATAATAATGTGTAGCATATAATAATAAATAGATAATAATAATAATGAATAAAATTAACAAATAATAGATTTATTCCAGAGATACTACTTCTATTATTAAAAATCTTTTGGTACTTGTTTTTTTTTTTTTTTATTTTTTTTTAAACCCTTGTACTTCAGTGTATTGTCTCATAGGTGGAAGATTGGCAAGGGTGGGCAATGGGGGTCAAGTGACTTGCCCAGGGTCACACAGCTGGGAAGTGGCTGAGGCCGGGTTTGAACCTAGGACCTCCTGTCTCTAGGCCTGACTCTCAATCCACTGAGCTACCCAGCTGCCCCCCACTTGTTTTTTTAGAACTGCTTTTAGAGTTGAGCTAGGAAACAAGTATTCCTTGAATGTTGCTCATTTTTGATAAAGGACTTATATGTCTCTATCAGTATATAGCAAGATTCTTTAATTTGTTTGTAAACTGATTCCTCCCTCTGGCATGGAGTGCAGCCAAGTGCCTATGGCAGCCCAAAAGTTATAATGCAGCTTCAAGCTGTTAATAGTATTGGCATATTGAAGATTATAAGCTGCTAGTAGTTTGAAACTGCATCAAGTATCCCTGTATGTATATCTGAGGAAATAAGTTTTTTAAGTTTTACATACTTTGTGTTTTTAGTCACCCACCATATTCACAGCCCTACCTCCATTGTTTTTGGGTGTTCCTGAAAATTCCAAGGATATGATTTGCCATTTTAACAGGTATTCTAAAGCATTTTTTGGAAAGAAATTTAAACAAGACATTATTATTTTATGGTCACCCAGTAAAAATATTCAGATTTATTTAGTTCTTTAAGGTTTACAAAGCACGAGTGTGGGGCTTGGGATCAGAAATATCAGCCTTCAAATCCAGCCTCAGACACTAGTTGTGGGACTTGCCTTGAAACTCACTAAACCTGTTTCAGTTTTTACTCAACTGTAAAATAGGTATAATAATAGTACCTCTCCTCAAGGGTTGCCTTGAGGAGCAAATAAGATAATAATATAAAGTGCTTAACACAATTTCTAGCACGTGTCTGTGTACCTGTCAGCTGTGATAATGATGGTGATTACTTTTTTACAACACCCCTAAACAGTATAAGAATTTGTTCTTCATTTTTATAATTAAACTAACAGAAGTCCAGAGAGATTATTTTCCCAGCCCCAGAATCTCTATTTGGATCTAGATTTCTTGACTCAGGTCCAGTACTCTTTCCATGATCGCACTGTTGTCTTTCAGAAATGTCTTTAGGCTTAGGAATGTTTACCCTTCTTTCCCTGTATAGGGAGTCTCCAAGCTGTAGACACATTCAGAAATTGTTCCTGCAGTCCTTTCAGAAAAGATCTTTTAACACAAGGAGTAATGCTGAAAATCCTCAAAGCCTGGGTACTGGCTGAGGAAGACAAGTTAGGTAGGGTAGAAAGAGCCCTGCTCTGGCATCACAGGGCCTGGGTTCCATTCTGTGTCTCATATATACCAGCTTCCTGTAAGCCCAGGTCAGCTGGCCGCCTCAGCTCTCTGGGCCTCCGAGCACGACAAGAGAGCCGGGCTAGCTGGCCTCTGACCGCCCTTCTACAGTGAGATGTAGTTTTTCCATTCTTGTGGAGCTTTTTACAAGAGTATATACTCATGACCTAAAGATCTTTTTTTTTTTTAAAAAAACCATTTTTATTTGATTGTGTGGAAACACTAAAGTCTGCTGTTCTTTGTAGCTAGGAGAGATAGCATTTACCTTGCCACCGTGTTGTCTGCTGTGACATCTCAGGTGGAGCCTTTAGATTCTGCCTTTGAATTTTAGAGAATCTCTTTTTGTCGTTTCTTAACTAATTTTTACTTTCACATTTTTCCCCTTTGAAGTTTACATGAATGTAGATGTAGAGATGGGGGGGAAAAAACCAGATTTCTCACCTATTACGCTACTCTTATTTTTTTTTTTTTATATTGAAATAAATTACTAGGGGAATATTTTTTCTTCTCTGTGAAATATATTGCTGCTTTTTGATAACAGACAAAGGGCAGAGTTAAAGGTACAGAGGCTATCTGCATAGCAGGGTTGGGGAGAGGGATAAAATAGTACTTTTGCCCCCGTCTGTTGTTGTTCATTTGTGTCTGACTCATTGTGACCCTATCTAGAGTTTTCTTGTCAAGGATACTGGAGTGGTTTGCCATTTCCTTCTCTAGCTCATTTTACAGATGAGCAAACTAAGGCAGAGTTAAGTGACTTGGCCAGGGAGGGTCACACAGCTAGTGTTTGAGGCCAGATTTAAACTTAGGAAGAGAAGTCTTCCTGACTCCAGGCCCAGCTCTAGCTTACTATACTACCCATAGACTCCCTGTCTAGATGTCTTTTTCTTCTTTTGTCTTTTTCATTCAATATCCCTTTTTCTCCTTGGCTGGGAGTTAGGGAGTATAGGGCTTTTTGCTACTCCAATTCATTCATAGTCTTAGGGAAGAGACACCAGGAATGAGATTTGACTCTTAAGTGAGACAGACTACAAGTCTTCAGGATGCAAATCTAAAACATGAAAGAAAGTCTTAAATGTCAACCATCTACCATCCTTTGCAAAACTATCTTTTCCATTGGGAGCAAGGATGAGATAGTTCTCCAGGCTTTTACTTTTAAGTAAAAACCATCATTGAGAGATTTTAGAGTTGGAAGGAAAATAGATCACCTTGTCCTGTTTCCTCATTTTAAAGATGAGGAAACTTAGGCTGAAAGCAGCTTAGACCTGTGACTTGACCAAAGTTCAGTGTGGTAATAAATGACCCCTTCAGGATTCTAATTTATGTTTTTCAAACTCTAAAACTGGGGCTCTTTCCACCCTACCACACTGCTATGCTGATCACTGAAGGCAGAAAAAGGAATGCAAGTTATAGATCCATATTAATTCTGTGTCCCACATGTGAAATTTTGGGAGTCATTTTTCCCCCTGACATTAGGTGAGATAAAAATAATGAAGATTATTAAAAGTTGTGTGGAATGTTAGCTATTCATGTTCTAAATGCAAGCATAATTTACTCTTTCTTTTCCCCTCTGTATTATCTTTTAAGAAGATACGTGTGTATTATAAAAAATAAAAAAGGGATAAAATATTAATAGTGAAGATTAAACTTAAAAATGTGACATTTACCAGGTTACTCTTATTTGTACCCTATTGCTCAGCATAGCCTCTGGCATCTAGTAGATGCATATTAAATGTTTGTTGACAGACTGGACAAATGAATATAAAGATGTAAGATACTATAAGTTAATAAATATCAAAATGCTTTGAGTGAATAAAAAAAAAGAGAAGACAATGTAGGCAGTTCTCAGTCACAATCACAAGATTTTGGGAGCTGGAAAGGAAGATGACCACGACTAATTGCTTCTTTTTACATTTGAGGAAACTAAAGATTAGAAAAGTTAGGCTTGCCCAAGGTCACATAGTACGTTAGCAGCAGATATACAGTGAGTGTGAATACTTTTAGGAAGGGATTTAGTGCTTCACCAAAATTTTTTTTAAGGAAATAGAATATGCTTTAACAGAAGATAATAGTTACCTTTATGGCAATCATTTCTGAAGCAACAGTTTCCATATAACAAAATTTTTCACTTGTTGGGACAAATGATCAAACTCAACACTGAACTTGGAGAGAGATGAGACTTGTGACTGCGTTATGTGGTCAGATAAGCTCTTCATGCCAAAGGTAGCAGAAATTGACTAACGGGGAAAAATGCCTTTTAATGCCACATTTCCTAGAGAAGTTTAATCAATATAATCAATCAGAATTTTATTAAGCATCTGCTGTGTGGCAGGTAGGCAGTTAAGAAGTGAAATAGAGCACTGGACCTGGAGTCAGGAAGACCTGAGTTCAAATTTAGCAATGGACTAGCTGTGTGACCATGGACAAATATCTTAATCCCATTTTCCTCAGTTTCTTTATCTATAATATAAAGAGAAAGAAAAATCAAACCATCCTAATATCTTTGCTAAGAAAACCCTAAATGGAGTCACAGAGTCAGATAGGACTGAAACAATTGAACAAGAAATGTGTCAAGCAGTATGCTAAGTAGAAAAAGAAGGAAAAGACAGTTCATGCCCTCAAAAGCTTATAGTCTAATGGGGGAGACAACAAGCAGCAATGTACAGAGCAAGCTAGCTGCCAAATAAATAAGAGATAATTATCAGAGGGAGGTCACTAGAATTAGTGGGGCTGGGAAAGGCTTCCTATGGGAGCTGGGCTTTCAGTTGGGATTTAAAGGAAGCTAGAGAGGTTAGAAGTGTGAATGGAGGAAGGAGAGAGAGCATTCCAGGTATGGGGGACATCCGGAGAGAATGCATGGAGCTGAGGATGGAGTGTCTTGTTCATGAAGTAGCCAGGAGGCCAGTGTATAAATGCATCCCGGTGATAAAGAGCCTGAAATAATCCAGAAATATTCACCTCTGCCAGCAAATACTTTTAATTCCTTGCCAAGTGGAGAGATGTGGCCACTGAAAACAATAATGTTTTACAACTTATGTTCTTCTGCAAAATGTTTTGAAGATATTAGTGGAAGCAGGACATCATAAGATAGTTAAGAACAGAGAAAGGGAGAATGACTAGAAATTTAGTAGGATACTTACCTAATGCTAATCATTCCAAAAAATATTTATTGATTAAATAGAAAGGAATTTCATGAACAGATCCAAAATGACACAGATCCATCCATATTTTTATAATAGTTTCATTTTTGAGAAATTTAATTCTGGATGATAACACCACTAAAGTCTTTTTAAAAATAAGTTTTTATTAATCTCCTTATTTTATATTACCTGAGTTTCTTCTAATATTCCTTCCCTTTCCCTCTCATAGTCACCTCCTATGTGTTAATAGGGGGAAATAAAACTTTTGCATGGGGAAAAATAATCCTACCTCTTTTTAATGTTAGTTTTCTTTCAGAATACTAACTTTCAGAATCACTTTAGAGCAGTGATTCTCAAAGTGGGTGCTACCGCCCCCTGGTGGGTGCTGCAGCAATCCAGGGGTGTGGTGATGGCCACATTTTTTTTGTATTACATTCTATTCTGAGTTCAATAAATAGTTTCATAATTTCCAGGGGGCACTAAGTAATATTTTTTCTGGAAAGGGGGTGGTAGGCCAAAAAAGTTTGGGAACCACTGCTTTAGAGGGCTTCAAATTTCAAAATATTCTACTGTTTCCAAAGAAGCAGATCTGTGATGACCCCTAAAGGGCAATGTAGAGAGATGTGCATTGGCTGTATGAGGGCTACATACAACATTTTTGCCAGTGATATGCATACAAGAAAAAGTCTAAAAGATATTATTTAGGAAATGTATAATTGATTTTAAAAAATGTTTGGATAGTCTTAAAACAAGAGCAGGACATAACAGATAGATAGCTCAAATGTCACATTAGTACTCAATAGAATGTTAGAAGACTTAGAGCAGAGGCATAAACTTGTTTTAAAAATGTATTAATAAAAGTATTAATAGCTGTATTTTAGTACAATTGATTTCCTTTGTAATTCTATGCATTTTATATATTTAAAAACATTATTCTGAAAAGGGACTTCATAGGCTTCACTGCATTTCCAAAGGGTTCCATGATTCAAAAAGGGTTAACCTAAAGGAAGGCCTCCAAAGGATTGGATGCATCCTCCTTGGAGGACGTAGGAGAACACCTGGACAAAAACTGCCCAGGATTGAGGGAGGAGGGAATGAATAGTTGAGTTTTGAGCATTTGGAGGAAGAACCTACATCAATGAGCTTTGTAATTCCAAATACTATTTTAGGCCTGATGGATGACATATATAATGCTTGTGGCTACTAAACTCCATTTGTTAACATTTTTTTCATATGTGTTAAATTTTAAAATCTGTATAATGATATAGTGGAGCAATGAACCTACATAACTGAAGTATTTTTTATAGTTTTTACTTTCTTTCTGTACTGAATAGGTCATTACTTTTTGAGGTGATCGAAGAGCAGATTTTTTTTTTAAAACAATTACCTTCCATCCCAGAATCAATACTGTGTATTGGTTCCAAGGCAGAAGAGTGGTAAGGGCTAGTCAATGGGGATTAAATGGCTTGCCCAGGGTCATACAGCTAGGAAGTGTCTGAGGCCAGATTTGAACCCAGGACCCTCCCATCTCTAGACCTGGCTCTCAATCCATTGAGCCACCCAGCTGCCCCCAAAAGTAGATTTTGAGAGGATATCAGAAGTCAAATAATGTAATTCTATCTGTATAATATCCCTTGGGACTTTGTGCTTATTTCCTGTAAACATAGGGGATCTCTTCGTATCTAGTTTGAGTAGGGGGAGTGTCTTGAAATAACATGGCTTCAGACTTCAGTGGTGCTTATATTTATACATTTAGAGTTTTTCTCTTATTTGATTAAAACATATTTGTATATGAGATAGTTTGAGGCTGTGTTGTACACTGAAAAAAAACTCTGTCATCTGCAGTAATAGAATTTGAGTTCAGATTTTGCTGTTACCATTTGGATCCCCAAGTGATGTTGGGCAACTCACTTAAACCCTGTAGCTTATCTGTAAGTGAGGGGGTTTGATTTTGTCAGCCCCTCGGGTCCCGGTCTCTTTCAGCTCTAAATCTGTGATCCTATGATTATGCTTGGCAGGGTTCTTGCAGGAAAGAGGCTTGGTCTGGGATTTAGGACACCTGATGTCTCCTTCCCTCTGTTACCTATTAGCTGTGACTTGTAGAAATCACTAAATCTCTCCAGGTCATTCCCTCATCTGTTCAGTGATGTTGGGCTCTAAATTTCTTCCATCAACAAAATTCCATGATTCTATATGATTGCAGTTATTTATTGAAGAAAATGGAATTTAAAAGGAAAAAACAAAACAAAACCTTGCCTGCATGCAACTTACTCATACCATCAGTCCATTTAAACTCTATTCTGTACTCTGCCTGCAACTACAGAGTAAATGTCATTATAATATTAATAGAAGCTAATGTTCCACAATTTAGAATCATTGGTGCCATCTAGTGACTTTGTCTGGGAAAATCACCTGAATTCAAAGAGGTTTGGTGAGTAGGGATTTTGTTGAAAATAAAACACAAAGTTCTTATAAGTTTCTTTTCTTTTCTTTTTTAATTCCTTGAAGAAAATAAGGCCCAGAAATGAGCAAAAGGAGAATGAACTGATTATTTCTTTCCTGAGATGTTTATATGAAGAAAAGCAAAAAGACCACGTTCATATTGGGGACTCAAAGCAGGTATGTTTAGCTTCCCAAGGACAAAATACAGATACAATCTTGAGCATGGAATGAACTTCAAGAAAAAACCTTTTGCTTTTGTGTGTTATATTTTGAGAGAAAAATATAATATTTTTGAGTATGGTACAGATGTGAAGATCAGAAAAAAGGAAGTTGTTGTCAGTTCACTAGTGACAGCTAATTGGTATGTATTTATTAAGCACCTGCTTATAATGTGCCAGACACCCTTTTAGGTGCTGGGGCCATAAAGACAGAAATGAAACAATCCTTGACCTCTGGGAGCTTCTATTCTATCAGGGAAGAGAATATGTACACTTAGAAGTATATCCAAAATATATTCAAAAGTGTATACAAAAAAACTATATGCAAAATAAAAGCAAGGTAATTTTTTGGGAGAGAGAAGTATTTGGGGAATTCAGGGAAGGCCTTCAGTATGACGGAGTATTTGTCATTGAGCTTTGAAGGAAACTAGGAATTTTAAGAGGTAAAATTGAAGAGGGAGGTGGGTATTCCAGGTAGGAAGTCAGCCTATACTAAGATGACTTCTTCGAGTTCTCTTACAGTCCTGAACTATGATCTTTTGGCTTCAAAGCTTTCTTTCCATGGCCAAACCCAAACTCTAGATTACTTCCCCCATCTTCTTCCTTTATTCCTTTTCACATAGAGCAAAAGTGGAGGGAATTATAAGCCATGATGCCTGGGAAGACTGCAGATTTATTCCTTAATCTCATCTGGGCCTTCACTATGGAATCATCCAATTACTCCTTCCTCATTGGTTTTCCTGGACCTTTCCACACCCCACAGGCCTTTCCAACCTTCTCTTCTTAAGCTTCTCCTGTCATCCCCTCTCACAAAGACCTTCTGGTCCCTTTAGACTTCATCCAAAAAGTAAATTGGGACCACCCATGCCAAGCTCTTTCTTCTGCCCTCCTGTGTCTCACAGAACAGATACCATTCCCACTCTTTCTTCACTCTAGTCTCTGTGAGGTGGTTGCCCTCCTTGTCTTGTGACCCCCTCTCCATGAACAACGAGGCCCCCCCCTTCCCATTACCTTCCCTCACCCCCCAGTCTCCCTCCCTCCTGCCCCCACACATTCATGCCTCCCTGCCCTTCAGAACCCTCCCTGGGGTAGGCCAGGCCCCCTTGCTGCTGCCCTTATCGCCTCAACCTCTTCCCTCTCTCCCTTCATTCTCATTTTCTAGAAAGTGCCATTTTCCTTAGAATTCAACATTCTCATTTCCTAGAAAGAGTGCCATTATCCTTAGAATTCGTAATCTTCTCATTGGTTTTCAGAAGGGTCATTTTTCTTTATGTTAAGTATGGTAGGTGCTTCTAGCCAAGTGAAATTTGTTCTTTTAGGGCCTCAGGATGATTTCTAGGAGGCTGCCTTTTTGGCCTCCTGAAGCCATTGGAGCCACGCATTCCTTAGGGAATCCAGAGCCCAAATTGGCTGATGGAAAAAGAAACTAGTGTAGGATTTATATCAAACCCTACTTTGTGAAAAAATTTTTGTCTTTTAGCCAGTATTCCCTACCAGTAGCAAAAGAATCTGTAGAACTTCTCTACAGCTATTTTATGAAAACTCTCATTACGTATTTGAAAGCAATTAGACTGCTTCAGGTTTGTGGGTAAAGAAAGTACATATCAGTATTACATCAAATAAAGCCTTGCCCTCGAAGCCCATTGGTGACTAGTTTCTTTTACTCACTTCAGTCACCTATCTATATAGGCACTTGTTAAAATTAAACATTTGTGCTAAAAATTGTAAATAAGAAAAACAAGCTAATCAAAATTTCATGCATTTTTAGTGGGTTTGACTTGATAACAGAAGAAATGTTTAAATACATTGTCATATGTTCATGAATTAATGCAATGTGTATTGTGTCCAATGAAGGGATCTTGTCTGGTAGTTTAAGCTGGGAATCTTTGAACTTTTTTTCTTTTTAATATTTTGGTAACTATTTCCATATAAATAGTTTACTTTCTATTTTATTTTATGCTTTCAAAATGATTACAGCAGCTAAGTGATAGTGCCAGGCAGATATGAGTTCAAATTCAGATTTGGATACTTACTAGCTGGGCAAGCCACTTAATCTCTTTTGCCTCAATCTCCTCATCTGGAAAATGGGGATAATAATCATAAGTAGCACCAACTTCCCAGGATTGTTGTGAGGGTCAAATGAGATGTTTGTGAAGTGCTTAGCACAGCACCTGGCACATAGAAGGTGCTACATAAATGTTGGCTGTGGTGTTACTACAACTACTACTACCACTATTACTACTACTACTTATTACTACTACTATTACTACTACCACCACCACTTCTACAATAGACTTCATCAGATAACCACAAGGGTTCTATGACAAAAAAGGTGATAAATCCTTCATCTAATGAACTTAGTGCTTTAGGATAGGATACAAAATAAAGAAGATAAAACTCTGGAATCTAACAGTTAAAGACTAAAGGAAAATTGAACAAGGCATATTGTAGAATGAGACCAAAAGAGATTTACACCGACACATATACCTTTTTCTGTAGTATTTGTTTGTATGTCCTAGAGTCAGTCAATAAGCATTTTTGGAGAGCTACTTTGTGCCAGGTGCCATACTCTGTGCTGGGAGTACTAAGATGGGTAAAAGATCATCCCTGCTTTCAAGAAGGTCACAGGCTGAGGAGAGACAACCTGCAAACACACATGTATAAATTCTACATGGGATAAATAGGCATAAGTAGCCGAGGGGCTCAGGAAAGACTTTCTGGAGAAGGTTGGAGTTGAGCGAGGATTGGAAGGAAGCGAGGTGCCAGGAGCTGCAGATGAGGAGGGTTAGGGTTCCAGGCTCGGAGGACAGCCAGAGCCGATGCCCAGAGATGAGAAATGGAGCATCTTGTGGGACATGCAGTGAGGAGAGTCCTGAAGAGTGCATGGGGAGAGACCCTCTGTTGTCTTGGATTATGTTTTAATTATCTTGTTACTGTTTTAGACTACTGGGATTTTTTTTTCAGACCTCCCATACTCTTCAATCACGCCACATCATTTAAAAATAATTCCTTCTCCTTTGACAGTCTTTCCTTTTTGGCCCCACTGACTAACACTATGCTTTTCTGTTTCCCCTGCCCTGCCTGACTACTTTTCAGTCACCTTTCTTCCTGCCCTTCTAAGTGTGTAGGCTCCCTATTTAGCTCTTTCCTTTTGGTTCAAGTGGATACCAATGAGGGCAGTCATAGGGTGGGTGATGGCAGTGGGGATAGAGAAAAGAGGATAGAGGAGAGATGTCGTAGATAGGGAATTCACAAGGACTTGGTAATTGCATGGATGTGGGAGGTGAGAGAGAGGAAAGATGCCAGGTTAAAAACATGGAAAACTGGGTAAATGGTTCAGAGAAGGAGATTTAGAGAGGAAGACAGGATAAAGCTTGTGATGTTAAAGATTTTCACTTTATTTAGGCAATGCACATAGTGGTTTGAGGCACTGGTGGGACATCTCAGCATATCTATGTTCTAGACAGCTGGAGATATGAGTATAAACTTCAGTCTAGAGCCTGGACCAAAAATAGGTTTGGAAGTCATTTGTGTAGATGTGGTAACTTGTTTTAGGAGTATGGGTAGGGAAAAGTCACTTTAGTGCACAAAACAAAAACAACCTTAAAGTTAAAGTATTTTCTTAGAGAAATCTAAAATGTTTACTTGGCTTATGGATAAGGAATATTAAATTATAGTCAATGAAACTAACACATGCTTTAAAAACTATAAAAGAAACACCCTTTTGGAAAGAAAAATAAAAAATTGAGAATGAAGTATGTAAGATGGTTGTATAATCAGTTTATCTTATTAGGGCTTTGGAATAAATTATGATTTTCCCTTTGAAGATCTAATTAGCCAATGGACTTCTGTCCATAGTTTATCTAGTTTTCTTTTTCTTAAACCTAGTGGAATATCCAGAAAAACTTTTAAAGAAGAAATAATTTTCTGAGAAACATGAATTAAGCACAGTGAAGAATGCAGGTTGCCCTTCCTTGCTTTAGAAGATCTAATTTGATCAAAAAAGATCTACTCTAGAGGGGTATTGATCTGTAATTTACTCTTTCTCTCCATTTATAGGCATCACAGATTTCAGCAGAGAGTATTCGAAATGAATTACCAACCAGTGCTCCTCGGTTCAGGCTTGATATGCTGAAAAGTAAAGCAAAGAGATCATTGACAGAATCTCTAGAAAGCATATTGTCCCGGGTAAGTATGTTCTTTTCAACTTATTGTTTGAATAAACTTTTTAGAGGGTGAATAAAAAGGATTGTTATGCTTTTATTTAGTCTAATTCATCATCCAAAAAAATAAAGCTACCTTGTGTTTAATAGTATTTATTTTGATTTTTTGGTTTCAGAATTAAAAAATGATATTAATTGGACAACTCTTAAAGTGAGCATTAGGTGAGAAGATCTAGTCACTATAATATCAGTGAAAATGACTTTGAAAATAAAAAAAATTACTAATTGATGGGTACATTATATGTTCTAGATCTGTACATTTTTAAGGATTTAATGTGAAGCACTCCTGATGCTCATACTTCCAGGAACTATGAATTTTTCCTGTTGTTTTCTTTTTTATTTATTTTTATTTTGAACTTAATAAACACCAAATAAAATGAGTGTTTCCATATACAAAATAGAATAGAAAAATATTATATGTTATACATAAAGTCTCTAATATGTACAGTTACTTTTCTTTTTAAGTAGACAAGTGTAATCTGTAGCTTTCAAAGCTATCCTCCTACTATCTGTATTTCTTTCATTTCTTCTGTTTTCTTCTCTGCATTAAAAAAACAAAGATAATTAGTATTCTTTTTTCTTTCTTTTTTTCCCTTCCCTAGCTTTATCCTTCCCTCATCCTGTGCCCTCCCTTTATAAAAAAAGAAAAAGAAAATCCTTAAATAAAAATGCATGGTCAAGCAAAAAAATTTCCACATCGATTGTGTCTGAGAATGTTTCTTATCTTGCCTGTATCATGAATTTATTTCCTCTCTGGCAGTTTCATTGTCCTTCTGGAATCATGGTTGACTATTTCACTGATGACAGTTCTTAAGTCTTTCAAAATTATTTCTATAATGTTGTTATTTGTAGAAACTGTTCTCCTAGGGGCAGTGGATTGAGAGTCAAGTCTAGAGATGGGAGGTCCTGGGATCAAATATGGCCTCAGATACTTTCTGATTGTGTGACCCTGGGCAAGTCACTTCACCCCAGTTGTTTAGTCCTAATTGATCTGCCTTGGAACCCATACTTAGTATTGTTTCTTAGAGAGAAGGCAAGGGTTTAAAAAAAAAAAGGAAAGAAAGAAATCATTTTACTGATTCTCCTTGTTTCACTCTGTTGTGTGTGTAGCCCTGATCATTGAAGTCAAAGAGGCATAGATCTAGAGCTCGAAGGGTTCTTGAAGGTTATCTGGTTCAACCCCCCATTTTACAGACGAGCAAATTGAGGGCAGGGAGTTCGAGTGACTTGTCATGTAGATTATTGGCAGCAGAGCTAAAATTCCCACTGGGTGCAAAGTTCAGTTTTTTCTATCTTGCTCCTATGTCTGAGAGTTGTCAAAAGATCCTTCCAACTTCGTTTCCTAAAACTACCATAAATCATCTTCCTTTCTCTTTATAAAACTATTTTTTTTTTCAAAGAAAGACCTCCAAAACTTTAAAAGACCTCTCTGAATCGGTAAGCACATGCTTAAACAAATGGCTCTTACGGTGTCTGGTTCCGTTGCTTCCGGCGTCTCAGGCTTCCATGGAGGGCCAGCAGTGTTTGGCCGGAGGAGGATGGATTTTTCGGCCACCGCACATCCTCTCCGTGTTGTGAGAGGCCGAGGGACGCGGGGTCCTCGTGGAACAGCCGGCCTTTGAGGGGGGGAGAGGCAGGGCCTGCAAGGGCTTCGTCTGGGCTGGGCCTCTGGGAGAGAAAGACGTGACGCCGGTGAGGAATCTAGGATGACTCCAAGCTTTTGGAAATGAGGAATCAGAAGGAAGGTGGGCACCAGGCAGAATAGGAAGGGCCTCCAGAGGTGACGCACGCGAAGAAGGCAGCGTTTCAGTGGAAGGTTCTGTACCTTGTTTTTGCCCTCTTCTCTTGACGGGTCTTCACCCATCATGGAATTCTTATCTCTGCTTAGTGTTTTCTGATGAGAGGCTGCTGGGGGGCCTGAGGGATCCATGTTCTAGGCTTGGATTCATGAAGATCTGAGTTTGAATCCTGTAATACTGACTAGCTAGAGAGGGACTCCACAAAAATAGGAGAGACGGCAGCAGGAGGTTTGGGGGGGATAGAGGCATCCCAACATCAGCCTGGCCCAAAACAAGGAATTATCTTTTTCTCTCAATCCATTTCTCCTTCAAATTTCACTTATGTTGTTGGCACCACCCTCTTATTTTTGGGACCCGTAGAGATGCCTGAGACTGACAGGTGGAGATGGCCGCAAGGCTGGGGTTCAAGAGAGACATAAGGACCAAGTGTGGGAGACCCGAGATACAGAGACGGGCAGAAACACGGTCCTGGACTCACAGAGCTCCCGTTCTCATTGGAGAGACTAAAGACAAGCAGCTGTCTCTGTCTAGACAGTTAAGCATAAAACACTTCAAAAGCTTTAAAGCAAGATTTCAATGTCAACTATTGATGTGATCATTCTTATGAATGTGTGTCTATACCTATATAAATATATACATATGAATGATGTGAGAGAGACAGAGACAGAGATGGAGGGGATGGGGTGGAGGGGAAGAGACGGAGAGCGCACACTGGCTTGTGCTTATCCAGGAGGGAATGGAGGGACACTCCATTTGGGTGGCCTTGTGTCTTCTCTGCAAAACAGGGTGCTCGGCAATCAGCAGTGAGTGTGTGTATCCCAGAGAGGGGAGGTCGAGCAGGGGTGCCCTGGGAAGCTGCAGAGACAAAGGCTTGAGTCCCTTTGGATACCAATGAACTTCTCAAGGAATTGCCCCCTCCTCCTTTCCTTTTCAATTACGTGTTTGTTTGGACTTGAAGTTAACATGATGTAAGAAAAATGGTTCTTAGGAAGCACTTTAAAATTTTTCACAGGGGCAGCTGGGTAGCTCAGTGGATTGAGAGCCAGGACTAGAGACAAAAGGTCCTGGGTTCAAATGTGGCCTCAGACACTTCCTTGCTATTTGATCCTGGGCAAGTCACTCACCTCTCTTATTGCCTTACCGCTCTTCTGCCTTAGAACAATACACAGTATTGATTCTAAGATGGAAGGTGAGGGTTTAAAGAGAAAAGAAAATTGATTTCAAAGGTTATTCAACGCAAATGAAGTATTCTTGAAAAGTACTTTTCATAGCTGGAAACTTAAAAAGCCCCAAAACAAACCAAAAATCCCTCTACAACTTAAATTATAAGCTAATAGCATTTTAAATCAAGTACATTCTTTCATTTATCAAATGTTAACAAAATGGTTCCAAGGAACCACGTGGTGGAATTGCAGCACCCCATTTTTTTCTCGTTGATTTTTGTGATACCACCTCTGAATCCAGTTCAACAAACGCACATTGAATATGGACTGTGGGAAAAGCCTGCCTGTGCTCTGCTCTGAGGGGGCTTGGGGAGGGGGGACGCAAAGATGAATAACACAACTGGGTGGCTCTTGAGGGGCGGGAGATAAGATATGTAGCCACAATCCAAAGTACAATGCAATAAGTGCATAAGAAAAGTACACAGAGAGAGGGCTTATTTCTTAAAATTAGAGTATTTTTAGAACTAATTTGATTTTGTAGCTTTCCCCTGGAGATTTTGCAGCATCTTCTTCATAATGTCCAGAACCAGAGTTGGAAGGGCTGAGTCCACTGAATGCATAAAACACCTGAGTCTGTCTTTAGATCAATTCTTTTTTTTTTTTTTTTTTCACACCTTACCTCCTGTCTTAGAATCAATACTGTGTGTTGGTTCTAAGGCAGAAGAGTGGTAAGGGCTAGGCAATAGGGGTTAGGTGACTTGCCCAAGGTCACACAGCTAGGAAGTATCTGAGGTTTCAGTCCGTTCCTAAAATTTGTGATGCAAAGAAGACAGCATTTCAGTGGAAAGTTTGTAAGTTGCTTTTCTCCCTCTTCTCTTCTCTGATCTTCTTGACTCATAGTAGGGATTCCTATCTCTACTTAGTGTTTTTTGATGAGAGGCAGCTAGGTGACCTGATGGATAGAATGCTAGACCATGAAGACCTGAGTTTGAATCTTGCCAATACTTATTAGTTATGTATGACCCCAAGAGAGTAACTTATCCTTTCTCAACCTCAGCCTCTTCATCTGTAAAATGGACATAATGATACTCCCTACCTCATAGGGTTGTTAAAAGATAAAAAAAAGCACTTTGAAAACTTTAAAGTGATCACTCATTATGCTAATTGACTAAAATGAGATGTGTATATTTTAAAGGATTGTTTGAATGAAACAAAGTGATTTTGAATAGTTCTTTTTTTTTTTTTTTGAGAAAGACTTGCGGGATCATAATTCTATTGCTTTTCTTCTTGTAGGGGAGTAAAGGCAAAGGGTTGCCAGAACAATCTGGGAGTGTGGATCTGGACAGCTCCATGTCAAGCACATTAAGTAACACCAGTAAAGTAAGTAAGTTTCTGTGTCATGACATTTAAAAGTAATGAACAAATATTTATTGTGTACTTACAACCTCCAAGTCAAGGCACTCTGCTGTGGATTACCTTTTTTTTTTTTTAAGTTGCTGAAAAAATGTGGAAGTTTCAGAATTCTTAACCAGGTAGAATTATAAGATAGCGTTATGTTTATGAAAACTTGGACATTAAAAACAGATGGTTCTGCCCTCCACAAGCAAACAAATGAGATCACAGGTTTAGAGAATCCAGATCTAATCAGCAGATGGTAGCGATGTATTCCTCCTACTCTGTTACCTCTGAAAATAACTGGGAAACCTCAAAAAAGGAGGTGTGAATTCCTTCGAATGCCTTATTGCAGTTTATTGGACTGAATATTCTGACTGTTATGATGGATTATAATTAACATTAAATAGCAACCCCCCCCCCAAAAAAAAAACAAACCCAAAAAACATTAAATAGCAAATGAAGCCAAAGCCCCAGCTTAGCCCAAGGCATCTGCTGCCAATGGCATTGTGATTGCAAACAAATGATTGCATCTGGTAGATTTGGAACTCTCCTCTTCCACTCTGTAGCCTGCTTCCTCTGGCTGCGCACCTCTCTGCCTGGCCTGTCGTGCCTCCCAGGTTCTGAGGTGTATTTGGAACCTGGGTCGTCCCATTCAGTTTTTCTCTTGTAAAGCTAAATGTGACTGAGTGTGGTGCATATTTTTCTCCATCCCTTTGCACAGGGAATTGAAGATTCTGCCTATTAAGACTAGTGCTGCCTTTGCTGTAGGTACAAGAGAATTCTTCTGTCCTCACAGGGACTATTACATGTTCCCCTAGGTTGGATGTTGTCCCGGGGTACCCGTTGGGCTGGTTAATTTTATGCTTTCTGACTATGGAGATGATGGCAATTTCCTGGGCTGAAGTCTAGTGAAGCATAGATTAATAGCCATGAATTGAAGGCAGTGAACCTTAGAGGAAACCTCTTTCCATTCTTTTTCTAACTGAATTTAGAAATGTGTGAAAGAATAGTCTTTTGGCTATTCTAAGGGAGAAATTCAATTGTTTTTTTTTTTTTCCACAAGCCACTTTTTGTGTGCCTGTCTCTTTTATCTTTTCTGTTTTGCATACCAGAAGATTTATATGCAGCTGGAAAGATAGTAAGAAGTCTTTTATGTAGCTGAGCCCTTTAAAAACAGGTCACCTAGAAGTCATTGCTGCAAAGAACCTGTCCTTCTCAATGACTTATTTGATATGGAAAATGAGGTTTTTGTGAGAAGCCTCATTTCTGTTTTGATTGATATTTTTTTCTTAAAGTTAAGTAGTAAGTAATTAGATGAACCTAATGGTCTTTTGGTTTAGATCCTGCCTTAGACACTAACTGAGCCTTTAGCAAGTCCTTTGACCTCAGTTTATTTGTAAAATGGAGAATGATATAAGCCCTTACCTCAAATAAAATAATGTCATAGTGTGCTTTAGTGTATTTAATGTGTTTACACAAACCTTGAAGTACCATGCAAATGTTAACACTATAATGCGCTCTCTTATTGACTATAGCACTTATGCTATAGTCTTCTGTTTTAGAATCAGCACTAAATATTTTTCCAAGGTAGAAGAGCAATAAGGGGTACGCAGTGGGGTTAAGTGACTTACCCAGGGTCCTACAGCTGAGGTCAGATTTGAACCCAGGCCTGGCAGACCCTTGGCTATAGCATTTCAAAAATTATTTTAGGGGGCAGCTGGGTAGCTCAGTGGATTGAGAGCCAGACACTTCCCAGCTGTGTGACCTTGGGCAAGTCACTTGACCCCCATTGCCTACCCTTACCACTCTTCTACCAAGGAGCTAATGCATAGAAGTTAAGGGTTTAAAAATAAAAAAAAAAAAATTATTTTAAATGAGAAGTTTCTCTGAAGCACAGAGTGTTCCAATGGTATATTTGTTAAGTGCTTTTAAAAATAGAGGAAGAAAAGCCTTTCTTGAGTATCTAGAGTAGTTTATGAAGCAGAATAAAACAGAAATAACAATTGTCCTTAGATGAGAACGCTAGGATGAGGATGCAATGTGTAGATTTTCTTTTCCATCATGAAGATAAAATGTCATCTTTTCCAAATGGCCCAAAAGTAATTTCCTTAAATCTTCAGTGGAACTTGAATTTCCCAGTCAGCCTCTCCACTCCTTTCTGCCTCTGGCATATTGACTGGCTCATGCTTCTGTAAGAGTGAAATTTGGGAAAATGTATCAAACTACATTTCCCGTGATCCAATGTGGTCCAACTGGTTTCCGTTTCCGGGTTTTTGGGCGTGAGGAGGCCGACGTCTTGACGCAGGGAAGAGTTTATAATCTCCTGGGTTAGGAGGGGTCGCTCTCTTGGCCAGCAGACTCGAGACAGGAAACAGGAGACAGTAATGGCGAGGGCGGCAGTTTTGAATGCTTACAAGCGCGTGGTCTAATTATCTATCAGCATGGCTTTAATTAAAATACTAATATATATATTTATACCAGCCTTTATCATTTTTAATATTAACACTTCCCAGCTGGTTCAGGGAGGGTATTCATGGGGTTTGGTTGCATGAGTTAGTGGTTTTTAACACTTTAATGTTGAATTATGTGTAAGTCAAAAACATGTAACATATGAATCACATATATGATATATAATTGTTATGTATGAAAATATAACTATATATGTGACTCTATAATTAATGTAAAAGTTAAAACTACATATTTAAGGTATGGTCGCCAGAAATTGGATCAACTTGATTTCAAAATAAAATAGACCCAAGTTAGGATAACTTTTATGGAAGTTTATTTACAATTAGGAAGGTTGAAGGTAGGAAATTTGAGAGAGAGAAACTCTGGCCCGGATCAGAGAAGAATTTAGAGGCCCAGCAGAGGGGCACAGAGGTTAATTAAACAAGGCTTCTAGCCACAAGGCCTCCTCCAAGAAGAGAGGCCTCCCTGTGGGTAGAGCCTCCAGAAACGCCAAGGGAAGAGAGAGAGAGTCAGCCTAACTTACCCTCGTGACAATTCAGAGGGAGGCGATCTGAGGTCTCACCAGAGATCCTTCTACACCAAGTTCAAAGTGCCAAAAACCCCCCACAGGAAGTTACCGTCATATTTAAAAGATAGCATCTTTCATCACTTCCTGCATCCACTTCCAATTTCAAGTGGGCAAATGGTGGCCTCAACACTGTTTCAGACTGCCCAAAGGGCAGTCCCTTGTCTTTGATTTGTTACTTATTATCATGTGTGGGTAACAGACCTCCCCCTCCCCTTAATTCTAAGTTGGGTGGGGTGACATTATTTTTTAATGGCTAGAGTCTAAATGATGAATGAGGATGAGCTAATTCCATTTACACATTAAATAGTATCATTCTTATCAGAAAGGACTTGATCACCCATTCCTTAATTTGGGTGCCTGCTCTGTGTCCAGCACCACTGTAGGATAGGAAGAATACAAGATAGATGGGCTCTCATATTTGAATTCTAAATTTGTATATCAGCCCCAAACTAATCAATGCTTATTAAATTGAACTGAATCTCCAGGCATGGGTACAACATTACAATATTTCAATTTATAGAGCAGTGGTTTCAAAATTAAATGGAAAAGAGTCCCATTAAACTATATATAAGGATCCCTGGGGGTATGCATATTGACATTAAAAACACATTAACATTAGCTAGGTTTTATTGTATTTTCATTTATTTTGTAAAATATTTCTCTATTATATTTTAATTTGATTAAAACTAAACTAATGTTTAACACCTCTGGTCTAGGAGATTATTTAGCTATAGGGAACATGGCTTGATAATTGGTTTAAAACAGTGGAGTTTCTTTATAAAATAACTTCCTCTATGTCATCAACAAAGATCTAAATTATTTACATTAATCATCTGAAATTTTATTCAGTACAGCTGTATAGCATGATATTCCATTTATAAAGCTTTGCATAGAACATTTCCCCTTGTCCTTCAGATCATGGATATTAAACCAAATTTCTAATATTTAGGATATTCCCTTATTTTGGGGGGGGTGAAGGGTAAGATGGAAAGGGTCATTTGGCAAGATCAAGGTTTTGTTTTTTTGTCTAGACCTGTGATTTTTTTAGGTCTTAGATATTCCTAGGTGAAAAAACTCCCTCCCTTAATATGACTCACAAAAATTCTTGCCCTTAAAAGTAACTAAGGAGAGGGGACCCCTGGGGGGCTCCGTGGAGAGAGGACCAGGCCTAGAGATGGGAGGTGCTGGGTTCCAGGGTGGCCTCAGACACCTCTTAGCTGTGTGACCCTGGGCAAGTCACTTAACCCCCATTGCCTAGCCCCAACCTCTCTTCTGCCTCGGGGCCAATACTTAGTACTGACTAAGATGGAAAGTGTAAGGGTTTACATTAAAAAACCAGTGAGGGCACTGATAAATGAACAGCCTTGCCCAGAGTCTCGCCGTCGGGATGGTCTCCATCCTCGTGCGCGGCTCTTCCTTAGGGAGGCTGGAGATGTTGACCCACACACTGATGTGGATGAATTCTCCTTGGATCAGAGCCGATAAACTCGGGGTGCTTTCGTTTTGTTGCTAGGAGTTGTCGATGGGGGAAAAGGAGCCGCCAGCCCTCCCAGAAGGTTCTTGCCAGCCCCTGGGGTCCTCGGACGACCTCTCCAGCGCCTCGGAGAGCCCCCTGCCCGAGGAGGCCGCCCCGCCATCCCCGCGGCAGGAGTTCAGGAGGCGAGCGAACACGCTGAGCCACTACCCTGTGGAAGGCCAGAAGTCCCCGGAGCCCCCCGAGGCGTCGCCCGGCCTTCCGCAAAGGAAACTTATGAGGTATCACTCAGTGAGCACAGAGACTCCTCATGAGCGAAAGTAAGATTTCTTTAAAAGCATCACATTATTGTATAACTAGCTGGTCCACGTCTGTGGCCCGGCTCTGTGGATGGCAGGTATGTGTGCAGGGGCCGAGGCAGGGCCGGGCTCTGCGGGCAGAGGGCCTCGGCCTGTCCCTGCCAGGGCCTCCGCGGCTCCGTCGGAAAACGAGGGCCTTAGATGGTGGCTTCTCAGGTGCTTCACAACTCAGCATCCAGGATTTCCTAAAATGATAGAATCACCGTCTCCCAGGGAAAATGTGACCAAGCAGCGCTCCACATCTGCCCCAGAAGGACCAGAATTAGAAGAGGAATTTGAAAGACCAAACCATATCAGTTGATAAGGTTCCCTTTAAAAAATACATTAGGTGGGGGGAAGCTTGATGGCTCAGTGGATGGGGAGCCAGGTCTAGGGACAGAGAAGTCCTGGGTTCAAATCTGGCCTCAGACACTTCCTCACTGGTTGACCCTGGACAAGCCACTTCACCCCCATTGCCTACCCTTACCGCTCTTCTGCCTTAGAACCTATACAAGGTATTGATTCTAAGATGGAAGGTAAGGGTTTAAAAAAAACATACTAGGCAAAGAAATAGATATAGTAGGATGAAAATTTTGTTTTAAAGTAAAAATATAATAACTTTTTTGTATCAGTGGATACACCTCATCCTTCTACTATTAAATATGTAAATTGTGAGGAGGTACTCAGACAGGGAGAGAGGAAACAGTAGAATGAACGTTAGAAAACACCCATTTGTTTTTATTATTTTATATCTTATTCCCCTGAGAGACCACAAGACTTGGCATGTGCATACCTGTTGGCCCCACCAAATTAATTAGGTAATTGGTTCTTTGTGCCTCATTAGGCAAGGAGATGGACCCTTCATGCTGTGCGTGCAAATCTGTGTGAGGCTGAGAGAATCACTCAGTACGAGGCCCCAGGCCGCCTGATGGAGGGGAAGGCATTGGCCTGGGAGTGGGAAGGTCTCGCTCTCGCCCCTCAGCTAGCTGTGAAGTCTGGGGCGAGGCATGTCTCCGTCCAGGCCTTATTTTGACCATCTTTACACTGACAGAGTTCAACTAAGTGAAAGGACTCTAGATTCAGAGCTTATGGGGACCTGCAAGGCATCTTATCCCACCCCTTCATTTTGCATTTATAAGGAGTCTGAAGCCACTCTACAAGGAATAAATTACAGAGTGGGGTCTTGTTCCTATTGTCCCATCTCTCTCCTCGCCCACGTTAGTGGAGGAAAAAAAAAAGATTCAGGACAGCTTGGTTAATCTCTTAAGGTCTTTCTGAGCCTAAAATTGTATAATTCTCTCAAGCTAAGTATTTTTTTCCTCCAATAAGTTTCTAGGGGCAGAAAAGCTATCTTTGATTGTGATAAAGGTGGGAAACAAAAGGAAACGTCGTGGCCGTTCTCTCTGTCCTCCTAGTGTCCTGTCTGATATTTTGACTCCAACTAGGCTAGTATCCTAAGATAATCAGTGGGAAAGAGGTCTTTTGAAAGTCTAGTTAAAAAAAAAAATCCCAACACCTTCCTCGCCTCCTAAAGCAGCATGAATCAGTCACTCACTCATTGTATCTGTGCTTCTTTAACTGGCAGGAAGAGAACAACAAATATGATGCTGAGATATGGATGTAGTCATCTTGGGAAATCCATACAAATAGGGTTTATTTACTCAAGAATATTTCAATCAACAAGAATTAGCCCTGTTTAAAAACCTTAACTTTCCCAGTTTCATTCTCATTAGTTTTCCATCAGTTTTGGTGATTTTCAAAATTGTAATCCTAGAAGCCAGGAGGGTTTTCAGAAGCTCATGTGTATGTGTAACCTGGACCAAAGCCTTATAGAGTTCTGTCCTTCCTCCCTCCAAGCCCGCCCATAAATAGCCTGGCCTTCCTTATTGTAGCACCCGCTTCATCCCACACCCCCTCTGTGTCTAGCTTTCCCAGTGATTATGGAACCATTCTCATTGGCAGATTTCTGGCTCTCTTTCCAGAACAGGCTCGAGATGGTAGGATCGCCGTACCTGCGCCAGCACATTTTCCCCTGGCAGAACGCAGTGTAATCATGGAATGTACTTGTCGTAGTGACAAGGGCCATCAGGAGAGGTGGCATTCTGAAGGAGACAGAGCTCATTCTGCCTTTTGTCTTCCTCCTGATTTAGCGGGGGGCCTCTGGACAGGGAGCTCCTCATTTTCCAGGGGGCTGAGTCTGAAAGCTTTGCTGAGGGCTCATCCACTTCTAGAAATAGAATCCAGAATTGCCTTGAGCCCAAACCTGAATTTGAGCACAAGTTGTGTTGCAACAATGAGATGGAAAGAATCTCACCTGTTTTCTTCATTTTGTGTTTCTTTTGTCCTTCCGATGTACTCTTTCCTTTTTCTCTCTCTCCCTCCCTCCCATACTTTCTCTCTGTTTACTTGCTGTCTAGCTTGAACCCACCTGTTGATGAGTCTAAAAGTCGCTCAGGTCAGTCTTCGACTCCTGCTCTCCCACCTCATCGTCTTAATCCCTCAGCCTCCTCACCAAATTTTTTTAAATACCTAAAACATAATTCAAGTGGAGAACAAGGTGGGAATGCTGTGCCAAAGAGGTGAGAGCACCTTTGTGATTGTTTCATTGCCTTTGTCTGGATTAAACCTAAAGAGAGGTGATGTGTTGTTAAATGGAAGGAATGACCATCTCAGAATCCCCAGGAGCCATGTTTTCATTGCATTTCAGTCTGTTTTTATGGGTAATGGTTTTTAAAAAATTAATTGGGTTTTAATTTTTAATTAAACAGTAGGAAGTTTTAGAAATAGTTCTTATCTCAAATAGTTTTAAAAATAACTTGCCATATTTTTCCACTCTGCCTAATGACGATTAATTAACCTCCTATTGGTATTGGAATTTATATTTTCTGAGAGACTTCCTGGTATTAGGATGACTTTAATATTTTCCCATTTAAAAAGATATAAATGAAGGATGGGCTAATGGCATGTATTTCATTATCTCATGAACCCCACTTATTCACAATTGAACTTTTTCAACTAAAAACTTCAAAAAAGATGAGATTGGTAAAGTTTTCATTTTCTTGCTTATTTTACTCTTGCTGAAATTGGAGCTCAATGCTTTTCTCTTATTTTGAAGCTTGTATTTTATGCTTTGTATATTTACATTTCCTTATCCTAAACTCTACTTTTTCAACTGAACTCTTAGCATCTCCTATCGTAGTGCCCTGCGGAAAAAACTTCATTCTTCTTCCTCTGTGCCAAATTTTCTAAAATTTTTGGCTCCTGTAGATGAAAATAACACCTCTGACTTTAGGAACACAAAAAGGTAGGGCTCTATCTATAGCTATCAAGGCTGGATGTTTTAAGCATTTAATGATTGTATTTTTGATTGAATTCTAAAAGCCATTTGGGGGGTAGTTACTCTTTCAGTATTTTAGTGCAGCTGAACCTCTGATAGCAAGTATTCTGTGTTTTTCTTTTCAGGACTGATTTTTAAAATGAATTATACACACATCTGGGGGCTTCTGCCACCCTAGTATCATCTCAGTGCCAAAGCCACAGCTTATTCTTGTATCGTTGTTATAAAATGGCCCCAAGAAGTTGCCATATCAAGTCGTTCGGTCCTTTGGTAACGTTCTTGGACAATGAACTTTAGGCTATCTTTCTGAATTACTGAATCCCTGCCTTTTTACTATGTAGTATATCCAAAAATTACAGATGACTGCTTCCTCTTTGTTGAATGATAAGCCCCCTAATTACAATTCAATAACAGTGCATCCGAGACTTATTAAGCACTTATTTATGTGAGGCATTGTGCTAGGTTTGGGGATGCAGAGCCTGGAAAAACAAAACCATGTCCTCCCTGCCCTTGGTGAGCCTTAGAGAGAAGATGGCCTGCATTCAGTTGGGGTACATTTCAGACAAGTCTGAGGAAGAAGAGAGCTCTCTTAACTAGGGGAAGCAGGGCAAGTTCTGTAGAGGAGACAGCACACGAGCTGGTCTTTGTGGGCACTCAGGTGAAGGATTGAGTTCTAAGCATATGGGAGAGCCTGTGTGAATGAATATGCATGGAGGAAGCAGAGTTCAGGATAAGATCAGAGAATAGCTAGCAGGCCAGTTTTGACCAGAAGGTAGAATTTGTGAAGGTTGGCAACTGAAATGCAACTCCTAGCATGGGATCTTACATATGGTTAGTGCTTAATAAATGTTTGTTGAACTGAGTCATGTGAAATAAATTTAGACAAGTAGGCTGGAACTAAATTGTGGCAGGCCTTGAATGCCAAGCTAAGAAGTTTATCCCTTATGTGATAGGGAGCTACCAAAGAGCTACCAAAGCTTAGACTTGAGCACTGGGAAGATTATTTTAGTAGTTGAGAGAAGTTTGAATTGTAGAAGGAAGAAGCTCAAAGCAGGCAAACTAGTAAACCTATAAGAAAATAACCTTCTTAGAGAGGTCTTGAGGACTTGCTTGAACTCTGGAATAGAAAAATATGGCAAAATCTAAGAGTTATTATGGATAGAGAATAGCTGGAATTTGGTAATGGTTGTAATGGGGAAGAGTGGAGAAAGAAGAAATGATTCTGAGGTTTTTTTCAGCAAGGTGTACTGGGCTGATGGTGGTGCCATCCTCAGAAACAGAGAAGTTGGAAGGAGGAGTAGGTTTTGTGAAAAAAAAAAAGATGAGTTAAGCTCTGGTCCCCCAAAGATACTTAAGACACCAATAGGATATTCAAGTCGAAATATCCAGCATGTAGTTAGAAATATTGGATTAGAGCTCAGGGGATAGATAGGATGAAGATATGTAAAAATTTGAGGTTCATTTGGGTAAAGGTACCACTTGAAACAAGTGGAGTAAATGAGATAGACCAGAGAGAAACTAAGATAAGTGTCTACATAGGAAGAAAAATTTTAAAATATGATTTATTTCTTAGGCACCCTAGATAGAATGCTGGGCTTGGAGTCAGGAAAATTCATCTTCCTAAGTTCAAATCTGGCCTCAGATATTTACTAGTTTTGGGACCCTGGACAAGTCACTTAACCCTATTTGCCTCATTTCCTCATCTATAAAATTAGTTAGAGAAGTAAATGGCAAACCATGCCAGTATCTTTCCCAAGAAAACCCCAAAATGAAGTCACAAAGAGTCAAGACACAACTGAAATGACTGAACATTATTTCTTCATTTTAAGAAGGCTCTATGTGGTCATTGTCATAGTTTTAATTGAGATGTTGTTAAAATATTCATGCAAACATCAAGTATTTATAAAAGCTTTATTCTATGACTTTGTCCTGGATGATATTCTATAAATAAACAGCTGTTTCATAATTATACTATTCATAACAAAGCACTTTGATATTACTGTGTAGGAAACATAACAAATAGAAGTTTTAATAACTATTTTTTGAGAGCTTTCACTTCTCCAGAATGTCTTTGGGAATAGCAAGTCTTAACTGTATTTGGCAATTTTTGCAATCAAAGTAATTTGGATAGGAATGGTAGCACTTACCAGGAAAAAGAGTCTTTAGGAGAGCAATTCATCATTCCTTTGGTGGTCCGTTTCCATTATAAACATGTCTTACTTTTAATAAATCCTGATTAACTTGTATATTTACATACAAGGAGAATTTATAATTTAGAGGTTTTAAAAAACCTCACAACCTTAATTTCTAGGATCTCTATTTAATCACAAACCAATTATACTATAATTATAGGGACTTTGAATCGAAAACACACCACCACGATAGTAACAATGAGAGCCCTTTGAAGACTCGCCGGCATTCATGGAGGCAACAGATCTTCCTTCGGGTGGCAACTCCACAGAAAGGGTGTGATTCTCCTAGTAGATATGAAGGTAAGACCCACCAGGGGAGTGGAAAGGACATACTGTTTTGAGTTTAATGATTAATTAAATGTATCTGCTTTCTAGCACTGAGTATCACATGGAAACAGGTGAGATACCTTTCCCAAAACCATCCTCGAGTTTTAGGTTCCCATTCTGAGCCTTCAGGAAATTTAGCAAATATTCAATATAATATTTGTTATTTGAGAAGCATTGTGGTGGAACATTTTCTGATGGCAAGGATTAACAACCCATAGAGTATATATGCAGGTTGAATGTTAGTGCTCATTGTCACTCCATCTTCTCTGCCTACTAAAAAATGATTGCTACCTTTGAGACTTTGGACAAGTTGCCCTACCTCATTAGGCCTCCCTTTTCCTTAATATAAAATGAGAAAGTAGGCTTAGATAGCTTCAGATGTTCCTTCCAGCTCTAGATCTGTGAGACTAGTGAAAAATCATCTCTTACTTATTCCTGAGAGAATTGGCAGCTAACACAGTCATCTCCTGATGTTTCTCTACTCCCCTTCTGCGGATCAGAAGTCAGCAAGGTCTTTTCCTGACTTTTCTAAGAGCACAGGCTGGTTCTCTTTCCTCAGAGGCTGAGAGGTGGAAAGGACCATAGAGGCTAGTTTGTCTAACCCCTTCCTCATTTTTCCAAATGAAGAAACAGACCAAGGAGAGGTTGTCACTTTGTTTAAGGTCATAAGTACTGCATGACAAAGTCAAGAGTAGAACCCAGTTCCTCCAACACCAAATCTAACATTCTCCCCATTATTCTGTGTTATTTCCCTCCTGATGGCTCTTTGTCCTCCTTGCTGCTCATATTTCCTGTTTGTCTCTTCATCTTGGCATCATCTCATGCTTCTCAGACACCTACCTATTGCCCTATTCCTACGCCATATAATTTTTCTGCTGCAAGTAATTCCTTTGTGAGTTCTTTGCATTATTAGCTGTGTCCTATCATTGGCTCCTGTGTCTTTTTTTTTTTTTTTTTTTTTTTACAAATGAAGAATATAATGTACTTTTGTTGAGTGTATTTACTGGATCTAGCTATCAGTGTGAAGATGAATTTTAAGCAGTAGAGTTCTTGTGTTTGGGAGTTAAGATTTATTTATACCCATTGAGAATGCAAACTTTATTTCCAACACATCACAGTAGCAAGAGGTAGAAAGAGAAACACCATTTAAAATCACCCTAGACAATATAAAATACTTAGGAATCTATCTACCAAAACAAACACAGGAATTATACAAACACAACTACAAAACACTTTTCCAAGCAAGTAAAACTAGATCTAAACAATTGGAAAAACATTGAGTACTCATGGGTAGGACGAGCTAACATAATAAAAATGACCATTCTACCCAAATTAATTTACTTATTTAGTGCCATACCTATCAAACTATCGAAAACCTTTTTTACTGCATTAGAAAAAAATATAACAAAGTTTATTTGGAAGAACAAAAGATCAAGAATATAAAGGGAAATAATGAAAAAAAAGTGAAGGAAGGTGGCTTAGCAGTACCAGATATTAAGCTACACTATAAAGCAGTAGTCATCAAAACAATATGGTACTGGCTAAGAGATGGGAGGATCAGTGGAATAGACTTGGGGTAAGTGACGTCATCAAGACAGTGTATGATAAATCCAAAGAGCCCAACTTTTGGGACAAAAATCCACTATTTGACAAAAACTGCTGGGAAAATTGGAGAATGCAAACTTTAGCAATAAAGTATACTCATTGTGATTTTGAAATTTAGGAATATGGAATTTCCTCCTTTTGTAATGATTCTTTTTGAATTTATATCTTCAAAATAATTAAGAAAAGAACTTTGTTATTACAAATTTCGTACTTGGAAACAATCTGGTACAGTGGAAAAACAGTTAGTTGTAGAGTTGACTACTTACCCTGAGGGTGATATTGGATAAATCCCCAAACTTCCCTCAGCCTCAGATCCTCATCTCCAAAATGAGGGATTAAAATAGGCAGCCTGGAAGGACTCTTCCTTCTCTTAAGGTTTATAATTCTGTGATCACACTTCAGATTTATACAGACCTTTGTTCAAATCACATTGCCCCCAAAACATAATTTCTGTATTCTAGGGAGGCAACATGGATGGTGGAAAGCTCTCAGGATCAGGAGTTTAATGACTTGGTACAATACTGTTATTCTGCCTCAGCAATTATGGCCACTTCAACTCTTGGAGATTCAATTTCCTCATTTGTAAAATGCGGACAGACTCTCTGTTCTACCTACCATATAGGATAATGAAGATAATAGAAAAATACTTCTGAAAGGGGCCAACCTTCTTGTTAGCACTATAGTATTAGTAACAAAATTGGTATTCCTTTCAGTATCTTAGAATAACTCCACTAGTCTTATTTTCATTAAAAAGAATATATACGATTATTTATATTTGTATTCACTTAGAAAGTTTTCATATTCAAGATGTTTTTTGAGGCTTTACACTCCCAAGAACATCGCACCTACCTTCCCATAGTATCCCACAAACCTATAAGCATACTTCTGTTACTGAGTATTTCCAATTATCTGGGGGCAACAGGATATTCCCTGCCCTGTCAGCATTCAAACTAGTCTTGAGAGTGTCAGACACATGTTCTTAACCCTCCACACACTCCACAATCTTCCTTGGCTATCATTGTAAAGTATAAATAAGCCATTTAGTGGCTGCTTTTTAACTTTCTCTCCCTTCCCCCCAACTCTGAACTACCTCCCAGTTTCCCAGCCTTTGGAGAAGGAAGGAAGGAGTGGGAAGAAGCACTGGAATGGGGGAAGGGAGGTGGGGAGTGGCCTCCCCAAATACCATTCCTCTAAGTAGCTTAAGCACTTGGGAAAAGCACCATGTGTTTCCCCAGCAACCAGGTTTGTTCTCCAGCCTTGGCCATTCTTTTAAACTGGTGTTTCTGGCTGCTAGAGAAATCTGTCTTTTTGCCACCCTCCCCCCTGCACCCCAATGCTTATTTCCCTCAGTGGAAATAGTTGAGGAGAAGATATAAAATTTTAAGATATATCATTTAGGGACTACTCCTAGAAATTAGATCAGGGTTCCTTCATAGTTGGTTCATCCTTTGATAAATACAAAGAAGAGGCGCTTTGTTCCTATTTTGTCTCCTTGCTAGTAAACATTTAAAATGATCCAGGGAATTTTTTGGGGGGTGTGCATTTCTCATGGTTGCTGCACTCTGGATCTGTGCATTCAATTGGGTAAGAGGTCATACTAATTGAGTGCCAGGAATAGAAATCTTTGTGCCCAAAAAGCAAAGTAGCTTCATATGGAGAATTCTCTCTGGCCCTTCCTAGATTGAATTTAATTCCTTTTGTAAATAAGAGCTTTGTTCCATGGTCATCCATTCCCAATTCCAAATATTCTCATAAACTCATGCTTTGGGTATTTGGGGGAACCAGACAGTATTATGCATGTAATCTCTACCACTGGTAAAACTATGAAAAATGGGAAGCATTTCAATATCTTTGGTTTTACTGTTTCCTTCATTTGAATCTGGAGTTGAAATGAGAACTCCAAGGACATCTTATTCAAACTGCTCAAATGTTTTCTTTTAACATGTTTGACAAAATAATTATCTAGCTTCTGTTTGAATATGCCCATTGATATGACATTTTGCTTCAAGATTTGTAGCCTGTTTCATTTTGGGACAGTTCTGATTTTATGAGAGACAGAGACCCACAAAAGCCACGAATTAAAATCTTGCTTTTGATATATACATGGCTGAGTGACTTGACTTTTAATTCCTAAATTCCTCTCTTAGAATTCTCAACACCCATGAAATCATTTGCTTAGTCCCTGTTCTTACCTAATTATATTGAAATTGATTTTCCCTAACCCCTCTTAATTACAATGTTTTCCCTCTTTCCATTATTTACCATTTTCCCTGTATGTTTTTGTTTGCATGTTATCTTCCTCATTAGATTGTAAGATTTTTGAGGGCAGGGGACTGTTTTTTGCCCTCTTTTTGAATCCCCAGGGTAGCACAATGCCTGATATATAGTAGACACTTAATAAATCTTAATCTATTGATTATAACTATTACTCTCTGTTCCTAATTCTTCCCTCCTGCTATATGGATGAAATTGAATTCCTTTTGCAAATGATAACTCTCCTAATTTATAGTGGTAAATTCTTCAATCTCTTTCTTCCTCCTCTTTAAAAAAATCTTGTCAAGTTGAAATCCCCAATTCCTTTAAGTGTTCATCTCATGATCCAAGTAGAATAATCCAAATCCCTGTCTCCCATTAACATACCATTAGAGACTTAGAGTTGAGCTAATAGCTTCCAATGGTTACTCTGTCTTTCTACTACTTAGAGGAATGGTATTTTGGGAGGCCACTCCCTGCCTTGCTTCCCTCATTCTAGTGCTTCTTCCCACTCCCTCCTTCCTTCTCCAAAGGCTGGGAAACTGGGAGGTAATTCAGAGGTGGGGGGGGGGGGCGGGGAGGAAGTTAAAAAGTAGCAACTAAATGCTTATTTATACTTTACTATGAGAGCCAAGGAAGGTGAGTGGTGCAGAGGTTTAGGACCAGATGACTGGACCTGTATCTGAAAAAACTTTACCAAGTGTTCAAAATATTTCCTCATTTGATTGTCTCAGCAACCTGGTGAGGTAGCCAGGGCAGGGATGGTGATGGTGATGGTGATGATCATGATCATGATCATCCTAATTACTATACTATGCCACAAGGAAACAAAGACACCTAGAGATTAAGTAGTGATTTGTTCAAATTTACAGGATTTCAGCACTGGGATTGGGAACGTGGAAACCCATCCCCTTTTAGCCTCCATCTACTAGTCTTTCTACTATTCCATGTGGCCTTTTCAGAATATTTAAAACAGCCATGAAAATAAGCACTTGCTAGTAGGACTTACATTTGGATCTCCATTATTAAGCATTTATTGAGACAGGGATCCAAAGAGGTAGGAGACATAGTTTCTCTCCTAAAAGGTATACATTAGGGAGACAGGTCTTAGTCATGAAAAGGTTTAAAAAAATTACAATATGTAGTACTAAGCCTAAAGAAATCAGACAATATATCTAATGGAACTAAATCTATTGCATTTTTTATTTTCTATTTTCTTTGATCTTATTCTCTGAGGGAATCTGTCTTTGCATTTAATTGTTGGCTATAGACCTGCCTGGAGACAGGGAATGATATAGAACATATTTTGGCTTTTTCTTTTTTCCATTTTTCTATTGTCAGGCAAAACACACTTCCATAGTGGTCATTGTTGTTAGAGCAAAGTCATATATAACCAAAATCCCAAAATAAAACCAGAAATACACTGATGTGAAAGACGACTCCCATAGTTTCTTCTCTGGAGGTGGATAGCATTCCCCAGTATAAGTCTTTCAGGATTATCGCAAATCATTGCATTGCTAGGAGTAGCTAAGTTTTCACAGAGAATCATTGTCCAATATTGCTGCTATTGTGTACAACTTAGTGAATATTTTGTTGTGGGTAGAGGGAATTCAAAGATTCCCTTCCCCACCCCCCCAGTATATAAAACAAAAGGTAAGGATTTGTTTGTTTTTTTAAACATTTTTAACAAATAATCTTTAAGCTGACAAAGTAAAGACAGCCTTTCCTCCTATCTTAGAGAATTAAAGGGGAACAGTTTTGGTCTTAATGAAAGCCAGAGGAGACCAAAATTCAGCATTCTGTTAGTCTAGAAAAAAGCCAACACAATTGATTTGAAGTATTTCAGATCATCTTGTGTATTTGAATATGCCATTAAACATAGTAGAACTTTCAGACCTAATATCTAGTTAAAATTTAAAAGCCAAACTTAACCTATTATAGATGAAAAAGGCAATTTAATAATTCAAAGCCCTTTTTTTTCCTTTTTAATACCCTTACTTTCTATCTTGGAGTCAATACTGTGTATTGGCTCCAAGGCAGAAGAGGGGTAAGGGCTAGGCAATGGGGGTCAAGTGACTTGCTCAGGGTCACACAGCTAGGAAGTGTCTGAGGTTGGATTTGAACCTAGGACCTCCCGTCTCTAGGCCTGACTCTCAATCCACTGAGCTACCCCGCTGCCCCCTAATTCAAAACCCTTTTGATAAGCCAATAGTCTGTTGGGATATTCTGGTTCAAAGAGATCTTATGTTGACTATTGCCGTGTAAATATGCCTCATTTGTGGCTGAATTAAGTACATTAAATGAAATGATAAGTATTTTTAGTGGTGAAAAAAGATGAAGAAATTACTGTTAACATGTAGCTTAATGAAAAGCAGTCTTATTTTAGATACCTATTTTATATTCTATTTTGGATGGGGTGAAAATGTAGATACTACTATTGATACTATATCTGGTATAACTGAGTAATTTCTACAAAAGATTACTGGAAATGACAAAATGGATAGCTAAAACTGCCCAAATGGAAGGAAAAATGGCAAATGTGAGAAATGAAAGTTAAAGGCCAATAACATTTAACTAGATGTTCACTGTCTTACTGGAAAAGTAATTTCCTGTGAGCCTCAGTTTCCCCATCCTCAAAGTGAGGTGGTTGGGCCAGATGATTTCAGTGGACTCTATAAAAGCTTCTATCTTGACAGTAAGTAGTACGTTATGTACAATTGTGCCTGAAAGATGATCACCACGAGATGGCGCTGTTGCTTGCTCTCATTGCCCTGGTTGTTCTTGTTTTCTTGGTATTCCCTTCAATTCCTTTGTGTCTTTATTCTTATGTTTCATCTGATCTATTCCCCAGAGCTGATCTGGAAGTTTTGGAATTGTTAGAAACTCCACATTTCCTTTTTATCCATTTGGGTTAAGGAGTGGGCAGATATTTCCCCAAATTCCAACTTACAAGGATTTTAGTTGTATTTGATAGCAAGGAATGATAGAAATCAAGAAAAACCACAGGGGCAGACTACCTACTGTTTAGGTACTTCTTGATTATGCTTATGCCAATGCCTAACTTTTTCTGTAAGGATGTTTTTATTTATGCATTTTGTCATTTCAGAGTCTTTGCCCTTTCAGATTGTTGAAACTGATCTCTTTCCCATGACTTTTTGTTAAGTTAATTTAGGAGTTTAATTGGTGAACTAAACAGCCCATATTTGAGTACTTCTTCTGAAGGTGTAGGGCTTAGTTCCTACCCTCCAGTGACTGTTGGACCTTTACCTTCATTCATTGTTCTAGTCCTCTTGTTTTCTCAATTTAAAAATGTAGGGTTTGTACTAGATTCTAGACCCAATTTCATGACTATACTTAAACAGGCCAGGAGACAATATTTATTATTTAAATTTATTATTCCATTGTTTCTGATTCTTTCTGATCCCATTTGGCAAAGATACTGGAGCAGTTTGCCACTTCCTTCTCCAGCTCATTTTACAGATAAAGAAACTGAGGCAGGCTAGGTTAAGTGACTAGCCTGAGACCATATTTGAACTCATAATCTATCCAGTTATCTATCCAATATATCACCTAGTTGCTCCTATATCATGACAAGACAATAACAAATCAATCATATAGACACTAAAGTGCCCTGAGGCTTTTTTGCTGTAAGGGATGCTAGAGACCACTAAGTCCAATCTTGCTTTGAATTTCCTTCCTTCCTTTCTCCCTCCCTCCCTCCCTCCCTCCCTTTCTCCCCCTCCCTCCCTTTCTCCCCCTCTC
>NC_058135.1:178004318-178030557 GCF_016433145.1 Gracilinanus agilis | reverse complement strand
AGAGAGAGAGAGAGAGAGAGAGAGAGAGAGAGAGAGAGAGAGAGAGAGAGAGAGAGAGAGAATGAGAGAATGAGAATGAATGTAAAACTTGCCCCTGGGCCACATTTTTTCCCTTGGACTCTCAGACTAGATGGCTAATTCAGACTCATCCAAAATCTGGCCTATCTCCCCCTCCCCTAGTTGTTCCCCTCCTACCTTTCCCTAGCTTCCCTTCTCCACCCCCACTCCCAATCTAGTGGTGAATCCTTTTGTTGCCTGAAACTTTGAGGACAAAACCTTCCATAGAAGTTGATATTCAAATAAATCAACAGATTGAAAATCAGAAACTTACTGGATTAAAGAAAGTGAAACAGCAAACAGACCTTTTCTTCTTTTTTAGAGAAAGGAACTGGCCAAAAGCTCTTGGCAGTGAATTAGTAATGAGTTTAACAAGATTTCTTTGGCTTCTTTGCCATTTGTGCAGTGAGAGGGTCTATTGGGACGAATATCAAGATGATTATTGTATTGTCTACTAGAGTTTAACTTCTAAAACACCATTATTTGGCATTATTAGAAATCAGTTAAGCAGTTTTTTTGATTAAAAAAAAAACACCACAATTTCTAAATGAGCATTTTCCTAAGCATTGAAATTTTACCCCAAACTTCAAAGCACTTAGTTTGTAAACTGTAACTTTAAGTTAGTTTGTAAAATGTAAAACATTTATTAAAGTGAAATATGTTTCTTCTAATCATTATTCTCTGTGTTAGTGCTTAAAGTTTCTCTTGCAACTGTTAGAGCTGTGAGCAAATTCCAAAAGATTTTGAAATATAGTTGTGAGAGAAATCCAAAGAGTACATCTGGTTCTTTCTTTAGTGTCTATTTTTTTTAAGGCCTATCAAAACTCTGTATTGTTCCAAAACTCTGTATTGTTCCAAAGCAGAAGAACGATAAGGACGAGGCATTGGGGGTTAAGTGACTTGTCTTGGGTCACCCAGCTAGGAAGGGTCTGAGGCCAGATTTTGAACCCAGGACCTCTGCCTCTAGGCCTGGCTCTCAATCTGCTGAGCCACTCAGCTGCTCCCTATTTAAAAATTTTTTTTTTATTCTTATAAATGAAAATATTTGCAGAATAAGTTCTAAAAAGGTTTTTAAAACAGCATTAATGTAAGTGTAAGTACTATAATTATGGGTCTTCATAACCCTGAAAATTTATGCCAACAGGCCATGAATTTTGTATTTGAAAGAATAATAGCTTTTCTACGAGAAAGCCCAAGGACTGTGGTTTATTTCAAGATGATTTAGTTTGAAAAGCAAAATTAAGGGCAATCTTGGCATCTGAGATTTCATGCTTGCTTAATTCTAAAAATCCTACTGGCTTATCTTTTGAGGCTTTCTTCAGCACCATATTCTTACACCATCTTACCGAGGGAAGCATTAAAGTTAGATGCCAGCCATTAGTGCCAAGCTAATGAGTAATGTGATTGATCTCAGGACTGGCCTGTCACCTTATATCCTTCCAAATAGATGCATTATTAGAAAACCAGAAACCTATAAGTAGAAAATAAGACTCTGGAACTGAGAAGAACTAAATCTTTGTTGGACTAAATTGGGACCAAGCTTTTAATAGCAAAACACAAAGACCATTTTGCCTACTCTATCCTGGGACAAAAAAATAGCAAACACTTACTAAAACCCACCTGAGTGTGAAGCGTTGCGCCGGGCCGGAGATCAGGGTCGAGGGGAAATATAATGTTTGAACAAAGCTCGAGTGGTGGGACTCTGGGCTGCTTGCAGCACAGTTTGGACACATGATACTAATGCACAGAGCCTAGAAGAGCTATATACAGTGTGTCCCAAAAGTCTTAGGGCGGTTTTAAGCCAAAGCTCTGGAACACCCTGCATATTGTAACATTCAGCTATAATACAGAGTGCTGAGAAGTCCATTGAAGAATGGGAAGAGAAGGGGTCTTGTCATGCCTCAGTAGAGGAGCTTATTACAGATAAAGGAAGATCACAGAAAATAACATAGAGAAGTTGGTCTTTAAGGGATGAGTAGGAATTTAATAGGGGTTGAGAGTATTTTTCCCCCACACCTAACTTTTCTGTCCACTTATCTTTTCAGAGAACAAACACATAAGACGCCACCCCCTCTGTGTCCCCCCCCCCAAAAAAAAGTCCCAAATGGCTTTTAAAGGACCGATAAAATGAAGCCTTTTAGCCGGGGAGGCACCATGATGCAAGTGAAAGACAAAAATCTGTATCTCTGGGTTTAGATTCTGTTTCTGCACTTTACCTCCCAGAAGACCTTCTGCCATCCCCAACACAAATTGTACTATACTAAAAATAAACATTTTTAAAGCCTTAAAACAGAACAGCAACCACCCAGATGCCCTTGGGGCAAATTCCTAGGCTTGAGTTTGCTCTGCTGCAAGACGGGGACACTGAATGGGGTGATCACTGAGGTCCCTTCTGGTTCTAAACCCTGGACTTGACTTCTGATCTGGGACAGCTCCTCTGTGTGTGCCGTTTGGCCTCAGACCTCATCTAGGTCAGTGCAAGCTCTTATTCTTTCTCTTGCCCTTGAGTTTCTCTCTTATCTTGAGCCCTTCCCTAAAAAATGTCCCCAGAGTCAGAGCACCCCGTTGGAAGTCACAGGAGCTGGACATCAAGGGGAATGATGGAGGGTGACTTAGTGGCTCTGTAAATGCCACCAACTGTTGTAGCTCTGTTCTTCTCACAGCTGGCATTCGGGCTACAAATCTGGGGTTTAAATTTGGAAGGATTAATAATAGAGGTAAATGGGATGATTTTGTAATCAGTGCTTATTTTGGCAGAGCAGTGTAAGCAATTTATTTAAAAAGCAAAAATAAATCAGTTTTCCACTGACTATTCAATTTTTTTTAAAGAAGGAGCCATTTCCCCCAACACCACAAATGACAATCTCCCCTTCTCTCTCTCTCTCTCTCTCTCTCTCTCTCTCTCTCTCTCTCTCTCTCTCTCTCTCTCTCCCCTTCCTCTTTTTCCCTTCCAAGTCCCCTTTATTCACTTTGTTCTGTTCCTTTGGGCAGCACATGTCATGTTGAGACCAAAGGAAATGTTTGTTTACTATAGTTTATTTTATAAGATTGCCACTAGCAAGCAGGGAATCTATGAGAACTGACCATTTTAGAAGTGTGTACTTTGAGTTTTTGTTAAGCTTATGGAAAACTCAAGGATATTCTCAATGCATGTATGTATATGTGGGGAGTGGCTAAGCAGAGGATCTGATATTTTAATTGTAGCATAAATTACCCTTCTATTTAGCTGCTCTTAAGTTATTAGACTAGGTTTTGGAGATAAAAATTGGCCAATTGGCAGTCTCTGTTTTCAAGCACTAATCAGTGAAGAATTCTCACTTCTCTCTCCCTCCTCCAACACATTAAGTCTCATGTTTAGACTAGAAAAATCTTTTTGTACCAATATTTCTGGGACATTTAACATAATCATTTTAGTCATTTAAAACCTAGGAACTAAAATTTCTCATTTAAAGTCTTTTTTGAACCCAAAGTCTTCAAATCCAATGTGCTGCTAATTTGAGGGGAGGGATGTAGATGAGGGTGAAGTGGCTTGAAATGAAAATCTCTAGAAATTTTATTTTCAGCATGCAGCAACAAAGACCTAAGTCACCTGGTGAAAACATGGTATTCCCATGACTAGGTGAAAGCTACTCATCGTCATGGGGGTGCAAGGAAAGTACTAGGAAGTTAGAGTTAAGTGACTTGTCCAGGAAGTATCTACAGCCAGATTCAAACCCAAGACCCTCTGTCTCTAGGCCTGGCTCTCTATCCTTTGAGCCACTTAGCTGTCCCCTCTTCTTATCATATTTTGAGGGGTAGTTCCAAACCTGTGATTTCAGATAGCAACCCTGCAGCTTTTTGCCCAGGGTACTGAGGGTTTCAGAAATTTGTCTAGGGTCACACAACTAGTATATATCAAATATGGGACTTGAACCTTGGTCATAGATGTCTTTGATCTTTATTATGGGGATTTTTTTCCTTAGATGCTCCCTAGCACTTAGTAGGAACTCATTAAATATATGTTCCTTGACCTCCCTCCAGCACTGTTTTTTTCTGTGATTTTGGTGTAGTCAAAGCATAGAAGAGAAATCATAGATCTTTGGTATCTTTTGTGCCAGTGTCTATGTATTTTGCCTTTGGGAAAAATTATTCATTCACAATCAATTTGACTCTCCACCCTACCCCCAGGCAGGAATATCTTTCAAGTGTTATTAAGTATTTTTGAGACAATAATTTGTTACTAAATGCTAGCCATCATTCCAAACAGAAATCAATTGCACTGTGATACATTAGATAGTGTTTTCTTTTCAGATTTCATGCTAAAAGCCCATTGTTCTTTATCTGATGGTAGAAAACCCAACAGAATCTGCCTGTGCTTGTTTTCTAAAATGACTTCATAAAAATATGACCCCATTAGAGAGGTCTCATGTTGGAGAGGAATCAGGGCGAAGTATGGATTTAGGTGGGAAGAGTTCTGAGCCTGCCTCTCTTATTGGCTGTGTGAGCCGTAACCTCCTAGAGACTAGTTTCCTCTTCTGTCAAATGGAGCGAATGGTGAGGAAAGCACTGTATAAATAGGAGTAATTATTATTTTGTAGACGTTTCACTGTTCTTTGCCAATTTAATCTTGTTTTATTTTCTGGCATTTTATGAATTCTTCTTAAAATCTTTTCTATCCTAAAAATTTATAAAAAATTTTATATCTATAAAAATATAAAACATTTTATATTTTTATATCAATGTCTAAGGCATTTATTAATTTTGAGAGATACTACAGAACTTCTGAAGCAGTGATATCAGGAATAATCAGAATATTAGGGAAATTTTAAAAAATTAAATTATGACTGGGTTATCATTCCCTAGTTGCTCCTTCCACAGTTTTTATTGTCATCTGTTATCTGGTGTGTTATATTCTAGGTTTTTTAGCTCAACTTAATTTTTTGCATCTTATCTCTCTGGACCTTTCGTCTCTTTCTCCCTAGTTTTCTTATTGACATTCAGGCATACTTTAGTTTGACTCAGTTTTGCTATTTTTGCTGTTCATTACAGTTCCTTGTCTCCATTTTTCTGTCTGTCTGTTTCCACATTGATTTTGTCTGTTTTAGATGACAAAATATAAAATGTTAAGTGATAGAGTTATTATTGGTTTAAGTTACTTTAAGTCAAGGTCCTTAATCTAGGGTCTGTAAACATTTTTTTTTTAATTTCTTTTTAAACTCTTACCTTCTTCCTTAGAATCAAGATTATGTATTGGTTCCAAGGCAGAAGAGTGGTAAGAACTAGGCAATGGGGGTTAAGGGACTTGCCCAGGGTCACATAGGTAGGACGTGTTTGAGGCCAGATTTGAACCCAGGACCCTCCATCTCTAGGCCTGACTCTCAATCCACTGAGCCACCCAGCTGCCCCTTAAACTTGTTTTTAAAAAAAAAAAAATATTTTGATGACTACATTTTAATATGAGTGGGTTCCTTTGTCATCCTATGTGTTTTATTTTATGCACCTAAAAATCATGGTCCTGAGAAAGGTTCTGTATGTAGGCTTCTTACCAGATTGCCAGAGGGTTTTATCACACACACACACACACACACACACACACACACACACACACACACACACACGCGCGTTAAGAACTTCTACTTTAAATACTGGCCAGTAGGGGCAACTTGGTGATTCATTGGATTGAGAGCCAGTTCTGGAGATAGGAGGCCCTGGGTTCAAATCTGGTCTCAGACACTTCTAGCTGTGTGATCTGGGACAAGTCACTTAACCTCCATTGCTAGTCCTTATCGTTCTTTTGCCTTAAAACAATTATGTAATATTGATTCTAAGCTGGAGGTGAGGGTTTAAAAAAATACGCTATCTAATGGAGTTCTGAATTTTTGGAGACTTCAAATTCTACTAGAAGAAGAGGAGGAGGAGGAGAATGGCAGCAACTTGAAAGAATGGGATATGGTCATTCTTTTGAAGAGAAGAGTCCAAATAAGGCAATAGCACCAAGAATATGAATATATTTGAAGGAAAAAATTTGTGTGAAAATTGGCATGGAGATCAGGAAGCAAGTATACAAAACATTTTACATTTTGAATTGTTTAGTATGGTTTCTTTTTATTTTGAACTTAAAACACCAAATAAAATGAGCATTTCCACCTACATGGTGGAAGAAGAGAGGATTATGTGTGAAATGATGAATCTCTTGTTTTTTCAAGTATATAATCAATTTAACATGAAACTCTCAATCCATCAACATTAATTAAGCACCTACTCTGTGCCAGGTCCTATGCCAAGTGCTGGGGATACAATAAGAAGCACCATTTGCTGGGGGAGACAAGGGGCAAACAAACCTATCCAAAGCATCCCACATGCATGATAAATAGGACATCGTTCACAGCGGGGGATGCTGGAATGAAGAGGGGTTGAGGAAAGCTTCCTGTAAGAGATGTGATTTTTGTTAGGACTTGACAGAAGCCAGACAAGCGAGCTGCCAGAGAGGAGTCCGAGATGAAGGGTGCCATGACAGTCCGGGGGGCGGAGAGACGAAGTGCCGTAGCCAGGAGGGCCGTGCCATTGGATCCAAGAGTGCGTGTTGGAGAGCAAGGCTGGGTTAGGAGGCCCTCTAGTGCCCGATGGGGGGGTTGGCATTGGAACCTGGAGGTAGTGGGGAGCTGCTGAAGCTTACAACCTGCACATTATCCCTTTGGTGACTAGATGGAGAATGGCAGGAGGCCTGAGGCAGGCTGTCGAGATAGTCTTGGTGTGAGGTGAGGTGATGAGGCCCTGTTTGGGCCAGAGCTGTGGCACTGGCAGAGGGGTGTACAGGCCCCTTTGGGGGGGGGATTGCGGCGATGAAATGGACCGGCCTCGGCCATAGATTCCATGAGGGATGAGAGATGAGGGAGAAGAGGAGGATGGTAGCCTGTGCTGTGAATTCAAGGGACAGCGAGGCGATGTTACTCTTTATAGTAAAAGGGAAGGCTGGAGGGAGAAGGGTTTAGTGGGAAATATAATGAGTTCTGGATGTATTTGACTTAAGATGTCCACTAGATATCCAGGCTGAGACGTCGGAAGGGCAGCTGGAGATTCGAGATGGGAGGTCAACAGAGAGATGGGGGCAGGATGGGTAGATGTGAGAAGAGTGCTATTAAATCCATTGCAGTGGATGAGATCACCAAGTGAAGTTGTATAAAGGGAGAAGAACTTTTCTCATTTGTCTGTAATTCTTTCTGGTATTCCTTCTTTTCTAGAATAAAGTTCTCACAAGAAATGTAGCTTCAAAAGGCTATTCTGGGGTGGGTGAGGGAAGCATTTGGATTCATTATTTTTTCCATTTTCTCACCTACCAAAATTTTTATGAGAGCTGCCAGCTAAGTTTGAAAAATTTATGATTGATTGCTAAGATCATAAAATTTACAACTAGCTCGGGCCTTCACTCTTGGAATCCCAAGTCTAAACCTTCCAGGGCCTCAGTGTCCAGAAGGGAAGCAGACAGCCTTCTTCAGAGGAGTTCTAGGTCATCTCCTATCCCGTGAGTCAGGGCGGCCTTTTCCTGACTCACATCAAGAGCAGAGGGCCTGTGCCGCACGGAGGGGAACCTCCGCAGGGCGCTTCTAGGCTGCCGTCTTGGGATGAAACTGCAGGATAGGTGACAGCATGAGTAGCGCAAGCCTCAGGGACTTTGTTGCCATTTTGTTTTTCTTCCTTTTTTAGCTCCATGGTTTCAAAATCATAACAGATGTTGACTCTTTTCAGAATCTGTGGCAGAGGAGGCCTGTACCAACTACCTGCTCAGGCCCTAGAGGATGAATTCTTCCCATGGACTGATCATTCCCCATCCTCTGGCAGGCAGATTCCCAACTCTCACCCTGTTCCATTATGCCCTTCCCTTGTAATTCTTTTTATATTTTTAAGCAAAGCTTCTGTAGCTTTTGTCTTTTTAGACCCTTTCTCCATCTTCTTGTCCTGTAGGAAGCCTGGCTTTCCCTAGAAGACACTATAATTCTGGCAACTGTCTCCTCTACAAGTACTGGGTCAGGAGAAGGAAAGAAAAGCCATACTTGATCACAATTCCAAATTTCCTTTGCCATCATCACTCAAACACTTCTGTTTCTTTTGAGTTTTCCCCTAGCCTTTCATTATCGCCTAGTCATATATCTGCTACCTCGGTCATTGACGAATCATTTTCACTCTTTTTCTTGAATATGTTGTGTTCCAAATCTGTTAATCTCTCGTATCTCTAGAGATAGTCTCCATTATGAATCCATCTTTTTCCTTGTTTGGTCAGTGTGTTTTTGAAAATTTGCATTCAATACTTTTCTGCATTGAGAGCATTATTGATTTTTTTTTCCTTTTATAAATTTCATATCTCTTTTGAGCTAGTCTGAGGCTTCTTGTTATTCCATCTCTGGGTCATTATTGATTCATTATAATGTTTTCTAATTGTACTTTGCAGTTACATTTACACATTTAATTTTTGCAATTATATTTTTCCCTTCTGATTTTTATGATCTTTGCCATTGTTTTATGTTTCTTTACTGGATGTTTTAATTGATGTTTTTTCTCTTGATATCTTTGGTGTTTGGATTTTTTTTAAAGATGGGTAGGATATCTACTTTCTTCTTTAGTACTGTAGACTCCCAAGACTGGGGGTCAGGGATGCCCTGATCATTCTCCTTGGCTGGGGTGTTTCAGGTATAGGATAGATCCTGACTGAGTTCCTGTCTTTTATTCAGGCCCAAAGTAGTTGCCTATACAGCTTCATTTTCAGGCTGCCTAATTCCTCTCTCCATCTCTCAATCGACTACAACTGCATTTCTTATATCATAGCGTCCTTACTTCCTTTTGATTTCCAGGAAATAATTGTTACTTAAAACTAAGCATGGTTCCAAATTAATTGTCACATGCATCAATTTGGATACTATGTTAGAATCAGTTTATTGATTTCACTAAGTAAATATGGTCATCTTATTACTCTAAAGGATGAATGATTTTTACAGAATCTAGCAGTACACTACTACTGAGGTCCTGGGCACTGTTTTAAAGGTTCTCCTAAATTTTTTTTTTTAAACCCTTACCTTCTGTTTTGGAGTCAATACTGTGTATTGGCTCCAAGGCAGAAGAGTGGTAAGGGCTAGGCAGTGGGGGTCAAGTGACTTGCCCAGGGTCACCTAGCTGAGAAGTGGCTGAGGTCAGATTTGAACCTAGGACCTCCCATCTCTAAGCCTGACTCTCATTCCACTGAACTACCCAGCTGCCCCCTCTCCTAAATTTTGATTGGGATACGAAATGTAAAAAGTTGGTAGGAAAATGAGGAAATCAATTCTTTCTTACCTATTAATTAGATGCTCAAGTATTCAGATTGTGCCTCATTGTACACGTTTTCCTTTGAAGCTGAGTTTTTTAACCTTTGTCTTATAAAAATTTGAATCAGTGGGTCATGTATTCTTATGTCTGTTCATGTGGATTCTGTTATAAATGCCACTGCACAAACTCAACTACCTGCCCAGGACCTTCAGACAAGTTGGTTCTCTTTTGTAACTTGGCTTTTGCCATATACCACAGACTTTTCCCTCTACATTAATAATCTATTTTTTTTGTTCCTGTAAAATTAATTTTTTTAATTAAAGAAAATGAGAAAGGGATACAGCATCTTATGAATGAATAGGGTAAATAATTTTATTTTATTCAGAACTTTGTTATGAATTATATTTCCTGCTCTCTGATTCTTCATATTATTTTTTGTATATGACTGCAGTAGCTCAGTCTTTTTTTTTTTGCTCTTTCAACATCACTTTGCAGAGCCTGATTGTAAGCTTACTGCTGTGGAAGTTATAAATTGGGTTAATTTGAGATTGCTGTAGTTTTTAAAAATGAGTCTATTTATCATTAATCTTTGAACTTCAGAGTTTACATATATTTCTAAAGTTAGTAATAGCTTCAATGAACTGCAGGATACTTTATTACTAATTTCCCCTATTCTTGAAATATACCAATTTTCTGTGAAGAGTAAAATATTAGAAAGATGCTACAAAAGGTAAAGTCAAACCAGGAAACTTTGGGTTCTAGAACATTGTATGAGGAAGTTTAGTAGAGAGGCCCAAACAAGTCTGACTGCATCTAACCTGTCACTATTTAGTCGTTTTCAGTTGTGTCCAATTCTCTGACCCCATCTGGGATTCTCTTGGCAATGATACTGTAGTGGTTTATCATTTCCTTCTCTAGCTCATTTTGCAGATGAGGAAACTGAGGTAAACAATGTGAAGTGACTTGCTCTGCCCAGTGATACATAGCTAGCAAATGTACAACCTCTCACTAGCTAGCATTGGTTAAATAAACTGATGGGTAAGAGAAGCTACTGTATATTGAGGGTGGGGAGATGGGGGCTGTGATGCATGTCTATCCTCAAGTATTCAGAGGTCTTTTATATGGAAGAAGGATCAGATTTGGCCTATTTAGCCAAATGTTTGGAAGTTGAAATAGACAGATTTGAAAACTTCTTAATAATTAAAGCAGTCTAAAAATGGAATGAATTGTTTTGTCAGATAGCAAGTTCCTTATCTCTGGTGATTTTCAAGCAATTTGGGTGACTCCTTGTCAAGGATATTATAAAAGATTTCCAAGCTGAGCCAGAGCCCCTAACTTCTCTTCCAACTCCAGGATCAGGTTTCCCTTTATGGTTAACAACCCTCCGTTTCTGAGAGAGGGCAGACTTTAAAACATTCCTGTGTTTGTCCTGTCCTTTCTCTCAAACCCTTCTATTTAGTTTAAAAAAAAAAAAAAGGTAGAACTAATGCATATCTCTATGGTACATTAATTCCTATAATGGAGCCTCCCTTTGATATGCATGTTTTATATGTTGATCGTAATAGGAATTGGTATTCAAGAATTTTAAAGACTTGAAGGCACATTAGAGATCATCAAATCCAATTCCCTTATTTTACAGATGAGGGCACTTGAAGCCCTGAGATGTGAACTGACTTGCTCAAAATCATACTTAATTTGTGGCCATGTAGGAACTAGATCTTGGATGTCCAAATTTCTAATCCAGTATTCTTTCCTTTACTCCAGAAAGCAGCCAAGTTAGGAAAATCACATATTTTCAAACTTTGGAAGCCTATTCCACGTTTTCTTATGGTACCAAATTAGAGTTTTAAAAAGGGCTGTTACCCCAAGAAGAGAATACTACTTCCCAAATTGATTGAGGACATCAATCCTTGTAAGGGGAGTCCCAAGGGCTGGGTTTTTCCATTTGGAAAGGTCACATTTCCACATATGCACAGTGGGATAGGCAAAGCTATAGAGCTTTCAGTTTTGGGGAAAAGATGTGGTTTACTATCTTTAATATCTTGTTTCACAGTATGGACTTCCCCTACTAGTAAAAGACAAAGGTATTTCCTTAGTTTTAAGTCATGGACTTCCTTTCACAGATTTCATCCTTAGATCATGTTCATTTAAACATTGTGTAATGGAAAGGGTGTGGTTGGGCTTATTATTTCACAGATGTTTGAAATGTGATAGCAAAGGTAGAGAGTAGCAAAGTTTGTAACAGAATCAAGCAATTAATTCCATTTCAGTGACTAAGTCATAAATTTCCCAATTTCTTGCCTGTTGAGCAAGCAAAAACTCTTCCAGGATTTACTCAGACATTTTAAGGATTAAGTTAATACCTGAATTGAAGGAACACATCCCTTTCATAGGTTTTTTGTTAGGATGTCCTTCAGTTTTGTCCCCAATGTGTTTTTCTTTCCCACATGCTATTCTCTGTACTCTAATTGACCTCCCTTTTCCTCATTTCTACCTGTGATTCCCTCCCTGTATCTTTTTACTATCTGAACCCACCAGCTCTCTTCTCCAACAGATCTTTTAGAATTATAGAGACAGGCAAGCCAAGGCCTGAGATTTTTGATCAAGGCATGGGAGTGAGACCGTTACTCTCCTTTATTCAACTAACATTTTAAGTACCTACTGTGTGCAAGACTGTGTATTAGGTATATACACATACAGCAACTACGTATGTTACTATAAAATTTTATGCTATTTAAAAAATATTTTAGAGCCACTATTGATTAGTGGTATTGGTCTGTGGTTCACTTTCTCTGCTTTTGTCCTTCCTTGATTTAGGAATTAGGACCATGTTTTCCTTCTAGAAGTTGATTGTTAGTGTCTTCTTTCTGTATTTTGGAAAATAGTTTATTTGTATGGGGATTCCATCTGTACCTAGAATTTTCTCATGTGGGGAAAAAATGGCTTCCTCATTTTTTTCTTTCTGAAATTGGTATAGTATTGAGCTTTCCTATTTCCTGTTATATTATTTTGGCTACTTCATATTTTCAGTTATCTATTTTGTTTAGTTTTCTAGTTTTGTTATATAATTCAGCATTGTAGTTTCCAATTTTCTTTAATTCATGTTAACTTGCAAATTACCTTCTGTTTTTTATTTTGTCAATTTCATTTTGCTTTCCTTTTTTTTTTATAAATTAGTAGTTCTTCCATTTTGTTAGTTTTTTAAAAAACCAACACATTATCATTAATGAGTTGAGCTATTCTTTTATTTCAATTCAGTTGACAATCGCACATTTTTAAAGAGCCTATACTATGTGCCAGGCACTGGGCTAAGTGTAAGAGATATAGTGAAAGGCTAAGAAGTCTGTATTGTCAAAGAATTCATAATCTAATGGCAGTGATAACATACAAACAATTGTTCAAGTAAAGTATATACAGGATAAATTAAGCGTTATTAGCTGAGAGAAGGCATTAAGGTCAAGGGAAATTGGGATAAGCTTTCTATATGTAGGAGATAGGATTTTGGCTGAAACTCGAAGGAAAACAAGAGATGGAAATAACAGGAGAGCATTTCATGGGAGAGAATCACTGAAGCAAGTCAGGTTCAAGAGGTGGAGTGTCTTATTTGAAGAAGAAGGGAGGCCAGCATCACTGGATTGGTAGCTATGTGTTGGGGGGGTGGGGCAAAGGGACGGAACATAGAGGAGTAAAGACTAAGAGGATTGTAAAGGCATTGTCTTAATTTTAATTATGAACATATTCTAGTCTTATTTTGAAATTAATTTGTTGCTTATCTAATTAAAGTTTTTATATGCTTAATTAGTTTTTTGTTTCTTATAATTATTCTGAGATATAAACTTTAAGGACTGATTTAGTTTAGTTATATCTCATTAATTGCACTATGTTGCTTCATTATAATCATTATTTTTATTATCATAGTTCATATTTTTCTATGATTTTTGCCTTTGACTCACCAGTTATATAGGATATAATTTTAATCTTCATTTGGGTTTGCATTTTTTGCTTATATGTCCTTTATTGATTATAGTTTTTATTGCATTATGATCTATAGAGGCTATGATTGTAGCTTCTGCCTTTCTTCATTTTTAAAGTTTTCTTTATGCCTTGTATGGGATCAATTTTTCAGTAAGTTCTCGTGGGAACTTAAGAATTATGTATATTTTCTAAGGTTCCCATTCAGAATTCTCCATAGAATTGTCCATTCCAGTTTTTCTAACATTTTATCCAAGACTATGATTGACTTCTTATTTATTTATCTTTTGAATTTGGCAAGGAATTTGAATTCACCAGGGAATGGTAAAGTTACCTGAGATTAGTGTCTTTCAAATTAGATATAGGTATGTTGGTGCATGTGTATGTATATGTGTACCTGTACATATACATATATATATATATTCATTTCAGTTTGATTTTCCTTTAAGACTAGTTGCACATTTAATCATCTGTAATGCCTTTAATCATAGGAAAGTATTCCTATCATCTGTGCTGGTGGTATCTACTTGTTACTTTGTTACCTAAAATCATGATTCTAACTTTTGGTTTTTATCTTCAGTTGAAACAATAAATTTCTATTTTAGCCCTTCACTCTGAATCCATATGAAACCCTTTGCTTTTGACATTTTTCTTGTAAACAAAAATTTATTGAGGTTTGTTTTCAAATAGGAGCAGTTAGGTGGTACAGTGGTTAGAGTAGAGTTAGGAAAACCCAGGCTCAAATCAGGACTTAAACACTACTGTGTGATCTTGGACAAGTTTTCTCATCTGTAAAATGGGTATAGTAATAGTACTATCAGGTTATTATGAGGAATAAATAAGATAATAATTGTTAAGTATAATTCTTGGCACAAAATAAGTGCCATATAAATATTAGCTGGCAGCTAGGTGGTGCAATGGAGAGGATGCCAAGCCTAGAGTCAGGAAGACTCTTTTCTCTTGAGTTCAAATCTGGATTCAGACACTTCCTGGCTGTATACTCTGGACAAGCCACTTGTCCCTCTTTGCTTTTGTTTCCTCATCTATAAAATGAACTAAAAAAGGAAATGGCAAACCACTTCAGCATCTTTGCCAAGAAAAGCCCAAATAGGATCAGAGTCAGACATAATTGAAATGAGTATAAAACAACAAAATATTAACTATTCTTAATATATTTTGCTATTTTCTTCCTTTTTGGTTGTTGCTTTTTGAAGAAAGTCTGCTTCCATATTCTGCTAGTGAGAAAATGAAAATTTTTGCTTTTAATCACCCCCCCCTATTATTACTCCCCTTTCCACTATCACCCTTCTTATTCCCATACTAATTCTTTATAGGGTCTTTTAATCACCCCCTCCTTAAGATACTCCCCTCCCCACCATGACCTTTGTTATTCCTGAAAATGACCTAACAAAAAGATTAATTATTAAATAATACCCCATTATGCCTTTGTATCTGGGGCCTGGAGTTGTAAAGGTAGTCATACCACTTTAGGACCCAACATAAGAGGGTAGCATAAGGACAAAAGGCATAGACTTGGAGTGGGATGAAACCTTTGTAGAAGTCTCACCCTTAGCACTTTCTAACTCTGACCCTTAATCTTTCTGTTGAAAGAACTGATTTAGATTTGTATGTAAAGTGTTAAATCACTATGTAATCTGCCATTATTTCTAAACTTTTGGGACTTCCACAGACTTCTCACCTATCTTTATTTTGTGTGTGTGTGTGTGTGTGTGTGTGTGTGTATGTATGTGTGTGCGTGCACGAGCATGGGGGGAGGAAAGGAAAGGAAGAGACAAGGAGAGACAGAGAAGAGAGAGACAGAGATTTTTCTTTCCCTTTTATGTATTCACTTCTGGAAATGTCATATTCTGCTTCTTCTCCAGGTTCTAGTGTCTTAACATTTTTATAGCCCTCTGTATGTGTATGCAGTTAGGACAGCTCCCAGATCTTCGGTATTTGTTGGTACTGAAGATTCCATCCTTACTGAGGTTCACTACTGAGGATTACTTACCGATCCTCCGTACTGAGGTTCACTAGTCACTTGATCATGGTAAATGGAAAAGTTGAGTGCTCTTCTTAGGGCAGCAGATCTGGTGCCTATCCTTTCCCCGTCCAATATGTATTTATAGTCCAAACATTTTTCAGAATGTGGTGTTGTGGTAGACAATGCATTATTAGAGAATCGTTAGTCCAGAGACCTGGGTTCTTATTCTTTCTTTGCTGACCCAAGGCAGCTAGATAGCAACATGAATAGAATATTGGGCCTGAAGTTGGGAGGACCTGGCTTCAAATCTGGCCTCATAGACTTCCTACCTGTGTGGCCCTGGGCAAGTCACATAAGTTCAGTTGCCTAGCCCTTGCTCGAATTGATACTAAGATGGAAGGTAAGAGTGTTAAAAAAAAATTATTGTGAGGCCTCAGGCCCATTTGATCCGGTTTGCTCAAACATAAAATGAATGTATTGGATGAGAGGGCCTCTTTCAGCAGCAAACTTCTGTAAATTTTGACTCGGCAGTCCTGATTCAGATGACCCCTTTCCAATAGCCTGAACCACTCCCCACCAATCCAAAGGGATGCCACGAAGCCCATGCCCTTTCTGTAGAGGCAAAAACTTCAAGTCCTCATCCAGCCTATTAGTTGTAACTTACCTCTCAGTTCTAAGAGGCTGACATCTTGTTTAGTTTTTGTCTTTGTCTTCCCAGCTCTCCCAGTCCATCCCTGATCCTTCCCAGGACTGCCCTTCTTCCATCTCCTACACTGTCTTAGACATCTGAAACTTAGCATGTCTAAAAGGGAACTCGTCATTTCTGCCAGACTCTCTTCTCTTCCTGACTTGCCTGTCCCTGCCATGGGTACCCCTGTTGTCCTGATCCCCCAGGCTCACAATATGGCTGTCTCTCTCAGTTCCTTACTCTCTCTCCCCTTCCCTTTCTCAGACATTTTTCTGGTCCTACCATCTCCCTCTATGGAATCTTCCCTCTTTTCCTGGGCAGGTGCAGGCCTCCATCCCTTAATATTTAGACTGTTGTGTAGGCTGCTGGTAGGCCTTGGGTTTGTCCCGATTCTAAACCCTTCCCAGTTTTCCCTGGTCATTACTCACCAGAATATGTTGTTTTCCCCTCCTGGAATACAAGATCCATCCCTTATTTTTAGTGTTTTTATCTCCAGTGATGAGTATAGCATCCTTCACTGTCAAAATGAACTTTTAAAAGAATAGGCCCAATCATGTCCACTGGTCAGCCTCAGATATACAGTCCTCTGCTTTTTTCATAACATGGATTTTTCTTGTCTTCTCCCCCAAAATATCTACCCTGAGGTCCAATGACATTGACTTTCCTGTGGTTCCTTTGATACTTTTCTGTTTTGATTCTGGGCATTTTCATTGTTTTTTTCCTCTTGCCTGTGACTCTGGAATGAACTCTCCTCATCTGTACCTCCTGGCTTCTCTGGCCTCTTCTAAGTCTCAGATAAAGTCTCACCTTCTGAAAGAAGCCTTTCCTAGTCCTTCTTCATCTTAGTGCTTTCCTCCTAATACTGTCCCCAAGTTGTACACAAGTTTTTGAACAAGCAGAAATGGAAGAAGAATGTCTTCCCCGTTAGATTGTGTGTTCATTGAAAGCAGGAACTTTCGTTTGTTTGTTTTATATCTCTAGCACTTAGCACAGTGCCTGACATATAGTAGGCTCTTAATACATGCTTATTGACTGACTGACTTGAGGAGAGGTTTAAATAATATTTGTCCTGTGAAAGCAAAGGAATTTATATTCTCTTTTTTAAATATTCTTTTAAAATAAATAATTTTCCCCTGTAGTTATTTGAAAGATTTCCTTTTGTGGAACCCTTTATTATTATCTTTTGTTTTATTATAATCACTCATTACTGATATTTCCAAATTAAGGGAGTCAGTAGACTCTTACTGTTTTCTTCTGGATGGTAACAATATGGTGAGGGTGTTAGATAACCATCTCATAGTATAATAAAAATACAAATAATTCATATTTTGAGGTTTACAAAGTGATTTTTTACATATATTCTTATTTGATCCTCACAATTGTCCTATAAAGGATATAATATAATCACCTCCATTTTACAGATGAAGAGACAAACAGACAAAAAAATGGAAGAATTTAGAATGTTTAGCCCAGAGAAGATAAGATTTAATGGGATCATGATAGATGTCTTCAGGTATTTGAAGGAGAGCCTAAGGGAATGGTTGATAATCTCTTTCTGGGTGGTTTTAGAAGGGGGAAAATAGGATCAATGGGTGGAAGTAAAGAGAGGCAGATTGGACAAGGGATTAGACCAGGTGACCCAAGGGCCTTTCCAACCCTAACATTCTGTGACTTTAAGTTGTTTGTATTTCTTTCCCCCTAGATGACTTGCACAATCATTCAACTTGGTCAGAACGATTTAGAGGAGAGTCATATGGTTGAAGTTAAAAGCAATGTAGTAAACAAGAGCTTGTCATTTTGTGTGTGTATGGTGGTGTAGCAGATGCTTAAATAAAGTGGGGTTGAAAAATCATGTCCTTAGCTTTTAGTACTATAGGCTCTGTTTGCATTAACGTTCCCTGAATCACCAGCATGTAGCTAGATGCTTATGTTTAGATCTGGCAGTGTTCCAATCAGGCATAGCTGATAGCAGTGCTGCTCTTATGTTGACTTGGGAGAAGAGATAGTAAAGGAGGTTTAGGGAAGACAAGCTATTTTTACAAAAATTTCAGATCTCTTCCATGAAATTGTGGCTTTTTTCTTGTACCTAATTCAACCAAAATTTTTAGATAAAAAAATTAGACTTTTTAGATAAATGAGCTTTTGTGTAATGTCAAATTAATGTTAAACAAGAAAGATTTTAATGTTTAAAAATAATTTGGTCATCTGTAATGTAGATTTGTAATTTGTCAAGTATGAAATTACTTATTTTAAAAGGTACTCAATACTTTATAACCAGAAAATTTAAATTTAGTAACTTAAATATAGATTTAGTTAAAAACTAAGAAACAAGATGTAGAAGCTTCATACTAAGAGAGCATTAGGGGCAGCTAGGTAGCATAGTGGATAGAGCACTAGGCTGGAGTTGGGAGGACCTGGGTTCAAATCTGTCTTCAGATTTTGTGTGATCTTGGGCAACTCATTTAACCCTAATTGCCTAGTCCTCACTACTTTTCTGCCTTAGAATCATTATTGACCCTAAGAAGGTAAGGCTTATAAAAATAGAGACCATTAATGCTTTCCTTAAGAAGGAATTCAGAAAATGTTGGACAGTACAGGTAACAAACTATCATAATATACTAACAGCAGAAAATAGTTGCCAAAATTAAAATCATTTCTGAATTAGCTATCAGAAATCAAAACTGTGAACTTGTCAGAGCAAGATTGGAGCCACTACCTAATTAGAAGAAAAATAAAAATCAGAGGATATCTAAACAATTGAGTCAATTCCAAGCTAACCTATTTAAGTAAGCTATGGATGGCCAAAAAAAAAAAAAAAAAAACAAGAAGAAGGGAAGTGGATAAAGGAGCAGACATTGAATTAGCTATGTGGAACGATGGATGGACAGTTGGACTTGGAGTCAGGAAAACCTGAGTATGAACCCTGCTTAAGCACCAACTCTGTTACCCTGGACAAGTCTTTCTTGATCTCTGCATCCTCATGTATAAATTAGAGGCATTTAACTTGATGCCTTTTTCTAATCCCTTCTAGCTCTGAATCTATGATCCCATGATGGTCACTGTTTCCTAGGGTGGTTTAACTATTACAAATCAATCATCATAATAAGAAAATCAAAAGAGCCTAAAATGTCCTCAGCCAGTAAGCTTGATCTTCTTGTTGAATAGGGAAATATGATAGCCAAGGTCTTAAGAGTATAAACTCATTTTAAAAATCTCAGGGAGGAGAAACAAGAGAATAATTATGATCAGCAGCACCTCATAAAATAATGAGAAGCAATGGTAAGAAAACAAGTTCATAGGTAGCTTGGCAAGAGTTAGTTAAGCCAGGTCATACCAAAGGCATCTGAGGGGAAAATTGGAAGGGCAGCAAAGAGATTAAAACAGAAAAAAGTTTCTGTCAAGGTTTCTCTGATACACTTTTTTTCTCCCTTAGTGGCAGTGGAGCTTTCACAATTTAGACATGTCCTTATTGTTCTCTGGAAAAAGAGAAATGCCACTAAGTCACTCAGTTACCATTAATTAAGCACCAAGCACAGTAATATCAGAGGATATTGGACACAATCGAGCCAACTCTAAGCTGACAATACTAGGTATATAAAGACAAAAATGAAATAATCTTTGCCCTCAAAAAGCATATATTCTGTTGGGAGGAAATATTTGATATGTAACACAAAATGCATATGAAGTAAATGCAAAGTAATGGAACTTGCAAAATTAGGGAGAGCAGCCAGACTAAAACAGTTATTGAAATTCAAAGGAGCTCTGTGCTGGAGTTAACTTGGCTTTACTGTCAGTGAAAGATTGAGTCTCAAGATATCTGAAAGAGGAAATTGTACCAAAGGCTTAGATTAAAATACAGTCATTATTATTGCCATTAAAGAGGATTAGGAAAATAGCCTTTGACCCATATGCTTAGAGGCTATGCAGTATACAATGCAAGGTGCTTTGGATTTAAAATGAGAAAACTAGGCTCCTGGTCCTGCCCCTAGCCTCCCCTTCTCACTTTTAATCAAGTGTTTTTACCTCTCTCTGGATCTGTTTCCTCATCCCTAAATTAAAGTACTTGAACTAGAAAACCTCTAAGTCTTGAGTTTTAAATCCCATGGTCCTACTTTCTTAAGTCTAAGGTATTTACAAGAATATTCTATACATGCAAAGGGATTCTTTATGTGAGTTTGTGAAGAGGACACTTTTCTCAAACAAAATCCTCTAATAGGCCACATTTTTACAGTCACACAACTGACTGAAAGGTACAGGGAATACCACCCAACTACCTTGTATTTAGCTCCTTGGCATAAAATATAAAATCTTTGTCTAAGTATTGTATGTGGATGTCCTCATCCTTGTCCTCTGTGTACCACCATCCATTTCTTGGCAAGCATGTGTTCCTTTATGGACTCAGGAAACTAGACCTTCTCTTCCTTTTACATCCTGTATAACCTTGGTCAAGCCACTTACATTCTCTTGGGTCCATATCTCCTCATCCATAAGAAGTGAAGGAGTTGTCAGATGACCCCAGATCCCTTTCAGTTCAAAATCCAGGATCCTCTGGTGCCAAGATCAGGGGCTGTCCGTCTCATGGGATCTCCTTCTTCCCTTAAATAAGTGAACATTTTTTTTTTATCTTTAAAAGACAACAAAAGTCCTGTCTAGTATTGGCCAGTTCATCTCTCTGGGCCTTGGTTTCCTTATTTATAAATCAACTCAGAGGGACTAAATGCTTCCAAAATCCCTGCTATCTCTCCTAAGTCTCAGGCTATTCCTTCATCTTTATGGAAAGAGAGGAAGCAGGAGCATTAGCCAGCAAAAGCAATGATTATGCTGCTGCTGGCCAGGTCTGGTGCATTCCAGAGGAAGGGCAGGAAGTCCCCTGCAGTGGCAAAGTCCACATTCTCGAGCTTGTGGCATCTGGCCTGGAAGCATCCTTACCCCCAAACCCCTCCTCAAACACACACAGACTCCCCCGGTGCCGTTGATACAGGAGTATTTGTCTCTGTTGCCTTTTCCACCCTAAGGTGTCTTATAAAATTGTAGCTACCACAGTTTGAAATAGTGTGATGTAGAAAGTTGAAAGGAAGGAGGAAAGATACCCTATTATACAGATCAGCAGTTCACCTTCCAGCTGGGGTCGAAAGCTTTTCTCTTACTCAATTTCGTATTGGTGTTATCTTTCATCCAGACATTATGGCCTCTTTTCTTAGAACTGCCTCAAAAAAGACATTGCCCTTCTTGACTTAATATTTGTTTTTTTCCTTATATTTTCTATCCCTGTCACCCTTGGCAACTGTCTGACCTCGCTCCTCCCCCTTAGGCTGTGGCTGACATTGAAGACTAGAAGGCAGAAGGGCCCAGCATGTGGACCATTTAATGAATTAGCTTCATGGGAAGTTAGTTTTTAACTGGATCATCACAGAAGGAAGTGCCGGTAATCCATTAGCTTTCTTCTGTTCAGGTTAACCAATCACTTAACCCCTGCCCTTCTTTTCTGTAGAAAGTTCAAAAAACCTTGCTGACAGCCCAATCTCTTTACCTGGATGGCCTCTTTTGTACCTTTTCATTTAGAGATAGCATTGGTAATGTCCTGTGTCCTAAAATTCTGGAGGGTGTGTCAATCCAGGAGGGCATGGAAAGCTCTCAGGAATTAAATTCTGAAGACAGAATTAGACATAAAATATTTCTTTTAAGATTAAAAAATATATATAATTTACATATATTATCCTATGATGTGTATTTCCATTTGTCATATTGTGAAATAAGGCATATAAGCACTTACACAAGAGAAAAATTCATTAAGGAAATAAAGTGAAGAGTGGTATGACTGTGTACTCCTTCTATGGTGGTAGATAGTTGTTTTTTTTTTTGTCATTAGTTCCTTGGAATTTTCCTGCATCCTTGCCTTGTTGATAATAGTTAAGTCATTCACAGTTGATCATTATATATTATTGTTGTTACTGTGTATAATATTCTCCTGGTTCTGCTCACTTCACTTTGCATCATTTAATATGTCTTTCCAGGTTTTTTGTGATCATCTTGCTTGTCATTTCTTACGACTTAATAGTATTCCATTACAGGCATATACCATAACTTGTTTAACCATTTCCCAGTTGATGGACAACCCTTCAGTTTCAAGTTCCTTGTCACCAGAAAAAGAACCGATATAAATATTTTAGAACATCTAGTTTCTTTTCCTTTTTCCTTAATCACTTTAGGAAATAAATCTAGTAGTGGTATTGGTAGGTCACAGTTTTATATCTCTTTGAGTATAATTCTAGATGGCTCTCTGAAATAGTTGAATCAGTTTTGGATCTTCCAAAACAAATCTAGGAAATCTATGATCATATTTGTAAAATATTTTTTATAGAAATAAGACTAGATTTAAATAATTAGAGAAATGTTAATTGTCCATGGATTGGTAGGGTCAAAATAATTAGAATAACAATCCAGTCTAAACTAATCTTCTTATTCAATGCCATCCCAATTAAGTGACCAAAAATTATTTTATTGAACCAAAATAATATTGACAAAATTTATTTGGAAAAACAAGGTCAAGAATATCAAAGGAAATAATGAAAAAATGTTAAGGCAAGAGACCTACCGTTACCATTATATATTTTACATATATTATCCTATAACATATATTTCCTTATTTATTATATTGTGAAATAAGATACACAATAAAGCAGTATTTACGAAAACTATCTGGTGCTGACTAAGAAATAGAAAAGTGGATCCATGGAACAGAATAGACATACAAAAAGTAGTGGTAAAAGATTATAGTAACCTTGTGTTTGAGAAAGGCAAAAATCTAAGTTTTTGTAATAAAAATGTACTATTTGATAAAAATTGTTGGGAAAACTGGAAAGCAGTTTGGCAGAAACTAGGTATAGACTAATATCTTGAATTTTTTACCAAGATAAAATCAAAATGGATATATGACCTGGGCATAAAGGGAGATATTATAAACAAATTAGAAGAACAGGGAACATATTACTTATCAGATTTATGGATAGGAGAAGAATTTGTGAATAAGCAAAAGATAGAACCATTGTGAAATGTAAAATGGATAATTTTGAACACATTAAGTTAAAAAGTAATGTAATGTAGAAATTTAATACTAGCCTGTACTCCTATTTTCGGCACCTTGAGACAACCTTTTGATTTTAAAGCAAAAAATCTTACTTCTAAACCGCTGAACTGTATCTCTCTGAGGTGATAGATAGAGTCCTTCCAATTCTTGTCTATGATGCTAGGAGATGCTATGTGGGTGCTGCGGGATGAGTCTAAAGAATGTGGCTGCTGGCGTCCAGAAGCCTTGTCCTGATCAAGGTTAGAGGGAATCAGGAAAGCGACATCACAAGGAGTATAAAATGGAGTAGGGGAAGGAAGCAGGGACTTCTTACCTTGGAATCATGGATAGAGGAGGTGGCCAAAGGACGGCTGGTGTGCTCGGGGTCTGACTATGTAACTGGTTCTGGGGAGGGGGATAGGCCCAGTGCAAGTGGTCTGGCTCAGAGCTGGTGCAGCAAGCTCAAGGAGGAGGTCACTAAAGGAGCAGCTGGCCATGTGTTGCTAGTGCCTTTTCTTTCTATGGCTTGCTTTATATTATTTAATAAATAATTACAAATTAAGATACACTCTCCAGAGAATTTTAATCCCTAACAGTAGTCAAGATTAAAAGGAAATAAGTAAGTTGAGAAAAAAGATTTATAGACTTTTTCCTGGTAGAGACCTCATATCTAAAATATATAGAGAATTTTGTCAACATATAAGAGTATGAGCCACTCCGCAATGAATAGTCAAAAGATATGAGTAGACAGTTTTTGGACGAAGAAATCAGAGATATATATATATATATATATAAAAAGCCCTAAATCATTATTGATTAAAGAAAATGCAAATCAAGAAATTCTGAAATATCATCTCACACTTATTAGATTGGCTAAAATAAAAGGGTAAAATGACAAATGTTGGAGGGTCTCAGAAAAACAGGGACACTAATACATTAATACAACTACTTCTTTACCCATTCTAGTTTTATTGTGCCACACTAAACTTGTTTGTTTCCTTTTGGAGAAGGTAATTTGACTGGTAGATTTAGGAAAGTTGAATTGTATTTAGATTTTTTTTTTCAATGCATTTGACTCTCTTGTGTTATTTTTGTGAATCAGATTGAAAAATATAGTATGATAATAGTGTAGTTTGGTATGCTTCATATTGGCCTTAGACTCAGAGTAGTTATTAATGAGTTAATGTCAACTTAGAAGGAGGTTTCTAGTGTATTACCCCAGGGATCTGTGCTGTTCAGCATTTTTATTAATGATTAATATAAAGGAATAGGAAGGAAGGAAGGAAGGAAGGAAGGAAACATTTATTAAGGGCCTACTCTGTGCCAAACACTTTACAAATATTACCTCATTTGACCCTTAAAAAACTGTGGGAGGTAAGTGCTATACTTGTTCTCATTTTACAGTTGAGGAAATTGAGGCAGATAGAAGTTAAGTGACTTGTCCAGGGTTGTACAGGGCCATACTTGAACTTGGGTCTCCATGACTCCTGGTCTAGCACTCAATCTCCACTGTGCCACCCAGCTGCATAGATAACATGAAATATGTAGAGGACAAAGAATATTACACCAAATAACTAAATCAGGATCCTGAGTTTGACAGTCTAGAATGATGAGCCAAATCTAATGAGATGACATTTAATAGTCAGAAATGTAAAGTTCTACTCCAGTGTGTCATTATGCTACAAAGATGCCTTTGACTTCTTGAAGATGGTGTGAATAAAGCACAATTTCTGGGAGGTCCTACCATGCCCATTGATAGACTCTTCCCATTTATCCCCATCATTATGTTTAGAGAGGCTTAGCAGCAGAGGGCTGTGTGGTGCTGATTTTTTTGACCATAGCAACTCTCAAAGAGCATCTGCATATTTATAGAAGGTTTGAAATCTGTGTCAGTGGAGAGAATAGCCATCCTGATGAAATTAGGTATCTTTAAAGTGTTAAAGGTCAGTTCCACCACTGGTATTCAGAAAGTCAGGCTCACAAGTACATGTTGGATGGAGGAGACATGATTAAAGAGTAGCTTGTATGAAAGTAGAGTTGAGTTTTATTGTAGTATAAGCTCAGTAGGAGTCTTCAGAGAGACAGAACAAACAAAAAAGCAAATGCAATTTTAATCTATGTTAAGAAGAACTTGAACATTGAGAGATGGCTCTTAGGAGAGGGAGAGGGGATGATGGCCAGGTAAGACATGCATGGAGATGATTGGGTAGGTCTCCAGATAGATTCGATCTGTTGATTGAACTGCAAGTTACTCTGTTGTTCTAGGATTCATTTTCCTTATTTCCTCTTTACCTTTTCTATGTCCTTTTTTAAAAAAAAAAGATGATGCACCATTTTCCCTTTTTTCTTTCCAGTAATGTCATGAAAATTAAGGTGTTATGCTAGTCCAGTGCTTCATGAATCTATCCTTAAATTTTCCCTTCTTCCTGTCTTGACTCTAGTTCTGACCTTGAGCATACCTGGTCTGACCTGGTGCAGTTAGCTCCTAATTATGTCCAGTATGTCCTTGGTAAATGTCCTCACAATTTTTTTATTTTTTAAAGGCAATTGATTATTAAATACATTAGTTTTAGTCATCACACAAACAAAGAAGTTCAAAATATAACTACACTGACAATCTGTACATTAAAAGAGTTTTATCATGTGCTATTATTTTGGACCCATTTGCCTTTGTGTACCTAGCATATCTTGGACACATACCTCACCTCCCTGTCATTTCTCCTGCACCCAGCTATGGGTATATTCTTTCCCAAACCTTTCTCTGATGATATTACTTCCCTGCTTAGCAAGTTCCACCAGTTCTTTGTTGCCTGATGAGTGATGACCAAACTCCTTAAGCCCACCTTTCAAGGTTTTCCCAATCTGGACCCCTTGTAATGTTCCATTTTTATCTCTTGACTGCTTTTCTAGGTTCATTCCATGTGTAAGAGAAACCAGAAACTTCCCTTTTCCTTATACTTCCATGTCACCATAATCATTCCTACTGTCTTTCCTGTTCTTGTCTGTTCTTTTTTTTTTTTTTTAAATTTTAAACCCTTAACTTCTATGTATTGACTTATAGGTGGAAGATTGGTAAGGGTAGGCAATGGGGGTCAAGTGACTTGCCCAGGGTCACACAGCTGGGAAGTGTCTGAGGCCGGATTTGAACCTAGGACCTCCTGTCTCTAGGCCTGGCTCTCAATCCACTGAGCTACCC